>NW_026693933.1:11660000-12082500 GCF_021218885.2 Marmota monax | reverse complement strand
CTTTGTGTTTGCATATTTAAAGCCAAGATAATTATTGTTAGTCTCTGCATAACAAACGTAATTTCAATTAGATTCTTTTTGTAAATTAAAAACTATTGCTTGTATGTAATGAGTATTCCTATTTTTTTTAAGTTCATTTTTAATGTTTTCATTCCAGGAACATTAAGAGCATTGAACAAAAGATTGTCCAATTACTGTATAATGTTAACAAATATGCCAAATCCTTCATTTGTGCAGGAGCAAGTGGCCTAGGATGACGAAAACTGATTGTCACAGGAATTTTCAACACCAAACTAGATGGGACAATATTTGAAATTGTGTAGTTACAGAATAGTTTATTTTTGGTTTCTGTTTTCTATAATTTCCAAGAAAAGTTGCAAGGAACTCTCTGTCCAAACACTTCTTCATGGCTTAATATCCATACCATTTGATAATGCTTTATTTCTCATGTGGAAAAACAAGAGTGTCATGTTGAATCTTTTACCCATATTTAGGCTATCAAATGAAATTAAAAACATAACATGACCTTCAGATGGCATGGAAAAAGATTGATTGCATAAGCAAAATGTTTGTCACAGCACATGGAATCATTTTACCATTCTTAGGAAGGTTTGAGAATGAGGGAATGGAATGAAAAATCAAACCAGAGATCCGTATTTTCTTTTCTTGCAAACTGGTTTCCATGGTTCTCAGAGCCTGGAAACCTGTCACCAGCATATAGTCTGGCAGTCGGGGCTGTTGTTGCTATTGATTGAGTTTATTTGGGGGTTTTGCTGGTATCATGTCTGAAACAGCTTAGGAAAAGTGAACATCCATATGTATTCTCTCCATCTGACATGGTATCACTACTCTCAGGACTTTCCAGAGTGTCACTTCTTTATCTCCGTGGAGAAGCAATTAAAAAAATCGTCTGCTAAAATGGCTGGTGGGCATTTGTTTCCTATTTTCTAAAAGCAAGTTGGCTATTTTGCCCTTGAGCCTTAAGAAATGTTGCTGATTGGCTGTTTGTTATTTTTAAATAATATATGGCATGTATCCAAGTAAGCATTCCGATGACCTCGACAATAAAATGTGATTCTTGGCTGCAAGGTCTGTTGGGGGATGGCAGGCTGCCAGCCACTCATACATCATTTACAGGTGGCTGTTTCTGACAGGCTAGTGTTAGTTATTGTAAATGAGTGACAGTCCCTATAACTCACCTGTAAGCCTGACTCTGCTGGCCCAGGGCTTCCGAGATCCCCACCCCCTTCGCACATGCCTGTCCCTCTTGAAGCCCCAAATACACAGCCCTTCACGGGCACGTGGCAGCCTGCACCGGCTCATCAGTACGTGGAGCTACCTTGTATGTGATTGACGATAATTAGGTTTCAACTGCCTTCTGATGCAGAAATACACACCATTACAGCATGGCCAATTCGGCTCCTGCAATCTTGCTGTGAAAGGGTATTGATTCACTCTTTCACATTTTTAAAAGGTCATGGCAATAATTCCATCTGAACTGTGCTAAGTGAAAATAGTTTGTAGAAATAATATGGTTGCTTCTTAGTTCCATGGTAATTGAAAGGCGCAATGGCTTGTTTTTTTAGTATATTTTAATTACATGTGTCACTTTGTTCCCTCTTACCCTGATGAAGTGTGTGTAGAGTTTCAAGGCGGGTGGCGCTCTGTGTTAATGTCTTCTGACTTTGGGGCAAAGAGCACTTTTTGTTTTCCTACTATATCAGGTGAAGCCTAACCAAACACTCAGTCCCCCTGCCTTATTAATTTAAGAATTAAAGGGAGAAGACTTGAACCGTTTCCCCAGATCTGTCATCTGCCTGCCTGTTTTAATACGATTGGAATATATTGGCTTTGGTAAACGGGTTGCTAAATGTGCTTACTTTCCACAAATTTTCATTGTAGTTAAACAGCTTTTTCTGGGTTGGCTGTAAAATATTATTCTCAATATTTATCAGACCATAATAAAACAAGGTCTTTTTGAGAGAACATCGCTCCTGGAGTGTAACCACCCCAGCCAGTGACAGGAAACTAAGACTGATGTAGCATAAATTACCAGGATATTCAGATGACAGGTTGAACACTTTCCTACATCTTCAGCTCTTCCAAGGTGAGAGAGTTTTAAAGTGCTTGAATTGCATGTTTTGGGAAAGCAGTGATCAGGTTTGATGCCCTGAGCCACCCTGTATCTCTCTCCCCAGTAGAGAGGGGAAAAGTCTCAGCTGTTTCTGGTTTCAAAAATGAGCCAGTCATTGTACTTGCAAACTAAGGGGCACATTCTCATCGAGAGCATGGGGATTTACGCACATAATTACCATTAATGCTAATGGCATTTATGTCTGTACAGCCCCACACATCAAGATGAGAATATATTTCCACGTCTTCACGCTGTGAAAGTCCATTTAATATCATTCATTTTACAACTTATTTTTTAAGATGATGTCCATAGTCTGTCATGGCATACATATGCCTACTTAAAAGTAAGTGTGGGAAATATTGGGAAGAGATAGGATGGCTAAACTTGTTCATGTGGATGAAATATCACTGAACTCAAATCCATTCATACTCTTTAAACACAACGCTCTACTCGGCTTTGAAACTGCTGGCACACTTTTCATAGTGCTATAAATTTGTCAGCCTAATGGGACATTTTGTAGATGTTTTCCTTTTTAAGTGCTTTAACAGGAGTAGGTATTCCATTGATCCAAAAATCCAGCTCAGCATTTCATTTCCTAGAGATGAGAAGCATACATTTAATGTCTTATCAGAAATTAAGTGGTGGAGAGTCCCCTACATCTCTTCAAAGAAAGAAGATTCATTCCCAGCCCAACTGGGCTCTAAAGCAAGACACAGTCTACAGTGGGAGACATCAGTGGTCACTGGGACCCGAGGTTTTCCCATCTCTTCATTGATTATATGGTCATCTTTATGCATCAGGCCCAAAATCCTATTGAGAGGTATCTTCATGGTCATGCTGGCCAAACAGATTCAGATCCAGGTCTTGATAGAATCCTCCTGGGATCTATCCCAGCTGCCCAATCTCTGAAGCCCTTATCTTTGAGCCAACCAAAGCACAAGGGCTCTGCATTTAAAGGACAGGCATAGGACAGCAATAGGAGTGCTGAAACCCACCCAAGAGGGTTCTCCATGTTCCCTCCATAGGGACATGTCCTCCTTTGGGGAAAAGAGAAGAGCTTCCCAACACATCTCAAAAGGCCACTCAAAGCAACAAGGTCACTTCTGAACCAGCTGAAGATGGCCTACAGTGCCCTGCTCGGTGGCCTCAGGCAATCCACTGGCCCTCTCTGAGCCTGTTTTCTCACCAATAAGATGGAGCAGGATGAATACTGAGTGTTTTATCATCTTGAAATTTTATAACCATGCCACGTAGTGTTTGGCTTTCATGGAAATTGGGATTATGGTGAATTGCAATTAATAACCAGAAGGAAATGTCATCACACTACAAATTGGCAGTAGGGAGAGGATATAGTCCTGCAGCCTAACTCCATGTCTGTACCCATGCTGGGATGGGATTACTTTGCATTTAGCTTGGTGGCTTGTCTGTTAGCAATTGGCTGCTGTAGGTACAGTGAGTAGCAATGATGTTGGTTCCCAGGGGCAGAAGGCAGAGGGCCTTTGCAAATGCCCCTGTCCTGCACTCCCACCTTCCCTGGCATGCCAAACTAGCAAGGCCAATTTTGTTTCAACTTGCCAACCACCACATTCTCTGGGCTTTTTCCTCTTGAGATCACCATTTCCTCCATCATACTGAAATATTTTTAGATGCAAAAGCATTGCCCTTTAAATTCCCCAGATTCCACTGTTTTGTTTTTACCCATTGCCCTGAAGTTGTGTTTGATATGCCTGTGGCCCCTTCCACTCTACGTGTATTACAGATGTTTTTATTAAAAAAAAAAGATTTCTCCGTTTTAATGAGGGTTATCTGACTCTCGTTTCAGAAATAGGGCTTCTGTAGCATTAATGCAACACTTATTGGTCACCTCCTGTGTCCCAGCAATGGCAAAGCCCTGGGAATAGGTTTGGATGAAACACTGCCCACAACTTCTGAGACTTGAATAGCTAACGTTTGCATTGTGTTGCACAATTTCAAAGGATGTTCGCATGCACTTCCTCCTGTGCTTCGACCTGTGCAACAATTGGGAGTGATAAGCAGGGTAGCGGATATTGTCTCCATCCCAAAGGCAAATGGAGACAGTAGACGGGTTGTTCAAGGTCCGTAGTCAACAGTGTTGCTCACCACTCCAGCCTCCTCTTTAGCCTGCAGACCCGTTGATCCTCCCTCTGCTGCACGTGTCTGACGGGCATCTAGCACTTTGAGTGAAAGAATAAGGGCTGTGGTGGCTCCCAGGGACTAGTTGAGGTGTTAAACAGGAGCCTGTGGCTTGTTTGTTGGATTGACACCTCCTTCAGGTGGTGAGGTGAGGGCAGCCCATCCACTCTCAGAAGTTTCCGGATTCTCGGTTGTGTACTTCTTTGAACTTACACTGTTGAAAAATATCAAGGTCAGAACATGATTGAAGAACCTTCTTCCTCTCTTTTAAGTCTCTGCGCTTCTATGATATTGTTTTCCACTGAAGAAGTTCTCTTAAAAATGAGATTGAGATCCCTAAAGAAATTGCTTCAATCAGCAGCAGGGCTTAATGACTGTTAATGGGAAGTGGAGATAGGATAGTAAGTGTTACTTTGATTAATAAGAGAACTGCAGAGAATTTAAATTGTGCCACTGATGGATTATTTTCTTCAAGCTTGATAAGCACTTCTCATTTGTTCTTAAATTTGGTCAATACTGTTAAAGGCAGCAAAATGAAGTATAATTAATTCTATTACTGCTGCTCAGACCAAGTGTTACTAAGAAACAGATTATGATGCAGATGACAGTAGAAGTCACAGTGTTGACAGTCTGATGCTTTGAATACCTGTCATTGCTTGTTAGCCTGAAAAAATGAAGAAAATATTTTGCTAGCCTGATTTAATACCTAAAACTGTTTTTAAAAAATCTGTGCATGTTCCATTGACCATAACGTAGGCAGTATCAATAAGACGATCAACTGACTCTAAAATTATTCTGCTTTGGAAGTATAGAGAATAAATAAAAGATTGAGATAATGTATCAGTTAAAATATTAAGCACTGGATACTTCTTTTGAATTAATCACTAAAAAAATGGGATATTGATTTGATGTTGAATGGGTATTGAAAGAAGCTTCACATATTTCCTCTTTTCTCAAAGATTCTGTCCTATATTATAAATCATGCTTTTCTTTACCTTTGATATTCATTTTATTCAAAACAATTAACAAACAGGTGGCATTTAGAGCAAAGATCCCATCTTAGCACACAATTTTATTTACTATGAGTACTAATGCCTAGGACGTTAGACCTGCCCCTTGTTTCCTGTAAACAGCAAGATGTGTCAGTATTTTCTGAATGGCTTTTTGCCCCTCCTGATCCCTTTTAAATCTATCCCTACCTATTTATTTAAGGGACAAGAATCACTTTATAAGGCCTGCTACAAGTCATGTCTGCATGTGGGCTGGTAGACACAAGGTCTTTCCAAATGTCTTTCTGCTTCTTAATTCAGTGATTCTCAGCTTTGCAGTTCCTAAGCCTGGGCATATCTAGT
Organism: Marmota monax; assembly: GCF_021218885.2. NCBI lineage: Eukaryota > Metazoa > Chordata > Mammalia > Rodentia > Sciuridae > Marmota > Marmota monax. The sequence goes on along the minus strand of NW_026693933.1, from coordinate 12,076,860 downwards.
TAATTCATGAAATGATTCCAAGATTTAAAATGGAAAAATATTAATCCCATTCCATTTTTAAAAGAAAATATGCAATTTATCAATCTTATTTCACAGACTCCACCAAATAACAGCGGGATTTTACAACTTTGGAAAGACTGAGCATCAGCCCGAACATGTGTCCTTCTGTTCACTGTCTATTTCCAAGTCTGTGTTTCTTCCAAAGTGCATAAAGTCACCGGGTGAGTAATTTCAGATTAATATAAAATCTAAGTACAGAGGGTTAATAGTGCTGTTAAAAAGTTTCTCCAAAGTTCTAATTCCGTTATTAAAAATGTAAACCTTATCTATAATGAATTGAGGACTAATCCTCTTGCCCAGATGTCCCATAAACTTAATTTCCAAAGATGGGAAAATTATAGAAAGAACATTTCCATCAGAGTATGAAAGTCAAGCCACTCTAGACCCCGTTGTCTGCAGAGCTTATCACGGGACACAAGAGTTTAGAGTATGAGAAAAAGCTCAGGCTGGAAGGCTGTGTGAAGACCGAGTTCTGGGGATACTTCAGCCATAGCATGGTTCTGAACAATCATGACTGGTCTCTTCATTCCTCTAAGAATCAGCTTTCTTCTCTGTAGGGTTCAGGGTTGGCTCAATTGATCTTCCAGGTCCTTTTACCCTTGAAAACACTGGTAAAGTTCAAGTGTAAGATGTTCAAATGATCCTTTGAAAACTGTTCACTCAATATGGTGTGGTCTGTACGGATACCAGAAATGCCTGCTATGATTCAAGCCCCTGTTCTCCCATTTGGGATCATTCATTCCACAAATAGAAAGAGGACCCAGCCATGTATCAGGCCTGTGCTCCAGTATAGGAGGAGGACTGGTGAGGGTTGGGGATTTAACTCAGTGTTAGAGAACTTGCCTAGCATGTGCTAAGGCCCTGAGTTTGCTCCTTAGGCTGGGGGGAGGCAGGGAAATATATATATATGGAGAGAGAGAGAGAGAGAAGGAATGGTGAGTCCAGTTTGACTCTGAATGGTGAGTCCAGTTTGACTCTGCCTTCAGGGGGCGTCCATGCTGGGGGGTGGGAAGCAGGCAACAAGTATAGGAGTCATTGGAGGAGGGAAATATGGAAGGATCATCCAGGCTTCCTTGCCCACATGATTTAGGTGGAAAGAAGCATGGTGGAATCTGCAATGTTTCACCACCCTGTCTGAGCCTTTCTTTTCTGGAAAGGTGTTCTTATGAACTCAAGAAAAACCAAGCAGAGAAAGGACTGATTCCACAGATTCTTGTCCAGTCATTCCCAACACCAGCAACTCAAATCATGTCGACTTTGGTTTTCCAGATTGCTGCAAGACAATTCAAGTCGAAAAAGTGTAAGCTGAGTTATTTCCGTTCGTACTGTATCTCTGTGTTTGCTGGTCGAGTTTGGTACAACTTACAGCTTCAGAATTACTGTATAATGCTCAGAGGTGTGAAATGCCATTTCAGGTAATTCCTTTCTTCAGTTAATATAGATAAATATTGATGGCGGGCGGCAGTAAAACAAGTCATTAAATTCTTCACTGCAAGTGTGTCCCACACATTGCTGGAAGCTACAGAAATCTCATCGGGCTCCAAGAACCACTGCATGTGATTAGCGAGTACTTCCATTTCCAACTTTCTTCTTCCAAATTGGAGTGTGAGGGAGCTTGGGCAAGGCCTGGGACCAATGGACAGGGAATGGGAGCGAGATTGCCTTGCTGGGCTTTCTATCCACCCACTGTACTCCACCACCCTAATGAACCCCTGGGTGAACCAGAAAGCTTTGAAAAATGGCAATCAGCTCCAAATGGGAGGTCTGGTGCTCTGAAGACAAAGAAACTTTAAATCTAAACTAGTAACCCTATAAAACCAGCTAAAGATTTGGAGGAGTAATAAACATCTCTCTGCTGCTGCTGTTTCGATTATTTGACTTCAGCATCTGTTGCGGGGAGGCAGAGGCTTGGCTTGGCATGGGGGCGGGTCTTCTGGGGCCAGATAACATGTTTTTGTTGCCCGAGTCTTAGGATGAAAAATGAAAGGACCCACTTCCTCATTTTACAACGCCATCCTCAAGGATTGCAGCCTGGTATAGATTTCGAAGCTCCGCAGTGTGGGGTGTGCTTTCTTCAAGGTGTTTTTAATGGGCTCTGGGTTGTCAAAGACACCGCTCTGATAATGAGGCCGAGAGCCCCGTGTGAGGAGAGAGCTCTGTAATGAGGGAAGAGCACAATTTGTTACAGTTATGTGGTTACTTGGCCATAATATCTTTTTGAGGTTTATTAAATCATATAAAATTTCAATTTACACTGCAATATTCTATAAAAGATGGAGCACACAGAAGTAATAAGTATGACAACATTTCTTTCATTTATGAATCGTATTGTTGATTGCGTTAACACTGCCACATCCCGCAGCAGGATTATTTATGTCGGGACAGTAATTTTCTATCTCCAATTTAATTTTGTAAAAGTTAATTACAAATTAGAATAAAATGAATGCAGTTATGGAAGGCAGTGAAATGCTGAGATAGGATGTTATTGGGGGAAAATATTTACGCAGGCTGCTCCTGTGGAGATCATTGGTACAGATACCCTGTGGCACCCCATGGTACCTGTTTGCAGGGTAAAGAGAAGCCCTGGCCTTTCCTCTTCCAGTAAGTAGACTGTCCTTGAGGAAGATAGTCTCGGCAGCCATTCTAGCAAAAACCCTTCCTTCCTCGGCCTGGTGACTGGGGCCCAGACAGGTTACAAATATTGCCAGAGTTGCCCAGTGGGGTTGTGACAGAAAAGGACAGGAACTCAGGGGTTCCTGACACTAGGTAGTCAAGGTTCACTTCACTTTAATGTGGGTGTGTATTTATTTCTGCCTTAATAGGGTGGAAGGGGAGAGCTGAGAGGATAGGGAGGTTTCTCCAAATTTCCCCCATGAGCCACTTGGTGCGTCAGGAGATGGAACATTGAAATATAAGCTTCTCAGTGGAACTTAACTTTCTATCTTGCAGTAGGTAGCAACCAAGTCTCTCAGATAGACTCTGCCAAAGCAAATCAGCAGAAGAGTCAGTTACAACACCGCCAGTGTCACTAGCCAATCCCTACTCCCCAGAAAGAAAGGAACCCCAGAATCTGGAGCTGAGGCCCATGATTCCCTTTCCCTGAGGGCTCTTCCTTCTGGAGCATTTGTGCCTCGGGCTGAATAGGTGGGTGAGTGGGATGACACCCCACTTATCTTCCTCCATGCTAACCCCACTCTTGTTCTCTCTTCCTCCCTGTCCTCATCAATACACTTGGCCCATTTGGGGGCCCTCGGAAATATCATGATTGACTTGCTAGGTGAAACACTTTTATATTTCGTTTTTAATAGAGCAAAAGTGACTCTAAATTTGTTAATATTCTTTAGGTTACATAGGACAAATTACAGATAAGTGAATCAGTAATGAAATTTGTAATGAGAATTTCTCAAGTATGAAATGTTGGCGCAAGGAAAGTTAATTGCGGGATTTTACAGCCATTATAGTTTATATCATAAATGCAAAAATGACTAGGGCCATTTAATTACAGTAGGAACACACTAAATTTTTATGGAGTGCCATTTTGTTAAAGAGGTACTCGGAGCATTAAGAGCAAATATCATCCTAACAGTGGGTCCAGGTAGCTTTCACAACATCAAATAAATATGCTATTGCTACAAAATTGTTCCTTAGATACTATAATTGACACAATGACTAATGAGATGGGTTTATTCTCACAGCTTCACATACTCAATTTACGGTGTCTGAAAGTTATTTTTTCCTGCCATCCATAGACCTGGAAGGAACCAGAAAAATCCCTCTTGGAAAACACTATCTCTGCCGCTTCTCTAATTAACCTTCAAAAATGCATTTTGAAATATAGAAGTTGGTGCCTGGCATAGAAATTGGATTGTCTCAGAAAAAAAGACCCAAGTGCTAATTTGTTCCTTATTACATATCTGACATGTCAAAATTACAGGCAGTTAATGTTTTGGAGCCTTTCAGCTTGGTCAGAGGACAGCTTTTCCTGTGGCCAGGACTCAGTGGGGATAGTTCTGGGTACCAGTGACCCAGAAGCCAGCACCGTCCTCAATGACTCCCCCGAGGCCAGGGCAGCCTCTTTACTTCCTGAACCCCCGTCATTCAGCCCAGGGCCTGTGAGTATCAGATCCTTCAGTTTCTAATGGAAAGAGGATGTCTAATGGGGCAGACATGGCATCCTACGCATCCCTTATCACTGTGAGCTGGGGGGACCTCAGCTGTGCACCTCCTTCGCCTTTCCCTAGGCCTCAGGAGTTATAGAATGGGAAAGAAGTTATGGGGAAAAGAGCTATTTTCACTCTGTGTCTCTGAAAATGTTTTAGATTATTTTGAAGACAGAGGACACCACGTCCTTCCCTCATCCAGGAAAGAGGAAACTCTTCTAGGCAGTGTTCCTTTCCTTACCAAACCAAATGAAAGAAAACAAGATATATGTTGTCTCCAATATTTAACCAGTGGAGCTGAAATTTAAGAACTGTTGATTTGGAAATCCTACGTTCAGGACCCTGCTCTGCTATGTAGTAACAGTGAAACTTCGAACTTCTGTGTCCTCATCTGAAAAAAAAAAAAATTTCCCAAGGTTATTCCAATTACCTGACAATTTAATGAAAAATTTATAATATAAAAACATATTATCACATGTTCATACCAGTATTATCATAATCATTAAGGGGTGGAAACAATCCCAGTGTCCACTGACAGATGAATGGATAAATAAAATGTAGTGTATACACACTGTGTTAGTCAGTTTTCCATCACTATAACACATACCTGAGATAATCAACTTATAAAGAGAAAAAGTTTATTTTGGTTCATCATTATAAAAGTTCCAGTTCATGATTGATTTGCCCATTGCTTTGTGTTTGTGGCAAGGCAGCACATCATGACAGAAATGCATGATAGAGCAAACTCCTAACCTCCTGGCCTGAAAGTGAAAAAGACAGGGGAAGAGGAAGGAGCTGGGGTCCCACTACCTCCTTTAAGGGTATGCCTCCAGTGACCTGAAGACTTTCTTACAAGGCCCCACCTCTCAAAAGTGACACTCTTGAGAACAAGCCTTTGGAGAAGCATTTAAGATCCAAACTATAGCATATACAATGGAATATTATTCAGCCTTTAAAAGAGGGAAAATTGTGACATATGCCATAATACAAATGAATCTTGAAATCATTATGCTAAATGGAAGAAGTCAAATGCTATGTGATTCCACTTACATGACATCCCTAGAGGAGTCAGATTCACAGAGACAGAAAGTGGAATGGTGGTTGCCAGAGGCTGAGGGGAGGGAGGAATGGGGAATTATTGTTTGATAGATACAGAGCTTTAGTTTTGCCCAGTGGCGAGAGTTCTGGAGAGGGTGATGGCTGCATAACAATGTGTGCATACTTAATGCTGCTGGTTACACACTCAAAAGTGGTTAATATGATAAACTTTATGCTATGTATATTTTACTATAACTAAAAATAATTTTTTAGAAAAGTACAGAATGTCAGAGTCTCCTAACCCAAGGTCTGTGCACCTTGGATGAACTTTACCAAGGTCCATAAATCTCCTAAAGCTTATCAAACATTTCTATGAGGTTTTTCTCCTCTTAACATTCCAAACTGTCCAGACAACAGTTTTCCCTTTCATCATGGAATAATTTAAATGTGTTCTATGTTGTGAGCTATACCACATTTCACTCAGATGTTGGCTGTGGAAACAATGCAAATGAGAGTCTACGGTACTTAGGGAACAAATGCATATTGGATGGGGATGGTGGGAATTGAGAGAAGCAGAAATCAGATATTTGTAGCCAACTCAGGTGAGTGGGGAGATGATAGTGCCAGGAACCGAGGAAATAAATCAAACACATTGTGTGTGTGAACTGGTGGCTGTAACACTCATGAAGGTTTTAACTATTGGGGATAATCTGAAAAGTCACAAGGAGGGTTGATTTTTAAGGTGGATAACGATGTCTTCCTGAAGTTTAAACAAAATACTATGCGCAAAACATTAAGTTTTACATGGTCTATGGTGCCCGTAGGCCCCCAGCAACCTCTTAGCCAGTGTGCTTGCCCTTGAAATGGCCCTTGAAGGCCACACCTCAGTTGTTACTCTTTTGATCTGGGGAACTAACTGAGGATTTAAGATATAGGCCTCACTATGTGGAGGATTCATTCCATTGTACAAGGTGTGTGTGTGGTGTTTGTGTGTGTGTGCATGGCGTGTGGGTGGGTGGGTGGTTCACATGTATGTGAATATGTATGTGTGGTCTGTAATATGTGCATACACTTGTGTGGTATATATATGTGTGGGTGTTGTGGGGGGTTGTGTGTGTGGGTGTAGTGTGTACATGTGGTGTGTGTGGTGTATATATTATGTGTGAGCATGTTGAGTTTGTGTGTGTGCATGGAGTGTGTCTGTGTGGGTGGTTTGTATGTGTGTAGTTGTGTGCTTGTGTGTGGTGAACATATGTGCGTGGTGCATGTGGTGTGTGTGTGTAGTGTGGTGTGTGTGTATATTAGCCAGCCCTGGTTCATGGGTGTTGAGAGCCACAGCCGAGTTGGAATGGCCCCTGGCATTTTGCCAGAAGTAATGGTTGAGAGGCAAGCCATTAAGATGATGCTGGATTGATTCAATTGTATATAGACCCCTGCTGTCTGCCTCCGGCACCTGCTACTTTGGAGTTCTAGCGGGATTTCCTGGGGAGTTCGCGTTGGTTGGTAAAGTTCCGGTGGAAGGAGTTCTGGTTGGTGTGGTGTGCCAGAGAGGGGCCGAGTGGGTGGTGTTCTGGAGAGTTCCCCAGGGAGTGTGCGTGGAGTGCTGTTGGAGTTCAGGCAATAAAGTTTCCTGTTTGAACATACAAGTGCTTTGTGGCGGCTTGGTGATTTGTGCCCAGCCAGACTGCGGCACATGGGGGCCGTGTTGATAGCCACCTCAGTGATGTGATTTGAGAAGCAATCACATCACTCAATCTCAAGTACCTTCCTCACCGTGTGTCATGGTTCTGCCAGCTCCTCCATTCATTCATCTGAATCAAGTCAGTGATTCTGATCTCTAGGAAATCTATCAATTCAACTTCAACGCCCTATAGTAGTTTGGTAGCTGCCGAAACAAAATGCTGCAGACAAGGGGGCCTAACAACAGAAGCATCAGTGGATGCTTGTGTTTCTTCTTCACAGCGCCCATCAGTGGTCTTGTCTGCAGCCCTGATTCTGTGGCGTTTGCCTGGGGAGGAGGTTCCTTCTTCTTGCCTACAGCTAGTCATTGAAATTCCACTGTAAAGGAAAGCTGTCTTTCTCTTTTGTTATTTGTTTTTTAATTTGCTTACTTATTTAGCAACATGGATATTTATTTTATTCTAAGTTCAAATCCAATACTGTATTTATGTTTTTCACTAAGCTTTTTTAGCTTTTGACTTCAGGTTGGTTCCTTTGTTCTTTTGAGAGACTCTTGTCTTTTTTTTTTTTTTTTTTAAGCATTTTCTTATTTTCTGACACGACTAGATGTTCCAGGCTTATCTTGTGTTTGCTATGTCTTGGCTTCAGAATCAGCCACTTCTCCAAAAGTCCTTGCTACTTTTATTGGAGAGGGGTGTGTAAAGACCAAAATCTGTGTTGTAGGTGTGCTCATTACCCCTGAGGCGCTCTTTCTTTTAGGCCCTCAAAATAGAGGCCTAGGCAATGCATGTATGTAAGCTGCACCTTTCTCTTTCCTTCTCCCTCCCTTCTTTCCCTCTGCCTCTTTAAAAACTATGGATTTATGTTATACTGATACCCATGATTCTAAACTAATACCATGGGGATATTTTAAACTTTTTTTTCCCTTATTTGTGACAACAAACCCATCTCCCCTGGCTCTCATTATCTACATTGTATTTACTTACTTGTTCAATCTTAACTATGTACATAAAGTCATTTCAGAACTGCTAGCCTTTACACCTGAAGAAAAACGTCAACTCACTAGATCACCGCATTTATGTGTAATCTGTGCCTTCAATTTTATGGTAATCAATCAGAATATTGTGTTCAACTGTTGACTAAACTAGTTATTTTCTTCTCCATCCCTTTAATCTTATTCATTTACTATAGAGTTAAATTCATTTGTTAGTATGCATATCCCCTTAAACCCTTCCTCCCCACACAGACTGATTGCTTTGGATTATTTCTTATTTCAAGGGGGTATGTGAGCATTGCTATGGTCTATGAATCAGATCTGTATAAAATGCTGCACTCAGAGCAGGAACCCTCCCTCCTCAGTCTCCCCTCTTTCTTGTTTCTTTCTTCTCTGCACCCTTTCCACCCACTCCTCATAGGTAACTAACATCTTTAGTTTCTGGATTATCTTCCCGTATTTCTTCATACAAGAGGGAAGATCCCTGAGTATCTTCTTATAATGAATGGTAGCTTATTATAAATATTCTTGGGTTTTTATTTTTTTTCATGGAAGAGTAGGAGATGGAATCTTTACAATTTTTAAAATAACGTTGTTTCAAAAGGCTGAACAATGCTGGGTAATCAGATAATCTCTAACCCCTTTAAAATAAAAGGGGTGGTTTTATCTGGAAGACTAGGAGGGTGTCCTAGTGTGGAGAACCAGTCTAGAAAGATTAAAGAGTCCCTGGTTTTTAAACACATTAAGTCAACCTTCTGGGAAGAACTGTATCTTCCTTAATCTGCCAAGAAATGAGAATCAGATGGTGACAATGTTGTCAAAGAAACTCCAGGCTGAAAGAGAGCAAAGTGGTACTGATCCGAGGCGCCTGAGAACTCCTGTTTTAGAGAAGACCACAAATTCCGCTGATGCTCTTCCAGCTTCTGGCTGTCACAGGTCGTGTTGTTGCTCAGCTTTCCTTGGTGCTCTCCCAGGATGGTCCCCTGTGTCGGTGTTTCTCAGACTTCAGTGTGCACATACACCACACAAGGAGCTTGTTAGAATGCAGATTCTAGGGCTGGGGTGGTGGCTCAGTGGTAGAGCGCTTGCCTACCATATGTGAAGCACTGGGTTTGATCCTCAGCACTGCATAAAAATAGAGAAATCAAATAAAGATATTGTGCCTATCTATAACTAAAAAAAATTAAAAAAAAAAAGAATGCAGATTCTGCTCTGCAGCTCTGTGTGAAGTTCATATTTCCACTTTTCTAACAAGTCCCTCATGTTGCAGACACTGTTCCTTTATGGGCCTCACTCTGAGTAGCAAGACTTACTGTCTCAGGTCCCCAGAACCTGTTTCTTGAATACAGAATCCACCTGCTTCCAACAATATGCAACACATTCCCGAGATAAGCTGATTCATAACTCCAGGCTTTGCATTCTCCCGTTTGCTAAACTCCATGAAATTCTTGATCTACTAATAAGACAAAGAATATAAAAACATTAAAACATGTTTACTGGTGCACATGACTCATTATAAAACAAAAGCTTTACATTTACGGAAAGCAGATCGCAAACCATTATAGGTATACCTGCTGAGCGAGGCAGATTAGATGCAGGTTTTTTGCAGAGCTTCTTTGATGTGTGCAGGCCAAGTTAAAGTAAAAATAACCATAGCTGTGGTGGATTTTGATTTTAACTCCATCAAGGAGGGTTAATTAGACCTTGGTCTTTTCATGATAGCAATCGCACAATGATCACAGTGATAGTACATAATACAGAATTGACTTTGTAAAATACTCCGCCACTTATTGCAAGTTTCCTGAATTGAATTTTGTTCATGCGTATAGAGTAAACTTGCCAACACATGGTAGATCTTAAAATCTCTAAAATATTTTTTACAAAACCAGAAATATATTTTTATGCCAAATTCAGGTGTGCATTAAGACACTGGAACTAAGAAAGTACAGGTTGTAAATAAATTTTTATGGTCAGCATCAACTTCTAAGTGTTGGCACACATATTCTACATCACCCTTAGTCAATAAATAGTGAATGAACTCAAATGCTTCTGGGCTAAAAAAAAAATATTCGATAGGTTTAGCTCTGACCCAAATAAGACATTGGGAGGACTAGGGGCATGCTGTATTCTTCAAAGATTAAGACTTGGCTTGACCTAGCTTTGGTTACTGCTCATGGTTTATTGGAACATACCATTGATGTCATCCAAAGACCTCAGGCAGGCTTTTGGAATCACTTGATTTTCTTAACCCACACACCCCTATTATATTGATTATCTAGTTGGATTGTATCTCTCAGTGTGTGGTTCTGAGGGGTTTATTTCCTCACTGTATCTCAGACCCTTCTCTCATTTTCCATCCTCATTAGGATCCCCTAGCTCAGGCCCTCCTTGCCCACCTAAGGCTTTCCAGGAGTCTAGCACCCGCCCCTGAGGCCATAACTGCAAACCGCCATCCGTGCTGCTATCTGAAACTTGCTAATGCACAACCTTGATCACCTGTCCCTCCAGTGCCTCCTGCAGGCCACCATGATGAGAACAGATTTCTCCATGTGCCCTTAGCTAGACCATCCACCCATCCTCCTTTTCTTACCTAAACTCTGCTCCTAACCATATTGTTCACCCCTGAGGGGCTGTAGCTGCCCCACACTGAGCCCCAGTACTTACTGTATTTTCAGGTGGGTCCTTATCCCACCCCACCTCTAATCTCTGCCTACTGCAATCTTACTTATCCCTCCATGTCCAACTTTCCTCTCCAAAGTCTTTCTTGATCCAAAAATAAGAAGATAATTTCTATTCCTGCTGGGAGCCATTAGCCAAGTAGGTATGACAATTTCCTTGCCAGCGTACCACATGTTGCAGTGACATTGAATGTAGGTGACCTTGCTCAAGGACCAAGGCAGATTAGGGTGTTCCCGGTTTTAAGATAATCGTGTTTAGGGCGTTCCCAGTTTAGGTTCCAGGTTTAAGGTTTAAGATTATTCCTGCTGGGAATAGGGCGTATCCTGCTGCCTGAGTTCCCCTTGAGTTCTCACGGGATTCAGACAGTATATTTTGGAGATAGAAGCCCAGTGGAGGTGGATTTGGGAAGAGAACGTGGATTTCCCCAGAACGTGATTGTAGACGGCTGGTGTGAGTTCAGGAATAAAGAGTTGCTGTTTGAATCTACAAGCTGTGTGGTGGCTCGTGATTTGTGCCCAGCCAGACTGCGGCATATTCCCTTAAACCTTTTCAACCTGGGGATAGCAGCTTATGGGGTACCACATTCTGCCTCAAGCAAAAGTGACTGGTATATTTGAGATTTTGAAGTTGTTACCATGGCAAAACCTAGTCCCATGAGCTAAGATCCAGGTAGGCAGGGATTTTGCCTTTTGACTTGAAATGTCTGTAACATCTAACACAGGGCCTCACATGTGACAGCAATGCAGAAATTATCTGTGGAATTAAATTTAACCCAACCACATCCAGGGTCAAAGGAAAAGTCAGGAACATCAGTAAGTAGCACTCTGGAGTTAGGCAACCACTTCTCAGCTTCATGATTGGGTAAGTGACCACTCCTGAGGCTTCAGCCTCCTTTACAGTGTTCTTGTAAGTGTGACATGAGATACTGTATATGCACAACAGATGACCAATAAATGTTACCTGTTATTACTTTTGTTATTATGCTCAGTCTTCAGTTCTAAAGTGCTATTTATTGCTACTTAACTACAGTGCTATACAAAGAAGAAATATATAGAAATCAAGTAACCAGAGTCCCACGGAATAGGACAAAAAGACCCAGCAGCACTGCAGCACCTCACACCAAGGCGTGCTGAGAACCAATGCAGAGAAGAAAAATGGCACGTGGGCTGGCGGCTGCTTCCTCAGCCTCCTGACTTACGGCAATGGGCTCCAGCTCCTCACAACCAGAGGGCAGCAGAATCCAGGAGGCTGGTGGTGCCTTCTCCACACCCAGAGTGGATCAGCTCACTACCCACACCTACTCTCAGGGGCCCCAACTTCAAAGACGTGTGGGTTGCTGCCAAAGATGGAGCAGGAGCTAATGTCACCAGCCAGGAAGAATAATAAGCAAATGCATTAACTAAGGCTAATTAGTCTTCTATTTTTGTCTCTAATCATTTCTTAAAACCAAAAAAGTCATTATAGTCAATTGTGTCTTCAGTGAAAGATGTACTTGAATTTCTATATGTGGGCTACATTTTACATGTCACGCATCCAGCAGGATCTTAGACACACTATGTTTAGATGGTCACCTGTAATCTTGCCTAAGTCTTACTTTAGCTATGATTATCCTTCTGATGAAAAATAAACAGAACATAAATTTCTTCCTTTGTGTTTATTCTACTAATATTTCTTGAGTGCCCACTGTTATGGTTTGGATGTGAGGTGTCCCCCCAAAAAAGTTCACATGTGAGCGATATAAGAAGGTTCAGATGAGATATGATTGGATTGTGAGAGTCTAAATCCAATCAGCAAATTAATCGCCTAATGGGAATAACTGAGTGGTAACTGAAGTGGTAGGGTGTGGCTGAAGGAGGTAGGAATTGGGGCAGGGCTTTGGGTTTATATTTTGTATCTGGAGCATGGAGTCTCTCTCTCTCTCTCTCTCTCTCTCTCTCTCTCTCTCTCTCTCTCTCTCCTTCCTGATCATGACATGAGTTACTTCCCCCCACCATGATTTTCTGCCTCACCTCGAGCTCCAATAATGAAGCCTGTTGTCTATGGGTTGAGACCTCAAAAACTGTGAGCCTTCAAATAAACTTTTACTCCTCTACAATTGTTCTGGTTGGGTCCTTTTAGTCACAGCAACAAAATAGCTGGACTAAAACACCCACCACATGCTGGACATGAGCCTCACCCCCAAGAACTCAAGGAAATGGCTGAGGAGAGTTTGGACGGACACTGAAGGGTCTTCTAGAGGTTTATACAAAATCCTGTGCCTAGCCTTGTTAAATACTTTTATCGTTGATTTGGTGAAACACAAAGAAGAAATGTTCATTAAGTTTATAGATATGGTACATCCATATCTGGGAGAAATAACTATAGATGACATGATCAGGATTAGAAATGTCCTCCACCAGATGAAACAGTGCTGAAACCATAGTGAGGAAACCAATAAAAATAGACGTCAAGTTCTGCATGTAGGTACAACATCAATATACAAACACAACTTCAATGGCTCATGCACAAAGACTCAGGGGCTTTAGTTGGTTATGAGTTCAAAGTGTACTAAACACGGTAGCGTTTGCCTCTCATTGGGAGTACAGTCTTGGGCCAATGAACCTGCCATTGCATAGGAGTTTCAAGTTTAAATGGAACATTGGTTGAAAAGAGAAATTCAGGGGATTTAAGATGGTGAAATGTGGACACTCATGGTGGCACACACTGTAACTTCAGCCACTCAGGAGGCTGGGACAAGAGGATCTTGAGTTCAAAGCCAGGCCTTAGCAACTTAGTGAGATCCGAAGCAAATTAGCAAGACCCTGTCTCAAAATTAATTAATTAATTAATTAATTAATTAAAAGGGCTGGGGAATGTGGCTCAGGGATTAAGTGTTCCTGGATTCAATTCCTGGTACAAAAAAAAAATTTAAAAAAAAGAAAAGAAAAGAAAAAAAACCAAACAAATGATGAAATGTTATTAAACATTTTAAGTGAGGAATGCTACAACAGAAATCACCAAAAGTGTTATAGTTATGTTTAAAAAAAAATGTCAAGGACTGTGTGGTTGTTTCAGAGCACGTTAACTTAACATGAGGTATGTCTCATAAAGAACGCCATGCAGCCGTGGCACAGGGGGCCTGAGTGGGATTGAGCTTCTTATCTTGTCCTAGGAGCTTTCATGCTAAGTCAGTGTTTGCATGACCCAGCGATTTGGGAGGGAGAAAGAAAATCTTTCACTTTGGCCTCTGCCCTTCACAGCTCAGTCTAGCCCTACAACAGAGTTTTGAATAGGGCCTGCTTATTTCTATCATGCGGTTTTCCATTTTCTTCTAAGAATACATGATTTTAGAAAGGAAGGCAGTGGCAAAAGTAGGAGTGCCTTATATACATTGGCCCTGCAACCACAGTGAGCATAAGTCATTTGTTTACAAAAACAAAGGTTAATCACATTCAAAAGCTTTTTAACTCTCCTGCCAGTTCACATACCGGGCTGTACATTGCAGGCACAAAATGCTGTGCTTGGATAACCTACTGCCATTCTAGAAAACCGGGATGGACAGGGAACTGTTTCACCGTTTCCTCCAAGCTGCCATATCCTAGCACCCTGGACAACAAATTAGTTGAAATTCCAACAGAAGGAAGTTTATGTGGCTTTTTTCCCCTATATAATAGATGCTCTGTAGAGTACTGTGTTTCGTGCTGTGACAATTTATTCCTGCACTTGTGACAGGACCGCCAGCTGATTTCACTCTGCTCAATTAGGAGAAAACGCATATTTTAATCTGCCCCGTGGTGAGGTAACACTTTGCTCAGTGGCCTTGGCAAACCGGCCACTTAACCGTTTAGGTGGCTGGAAGCGTCCGCTCCAGCCGTCGGTGTGCTGCCAGCAGCCTCTCTAGTCTCATTTGGCTGCCAACACTTCCCGGGTTTCAGAGTACAAACAATTAAAGGCTACTCCATCATTCTTTGAGCCACTGTGCTGTGGCTGGCCCCCTCTGCAGTGGCCGCCATCCTGGCTGCTGGCGACGAGCTGAGGGCCAGGCGTGTGGAGTTGCAAGTGCCGTCCTGTCCGGGCCACAGAGCCCAGCAGGAATCCTGCACAGGGCCTTTCTTCCCAGGCCCTTTCTGCCCCTGGACTGAGGCTAGCATCTGGGCCTGCCTCTGCGGGAGCTGGAGGGGCTGGGCCAGCTCAGCCTGGCCTTGGAGAACAGTGCCCATCTGCATTGCCTGCTGGGACTGGCTGTCCCCGTGGCCATCCCATCACTATGGCTTTCATCTCCCTGGTTTAAGAGCAAAGTGATCTTTTTTGTTTTGTTGGTTTTCCAATGAATGGGATGATCCACGTGAGATATTTTCTTCCTTTCTATTCCATCTTTTTCTTTCCCCCTCGCCTTGTAGATTCCTTGGTTCTTTAAGTCTTTTACACACCACTTTGGAAGTAGGTGGGTGGGGTGAGCCCAGGTGTGAATCATAGCTGGGGCCATCATGCAGGTAGAGGCACTGGGCGAGGTCCTTCCTAGGTTCACAGAGACCTGGATTTGGTCTTGGAGCTTCCTTCCTCTGACTAAAGGAATGTAATCTTTCTTAAGTCATAATTTTATTATTTTCAAGTAGAAAGAATAACAGTTCTAGCCTCATAGGGTGGCTAAAGATGACACATAAAGACACCTAAAGAGATATATACATCTAAAGGGCTAACATTGAGCTCCTGCCTGGGGTCACAGGAAGCACTGATAAAAGCACATTATCTCATTTAATTCAAGTAAGGACTTTCTTATTCTCTCCACTTTACAAAGACAGAGCCTGACCCTTAGAAGAACTAAGGACCCCACTGAGCTAGTGAAGGCTGGGCAGAGGGCTGGGGCAGGGGTTAGAACAGGGTCAGGGTGAAGGTTTGCTTTATTCTCTTCCAAATACCAAAGATGTCTGGACTAGAGGTAAAGGCTGGGCTTCCAGAGGGGAGATTCCCACGGAGTCCAAGCTGAGGGCCCCAGTGGTGGATAACATGCCTATGTTTTTCTCAGAGCCCAGCACTTCTGAGAAGTGCTAGGAAAAAAAAAAATCTCCAGAATTTTAATTATCCCTGATTTGTTTTTTAAGCCAATTCTTCCCAAATGGTTTCCTCTATCTCCACAGCTGACAGCCTAGGGTCAGGCTCAAGCCTTCCCTGAGCCCAGGTCCTGATGCTCTGGGTTTCTGTTTATGGAGCTGAAGTCACTGAGCACTTTGTGTGAACTTGTCTGAGGACCAAGTACAGACAGTGGGGTGGGACCAGACAGTTGTAAATTCTGTGCAAGATCATCCCATTTCCGATGATTTTGCAGAGCCTATGTATGACTTGTGCTTCAGGATCTCGTCACTAAATCACTGCAACTTGGGGCGGGGGGAGGCAGCAGCCCCAGGATCCCAGGCTGTTTTCCTAAGAGGCACTCAGAGATACATACCAGCCATCCTTTCTCCCTCGCTCCCCCTCTCACCTGACCTCCTCTCTATTCTAGCGTAGCAACCTCGAAGGATCAAGAGTCTGAGGGCCCCACTGGTAATAATGTCCAAGAGGGAAAATTACCATCATCCATGCCCATACTTCCCTTGAAATGATGACACCACCCCAGGGCTTACTAACTGGGCCAAAGGGTTGGACTTAAAGACCATCATTTTCACCTGGAACTTAAAATGAGTGGGATGCAAAATTAATTTTCATAGCTGGAAAATCTTTCCTGGGAGACCTGGAATTATCACCCAGTGGTAACACTTTTCCTGCTGCAAATCCCTGTCCTGGAGCTAGACTGTATCAAAGGTTCCCACATGTGACTGTGCAGGAGCTGGTCTGGGCAGGGGCCAGGGGTGTGTTCTGAACTCAGGCTGAGGGAGTCCTCTTGGCTCCCAGCCCTCTAGCCTCAACCTCATGTGGTTTCCTCTGTAGAGAACCCCAGCTCCTGGAGGAACAGTTGCCAGAAACCCAGAGGTGAGCACCAGTGCTACCTTGGATTGCCTAATTTCCAGTTCCTCTTGTCCATCATTGGATTTTTCTTTTATAATTTGAGGCAACGATCAATGGGAGGGGAGGGGAGGGGAGGGGAAGGGGGGATAGGAAGGGCAGCAGAATAAAATAGACACTAGTATTGCTGTATGTATATACGTGGCCGTATAACCAATGTGATTTTGCAACCTGTACACTTGGAAAAACGAGAAATTATACCCCATTTGATTCAAATGTATGATATGTCAAGATCATTGTATTGTCATGAGCGACTAATAAAAAAATATAACATTTTACAATGTTCCTTAAAAAGAAAAAAAAGAAATGAGAGGAAGAGAGAAAACTGGGACTGGCATCATGAATTCTTGAACCACGCATGTGGTCTCACAAGGCCTGTGCTCAGAATGGAACAGAGCTTGTTTCTAATGCTCTGCTATTACCATCTTGAAAGTCTGAAACTTTTGGACCTGAGGCCTAGTATTCTCATTTATGTAGTGAGTCCTAGAAAACAAGCATATATTGAACACTTGAGACTTTTCCAGGATAATGGCTCCCAAACTCTGCTGCACATTAGAAACACCCAAGAGACTTTAAAATCTT
Organism: Marmota monax; assembly: GCF_021218885.2. Classification (NCBI taxonomy): domain Eukaryota; kingdom Metazoa; phylum Chordata; class Mammalia; order Rodentia; family Sciuridae; genus Marmota; species Marmota monax. The sequence goes on along the minus strand of NW_026693933.1, from coordinate 12,059,688 downwards.
GATACCCCAGGTCACACACCAGAGCAACAAAATCAGAATGGCAGGGAGTGGAAGATAGACCCCAGAATTTTTTTTTTTTTGTACTGAGGATTGAATTTAGGGGCACTTAACCACTGAGCCACATCCACAGCCCTTTTTTTGTATTTTACTTAGAGACAGGGTCTCACTGAGTTGCCCAGGGGCTCACTAAATTGCTGAGGCTGGCTTTGAACTCTTGTTTCTCCTGCCTCAGCCTCTAGAACTGCTGGGATTACAGGTGTGCACCACGGTGCCCAGCAGACCTCAGGATTTTAAAGATCCCCAGCTGTCAGAGTTCCAAGGAGGCAAAGTTGGGGAGCCAATGTCCAGGCACCTTGCCACAAAAAAAGGACATTGAGACCTAGGGCAGTTGACAGTGTTCCCAAACTCACACCTGCCCCCCCCCCGCCCCCATGTGTATCATGATTCAACACTAATTTGACTTTGACCTCAGTTCCTTCCACTGAACCATATAACTCAAGTCAGTTGCTCTGCAGTTTGGCAGTTCTTAAATTCTGCTGGTTTCTCAACAAAATGGTGAGGTATCCACCCCTTCCTACTTTTAGAAAATGTCTCTTAAGCATTTCTTTTGATCTCTGTCCACATACCTGCAGAATGCTGTGTCGCCTGAGCAGGTAGATGTCCAGAAACCTCCCACGGCCAGCCAAGCTGCACCACCTGAAGCTGTTTCTGCTCCGAGGGGAGAAGATTTGGAGCTTTTCCCCTCTGAAGCCTGTCACCCTCTCTGGAAAGAGCACCTCCTACAGTGAAAGTCATCTGGCCACCACAGAATGCCCCACATCTGCTCTTCACGGAAACACTGTCCACTCCACTGCTCCCTGTTGTTGCAGTCAAGGTCCCTAAATCTGTGGACATCAGCCAGTCAGCCATGATCCTGCACAAACACCACCCAATGTGTTCTTTCTTTTGTTTCCACCTCTTCCCCCCAAATAAGGACTTTTGTACAACCCGTCAGAGTTTTCTTTCCTCTGCATTTGCCTGCTCCATACTCATTTCCTATTTGTGACTGTAGCTTCCCAACCTTGCCTGTGGCAGCTGAAGTGGGGTAGCCAGGGAGGCCCCTCTGCTCTCCCAGGGCCTCCACACTGTGGGCAGAACCCAGATGGAGCTGCCCTTTGCCTATCGTGGTTCCTACTGCCCTGCACCTGACCCTGGAAGGACACACCATCCTAGGAAGACAGCATGTGAAACAAACCTCACCACCTCACCACACTAGTTTCCCAGGAAGTACAGCAGGCCCAGGAGATGACAGGCCACAGCCTCTCCTCCTGCCACCCATGGGGAGGCACCCAAGCCTGTGTCACCTGTGTGACCCAGTAACCTGTATATTTCTTGCCATTTCTGTGGGACTTCTTTCTCATTCTCTTCCTCCTGCATGGCAGGCTGAACAGTTGGGTTGCTTCAAGAGCCTGTTTCCTTCCCTCTTGTGCTCACAAGATTGAATGGCAGTGGTGGATCCCTGGTGCCACCCTCTCTGATCTATCCAAGGAAGGGTGATGCAGGAGGACTTGGTGTACCTGGGTGGTTTCAGATGGTAAGGTCTTCAGGAGAGATGTGCAAAGAAAGTTATTGTTTAAAAGCAAATGACTTCCCCAAGTTTAAATTAAATGGATGCTTAGGGGTTATCTACCTTTCCTTTACACTTAACAGAAAGCTTCTCACTATAACAAAGGTATAGTACAGAAAAGTTTTTGCCCAGAATGATAGTTTTCAGAGGGACATTGTGCCTGACTGGGACCAGCAGCAGCATCACCTGGCCCCAGGTGAGGCTCAGGAGGGCAGTGCCTACACAGGCTCTTCCCCATCCTGTGGGCACCCATCCTTGGTTTGGTTCTCCCAAACAGTCTAAAGAAAATGGGCCTTTACGTCAACTAACATCCCAGCAGCTTGCTTCTTTCCTCTCTAGTTTGTCCCAGGTGAGGCCTGCAGCTGCAGCTGGTAGCCAGAATTGGAGGTGTGCAGGATCGGGGAGGAGATAGGGCAGCCAGGTCAGGGAACTGTGTGGGCCCATCAGTGTGTGGCCGAGAGGGCCCTCAGCAGCCCTCACTCTGCCTCTCTCTCTTCCTCACATGTCTGCTTTTCTGGGTTGCGCAGGAGGAGCATCCAGCCCAGGTGTGTGGCTGGGTTTCAAATCCAGCTTTGGGGTGAGTCAACAATTCAGACATCCTAGTTGTTGCTTCAGGGCAAAACTGACCCAGATGACAGGAACAGCAAAAGGCAGCCCCATTCTAAATTCAAACCTGGGATGTCCCCTCTGAAGTCCAGCCAGAATTCTATAGGGAGCTCAGTTACTCTTAGCTGTGTCCCCTGTGCCCTTCAAAGCTGTGGATGACCATGCCGGTAAGATGGCAAGTTCACTCATACTCTGTATTCTGGGTACAGTTGTGAGTGGTGTCCAAATGTGTTGTTTCACATGAACTCGGACTTGATGTGCCCTATAATGAAGAGGGCACTCATTGTTTTCAGCACTTGTGGATGGAGCTCCCTTAGCATTTTATAGGCAGGTGAATTTGGTAAGAGAAGACACTTTGGAATAAAACACATCTTCGGGAGTTTGAGTGTGCCTTCCTATGGGTTGGTGTGCCCATTGGTCTTTCACCTGGAAATAGCCTCAAATTGACAACCAGAGGAGACTCCTGGCATTTGGAGGAGCTTCACGTGCTCCTGAGCCATCTCATGGTGGGCAGAGAATGGTCCTTGGGGAGAAGAGTGTGAATGTGGCCATTCTGCTGCTTTCCCCTGTGCTGAAGAGAGGTTCTGGAGGATGGAGGCCCACAAACATAATGGGAAGGTTTAGGTGGGTTTTTAAAAATCAGTTTTCATGGCCACACTGCTACTATATTCCCCACTAAGGTGTAAGCATCTGTGTTTTCAACAGAGACCCACTTAGCTCTTAAAGTCACATTTACTATTTCTCTGATAGAATTATCAACTAGCCAGATGTTTCTAACTGTCCAGGTAGCAGTGTAAGGATTCACCCAACCTCTCCTTGGCCAGGTTGAGGTCATTACATGAAGATCTCTGTCAGCTTTGGTCAGCTAGCACATGCATTTTTTTTTTATGTTTTGCATTAAGAAAAATAAAACACATCTTCGGGAGTTTGAGTGTGACTTCCTGTGGGTTGGTGTGCCTACTGGTCTTTCACCAGAGCTGAAGGAGTGATACTGACAGTGTTGTGTGGGGATTTCCCTTTAGAATAATCTATATTTCTAATAGCCCTGTTTCCATGTCTGTTACAATGCAGCTTATACATCTTTATGCCCCATCATAGTTTAACTGCAATGTGCTCAGTTTTGCTGTCTGTGGAAGATTCTACAAGGACACAGCTATTGGAATGAGGGAGCACAGTGATATTATACGAAAAGGTATCAGACACATTTGCTAATGAAGGTCTCCCTGAGTCCTTGGGGAGAAATGTGTGGACAAAGTTCTCAGACTTGTTATTCCCATGGGTAGCTTTAATAGTTGGAATCAGCCATTGTACTTTCTTCCCAAATACACTTGTGTCTTAGTAGAAATGCAATAAATAGAATTTAATGCAATTGAAAAGTAACCCCCAGCCCTCAATCTAAAGAATGTCATTTCTGGAACAAATAGCAGTGACTTACAATTTACTGCCCCTAAATCAGAAAATCAGTTTTAGAATATCATAAACTTTTAATTGCATTGCAGCATGAAAGCAGGCTTGACACAAAAAAGAGGGGAGGAGAATTCACGGACACTGTACACCTTCTCTTCTGTGCTGGGCACCACCTTTGTGTTTTCTTTCATCCTTATGATGGGCGGATGAAACTGGAGTGATTCTTTCCTGGATTATACTTGAGGAAATCAAGGCTCAACAAGGAAAAGTATTTTGTCTAGGGTGATGGCAGAAAGTTACAGGGTCTAGATTTGAAATTAGGTTTATTGGCTCCCAAACTCGCCATCTTTAAATCCATCATGAAGCATATGCATGAGAACATTTCATTTCCTCCATTAAGTGACTCCAACGACTGCACTTAGGCAGTTCCAGAAAACAGTCTGTATCTTCAAATCTTCAGGCTTCGTATACACCTATGGCACATGGAACATTATGTCACTGCCAAGGGAGGGGGGCGACGTGGGCGGGGGCGGTGGAGAAGGAGAAGAAGATTCAGGAAGATCCAACTAAGTTCTTTCTAGATTGCATTCTGAATGATATCACCACTGTCAGCTCTTCTAAGACATATTGGGAAAGCAGAACACCTCCCTGCCTCACTCTCCAGAACCTTCACCACCATTCTAGATTTATCTATTGCTGGTTATCCTTCCTCTACACTTCTCTCCTAGCTCTAATTATACTAAGTATTTGCTATTCCTTGACAAATCTTACAAGCCTTGGCAGAAGCTATTTTCCCTTTCTGGAATTCTCTTACCCACCACACCCAGCTACCTGTTTTTCCACACAGCATTCATATGGCAGGGTTATCTAAGTGTCCTCTGTGGCCAGGTAGAACAGAGCAAATGCAAGATGCTGATGTATGTGGTGAACAAGACACAGTTCTAGAAAGTACAGACAGTCCAGCAAATTGGAAGACCAGTGTCTTCTTTATACCCCACAACCTGTGTTTGAACATTTTTTAGTACTTTGGCCCAGTGTGCCTGACTTTAGAGTTAGGATTGTGTTTGTCTGCCCTCCACACAGGAAGTTCCCAGATGAAGCTACATGTTGCACCCCACAGAGCCCAAGCACAGGGCTTTGCGTATAGAAGAAATCCAGCAACTGCTTATCATGTTTAATGACATGATTTAGGGGACACAAAAGTGTTCTCTTTGAAGTCCTCTACCCATGACCTGTGAAATTCAGAGTTGAGATGTTTCCAGAAAATGTAGTTAACAAAAGCAGGTTGTTAGGAGTTGCACTTTGATTCTGCATTTTATTTTGCTCATGGAGACAGGAGGAGGAAAGCCAAAGAGACCAACCTACAAAACCTTGGATTCAGGGTATTTATTTGTAGTATGTCTTTATAAGAAGTGCAAAAAGAGCAGGATCAGCAAACACAGGCCTTCTCGGCTCTCTACCCATGTGCCCAGCAGAGTTCTGGTCAGAAGGGTGACTACCAGCCTGCAAGGCTTCTGGCTGATGTCCATTCAGCCTGGGCTCCGAGAAGTGCCACTGGCATCATGGCACATAAAGCCGTTGGAGTACACTGTGCCTGCAAGCCCAAGTGATGCCGGTGCCTTCATGTGTCATGTTAAATCATGTCTCGCAGCTTCTTGGATTCAAAAGGAAGTGACTGGGCCAAGGGGAGCTGCCACATTTCTTTCCTTTCATTCTCTCTTATCTTCTAATTATTTTTCTAATGGTTCCTTGATGCAATAAACCATTCATCACATGCACTCTCCTCTTAGCTCTTTCTCTTTCCAAGTCAACCTGTGCAGGGACTTCTGAGGGAGTTTCCAGGACTTGGCTGTCTGCTGTCCTCAGGAGAATAATGCCTTGGTTATGTGCAATGGCTGACTGTGTGGTGCACACAGATAGCATCCTAGGCCAGGCCACCTGCGTACTTTTCATCAGAAATGGCAGTGAATGGAGAGCGAACCAGGAAATAGACCATCTTGTGAGGCTCTGTGCACCCAGATGGCTCTAGAAATTCAAATGGCTCAGCCAATGCTACAAGCCCTGGCAGGAGTAGCAGAGATGGAAGTGGGAGGGGACAAATTCGTTAAAGGAGAGGATGCCAAAGGAGATGGAATCCCAGAGGGGTGCCCGCCTGAGAGTCAGCGAGGGCCTGGAAACAGTCTCTGGACTTCAACCTGCTCTGGTATGAGCTTCTGGAGATTTTTGTGACAACAGTTTGGAAAAAAAAAAACCCAGTCAATGCACAATGATGCCATTTTCATACCTAATTTTATTGGTGAAATAACTTGGCTCATTGGAGTTGGATCCCACCAACTACTCCTGAGTATTTACTGCAGGCCAAGTATTACACACCCCCTAACCTATCTACACAACAATGCAGGTGGAAAACCACTCCTCATGGTACAGAGAAGAAGAGAGAGAAGTTCAGTGACCTGCCCCTTGCCACATCACTAAGAAATAGGCAACTTGGAACTGGAACCTAGGTCTCCCTGACCCCACAGGCTGGAAAGTCACCCTTCTACTGTGCTCAAGGAGACTTTGAACTTTGTGTTAAAATTCTAAACTTGGTCTCAAGTGAAGCAAACATTTGCCTGGTTCTGCTTCCTGCCTAACCTAGAAAGGTGCCCGCCATTGAAACTCTGAACTCACCAGAGTCCTTACTAGGGAGAGTCTCACTGCCTAGCAGATAAGATTGCCATCTACCTTGAAAGTTGATTCAAGGTCTTGTTTTTCACACATTACCCAAGGTTTATTAGTGGGAAATGTGTCGTCAAGACACCTGGCCAGCGTTTCACATGACCTAGTAACACAGGGAGCTCTTTAACCTGGCCCCTGCGCCAGCCCTGCCTCCCACAGAGACTCGCTGATGTGAGTCTCATAAATTCCACCATTGTGTCTGTGAACACCTCGGCTGGAGCTGGTTTTATGAGATATCACGGAGCTGTGCCGTGCACCTGTGTAGCTGAGAGCAGAATGTTCACTGTGGAGATGGAAAAAAAAGCAGACACTGGAAGGGATTCAAGCACAATCCCCTTTTGTTAGCAATAAAAGAGGCGCGTGTGGCTTGCAGGAACTTTCCGGAAGATAATTGAAAGAAACTCGTAAGTTTCTACTCTCCATTCCTATCCTTTAATCCTTTGGCTACAATTTCATGTATCCAGTGAGGTCACAGATTTCTTTTTCTCCGCAAGAGCAAAGGATTTCATGGGATCCTTCGGCGTTCTCCCTTTGCCTTTAAACTTTTAATAAAAGATAGGAACTCTGTGATGGCATTGCCTCAAAATAGGGCACTTGCTCCAAACTCTCCTTTGAATGCTGTTGTTCTCCTGGGTAAATCAGAAATCCCAGGGCCAGTGGGTTTAATCCTTTCCACACCCTGGATACCCATCAGGTTCCAAAGGGTAGAGAGTGTCACACATAAAAACCATGAACTTAGCTCTTGTCTTTAGAAGGCCAGCTTCAGGGATGCCTCACATGAAGAAAAGAAAAGAAAAACAAGGGAACAAATCCACTCACAACCTTTGTGGGGGCCATAATCGTGCACACGTGCTGCCTTCCGAGGGGCTTCTCTGATACACACAGACTAAGTGGGGGCTGGAGCCTCTTTTCTTGGTTTGGTGCTGCCTCTGTTTCTCATTGTGATTGGAATGAAATATGTAGCCTTACTGGGTGGCCAATGTTGTGTGTTCCTAAGGGAGAGGTGGCAGCTAAGCTGTGGGCAGCTGGGGTGGAGGAGGCTGAGCCCAGGGGAATAAGAGCTGGGCCAATTCCAGACTCTGAACTCATTTTTCTTTTTTTGGTGGGGGGGAGGGTTTTCTCTAGACATTGTGCATCTCCTTCTAATCTTTCTCCTTGAGCTGTTCCATTTTCAAAGCAAATTGTAAAGCATTTGTGAAAAGCCTACCTGGCTTGAGACTTGTTTCCTTTTCACCCACCTCTGCAGTTCTACTTACCTAAGTACCTGTCATGTGTCCCTAGACTGTTCCAGAGAGGGCAACCACTGTCCCAGTTTGCCTGGAACTCTCCTGCCCAGGAAATCTCCCTGTCCTGGGCAAATTGGGATGGCCAGTCACCTTCACAGGGGACAGCAAGGATCCCCTGGCTATTTTGCTTCAGTAACCTGAGGCTGATGTGCTAGCAGCCCCACTGGGGAGGCTACTGGCCAAGCACAGACGGGGAAGCAGAGAGGCTGGTGCTGCTGCCAACCTGCTGCCTAACCCTAGGTCAATCAATCACTTGTCTGTGTTTCAACTCTCCTTTCCACCTGTATAGTGGGAATAAGGCCCATTTGCTCAATGCCTAGGATACTGTGAGAATTAAATTCCATAGAACTTGTGAAATAATTTGGCTCATTGGAGTCGGATCCCATCTGAATTTGAGTGGAAAATTTGTGCAATCCTTAATGGCTTCCATCTTCTGGCCAAGCTGCCTTGGAATAAAATTACTGTTTGCATCTTATGGCCTGGAGGCTGAACCAGAACATATCGTTATGCCACAGAAATGCCGCAAAATCATTGACACCTGACAAAGAGCCAGAATTCCCACTCAATAAAGGTAGCATGGAATTCCAGTGGGCACTGACAGGGGCTAGGGAGCAAAGCTCTGAGTTACAGAGAATCTAATATAATGATTATAAATTGGCTTGATTACCTTGTCATCCCTGACTTTCTACTCTGCTCATCTACTTGATCATTTGTTGTTGTTGTGAGTGCACAGGGACTGATCTCAGAAGCACTGGACCACTGAGCCACATCCCCAGCCATATTTTGTATTTTATTTAGGGACAGGGTCTCACTGAGTTGTTTAGTGCCTCCATTTTGCTGAGGCTGGCTTTGAATTCACAATCCCCCTGCCTCAGCCTCCTAAACCGCTGGGATTATAGGCGAGCGCCACTGCACCCTACTTCACTTGATATTGACTCTGGAATGCCTAGGAGAGATGAGGACACACCTGAGTGAGGTACTCAGCCTCTGCCTGTCTGTGTCTGTGTCCATCTCTCCCTCACCCTCTGTCTCATCCACACACGCTGACAACCCCTCCCGAGTTCCCTAGAATGTGGCTGTTTCCCCTCCTCTGAGTGCACGATCATCAGTGGTTTTTTTCATTGCATCCTGCAGATCCCACAGATATACAGATGAATTTGAACTCCACCTTTGGTGACTAGATAGAGGACCTGGGGAGTCAGAAATGGAGGAAATGGAGAGTAGTTTAAAGGGTATAGAGGTCCATTGCACAACAACGTGATTGTACTAGACACCACAGACCTGCACACTTAAAGTGGTTAAGGTGGTAATTTTATGTTATGGTATTATAACCACAATTTAAAATAAAATAAAAATATTAAATGAAAGTAAATATAAGAGGAAATAACAGTTTTTAATGCCTTGATAGTCTTAGGTCTTTGTTGCCAGATCCATGATGGGAGTCATTTAAAGAAATAAGAAAATCTATAGGATTCTCTTTGCGGGGCTAGGTGGAAAGTTGGGCTAGTTTACACACTTGGAGATTGAAGCAGCAGCTGGGTGCTCTGTGAAAGGTGACTTACAGCCAAGAGAAATGGGGAAGCTGGAAGGAAGACCCACAATGAGGACAAGGGGAGGAGCTAGAAGATTACATGGTCTCCAAGGTGACACCAGGACCTCCAGCTGGTGCGAGTGCAGTCTCAGTCTCAGCCTCTTCCAAGAATGTGCCTGAGTTTCCTCCGAAGTACAAAAGGTCTCCTCATCCCACCATCATCTCACCCCATCACCAGGAGATACTCATTTTTTTTAAGCGAATTGACCCAGATTTAAAAGAATGACAAGAGCCCGTGCTAATGAGAGTGTGAGAAAACAGAAATTCTCCTGTATGTGAGTCTGGGTGTGAATTGGCTGCAACCTTGGATATTAATCTAATAACATTTGCTAAAAATTGTTTAAATTAATCCTCTTTGACTTTGCAATCCCACTTTTCAGTCAGTATCTTACAAGTTTGTAAATCTATATATCTAAGAATGTTTACTACGACATCCTGAATATTGAATCAGTGGAGAATTATAAAATATCATATTAACCATCCGTCCAAGGAATGCTGATCAGTCCCTGATAAACTGCATCTCCTGTCCTGAAGAGATTCTATGCTGCAGGTTCAGCATAGAGGGATGTGTGTGGGGGTGTGTGGGGGTGTGTGTTGTACATAAATATGTGTATTAATGGATACCTGTTTAATAAAAAAATCAGGAAAAATATGCACCTAACTGCTAATTCTGATTGTCTTAAGGATAAGATTTCTTACACAGGCCTGGGTAGGAATTTCCTGTCTGTATATAATAATATTTAAACTGGTAATATTCAGGGGGGTACTTTATCTTTTATGTATTTATCAACCTTTTTCATCTAAAGAAAATCTAAAATCAAGATGAAGAACTATTCCGGATAGAAGGAATCTCTTAATACAGTTCATTCTTCCATACCAGACCAAGACAGGTTCCCAACAAGCCTATGGATTGGCCACCTCTGGGTCACATGACAACCCCTTGTCCAATCAGGGTGGGATAGGAACATGTGAATTTAAATATGGCCATAGGCAACCTATGATTCAGATAGTTTCACTTGGAAAAGTTTTGTGGGCATTGAAGACACATCATGGAAAAGTCTAGCACTTTCCGCTTTAGCTATGGACAAAGTCTGGGAAATGCCTGGGTTTTTAGAGACATGGAAAGAGGAAAGATTTGAGGAAGGTCAAAAGAGAATTAAAATCAAGCCATGCAGAAAGAGAAAGAAACCATTGGAGAGAAGAAATTAAATATGAAGAGAAACAAGTTATTCAAGCAAGTTATTCACAAAGTAAGTGCCTACCAAACGTCACTATGCACAGGCATTGTGCTCCTACTGGAGCATCTAGTGCTCCTGTGTTCAGTGAGGCAGGCAAGAGCCTTATTTTTATAGAGTTTATATTCTCTGAAGTGGGGCATGGGTAGGATAAAATTAGGAGTCAGTTTGCCTCAAATGACAGAAAACCCAATGTAACAATAATTTGATCAAGTTAGAACTAATTCTCCAATTAAAGAGGTCCAGAAGGATGTGACCTAAGGCTGATAGGGTCTTATCATGACATGGATCAATAAAATACTCAGGATCATTTTCTTTTGGAGCTCTGTTCTCCTTAGCATGAGGTTTTCACCTCAGAGTCCAACATAGCTGCTTAAGACCCAGCAATCATGTCACATTCTAGTCAACAGAGGAGAAAAAAAGAAGACAAGATGAGTGTGTCCCTTCTTTCTAAGAACACTTCCACTTACATTTGGTCAGAGTCAGCCAGAGAGGCTGGGTTATGAGGTTATAAGGTTTTATTTTATGGCTAAACTGTGGGGCTCAGCTACTAAAGAAGAAGAAAAGAATAGAATAGAGCAGACACCTGTCTGTCTCTGTCACAGAAATAAGTCAGAAAATAAGCAAGCAAAAGATAAAGAATAAAAAGTAATTTGGTGAACAAAATCTTACATGAAGATTTTAGCCACAACATAAGGTGGGGTTATTAATAAGGTAATAGTGCAGAAAGGCCTCTCTGGTAATGGGAGACTTTAGCTGAGGCCTGAAGAAGAAGGAGTCAGCCACAGAAAGATCTGGAGGAAGAATGTTCCAGGCAGGAGAACAGGTAGAACAGACCCTGGAGGCAAGAGTAAGCTGGACTTAACCAAGGAATGAAAAAATCCTGTAGATTTTCTTATTTCTTTAAATGAGTCCCAACATGCATCTGGCAACAAAGACCTAAAACTATCAAGGCATTTAAAACTGCTATTTCCTCTTACATTTACTTTCATTTAATATTTTTATTTTATTTTAAATTGTGGTTACAATACCATAACATAAAATTACCATCTTAACCATTTTAAGTGTGCAGGTCTGTGGTGTCTAGTACGACCACATTGCTGTGCAATGGACCTCTATACCCATTCAACCACTCTCCATTTCCCCCTCAAAAGACACTTCTGACTCCCCAGCCACTCTATCCAGTCACCAAGGGTGGAGTTCAAGTTCATCTGTATGTCCATGGGAACCGCGGGATGCAAATAAGTCAAGAAATGTTCACTAAGTGGCAGTCCTTATATCTCCCACGTACTGCCCAGTGGTCACCATCCAGTGTCTAGCACTCTCTGCAGCTTGCTTATGCTTCTCAAAATATGGTGTATATTTGTTTTGTGGATGAAGAAACTGAAGTCCAGGGTACCAACCTGGAAGAGGTAGGCAGGTGGGCTGGCAGCGACCCACGTCTCCAATCACAGGCCATCTGCCTCTTTCTCATCCACAATGACCTGCCCGGGTGCCACCCTTGTCCTGCCAGCCCTTCCAGCTGGGCACTGGGACTGTGCTGTTCTCCTAACTCAACTCCTCCTCTGGCTCTGCCTCTCATGTCCTTGCCTTGCTGGCTGCAGCTAGATCAGCCTTGACCAGCTGCAGCTCTGCCCTTGTCGCCCTTCCTCAGTGGGCCTATGTGTTTCCAGACCTGCCTCTGTATATCATATCTGTGAATGAAGGTCAAGCGCACAGCCTGGTATTTGAATTGTCCCAGCCATGGCTCCAACTGCCTGCCTTGTGGCCTCCTCCCCTCTGTCACCTAAGCCACACTCTGATTTGTGTTTTCCTGCCCCTGAACCTTTGCTTTTCCCATTCCTTTTGTCCCCAATATTCTCCATGCCTCGCCTGGGAACTCTGGTTTTGTTTGTCATTACCTCCCGAAGACCTAGCACAGTGCCTGACATGTAGCAGGTCCTCAGAAAATTCTGATTGAATGTGTGAATGGATGAATGTTGCAGTCCTTGCTATTTATTTAAAGTCTGTCTCAGCTGCCACCTCCAACAGGAGGTGAGACCCTGCACAGGACTAGATTCCTTCTTTGCACTTCATATGTTCTGATTTTTCAAGTGCCATGACCTGAATTGAATTAAACTAGTCTCAGTCTCTTCATTAGATTGCAAGCTACTTGAGACAGAAAGATCTCATTTTTTAACATTAATATCCCTCTCCCTGCATGTAAACACATGGACACACACACACACACACACACACACACACACACACACTGCTGAGCCCTATCCTGGGACGGAGCAGTGGGAATCAGCACATACCAGATGACTTGGGCCAAAGGCTGACATTATCCCTCCTTTTCCCTGTTCTTTCTGCAGGACTTCCTCCTCCTCTCCACCTCATCCTGCTCTGGCTCCCATTTCTCCATCATGTGGCCAACTGGCATCCACCGGCAGCAGGATGATTCACGCTGGATGTCATGCTATCAGCCTTCTGCACACAGCACCACGTGTACGGGATGACATGGGTCTTTATGAAAACCTTAAATTTATGTGTCGGAGAAGGACAGCAGGCTGAGGATAGTGTGAGGGATGTCCCATACAAACCAACACCCACTGGAATCATAAAAATGGTGAGCATTTAGGATGCTTTCATACTTTGCATGCCTGCGCTACAGCCTCCCCCAGCTCTGTGCGTTGACAGTTGTTATCTCCAGTTTACAGCTGAGGACTGAGGCGGAGAGAAGGGAAAGAATCCACCCAATTCACACAGCTGGTAAGCGGCAGCACCTGAGTGCCAATGGAAGAACTGTGTGCTCAGGTTCCATCCTCTGCTGGAAAGAATCCAGGTGGTTGGCAGAGAAAGCTACCTGGGGAAGTATGTGCTTTCCGTGAGCAGCTGGAGACCCAGATGAGGTCCCCTCACAGCAGTCACACCCATCCAGGTAGAGCAGGCACCAAAGCCCAGGTCCAGTTCCTTCCAGAAGGTCCTTCTTGCTTTTCTAAAATGAATTCCATATGAAGGGATTTTAAGGACAAATCCTTCTGGGAGAAGATCTGGTTTCTTTTTTCCCTTAAAACAAGGGGAAAACATGCATGGAACTGGGAGCAGCTCAGGGCAGCAGTTCGGGATAAAGAGAGTGGAGTGGAAGGAAAGGAAGGGAGCAGGATCCAGAGTTTGTGGGGAGAAGGCAGTGCAGAGAGGCCTGTGGGGAGGCAGAGCTTGTAGGAGGAAGGGGGAAGGTAGAGACAACCATTTCCCCAGCATTTGGGTTGGGGGAGGTGGGTGATTGGTGGGGACCCTGGTTATGACCATCAAAGCAAAGGCAAAAGGAGGTGGTGAGGGTAGATCCAGAGCTGTTATGACAAGTTTTGCAGTTTCTCAGCAGGCAGCCAGCACAGTGGGTGAAGTGGTACCCATTGGGGTTCCAATGCCACCCTCATGTCTGTGGATTTTGGGCAAATCATATAACCTTCTTAAATTCTCTAACACTTCCTAGAATTGTAGGGAGCAAAGGGATAGTAGAGGTCAAATCATTGTGTAATGTGTGATGAGATTTCCAAGATTTTGTGCTGAGATCAGGAAAAGTAGCACCATCATTTGGATGTGGGTGGGGAGGCTGGAAGCCAGTCACTCCTGCATCAAAAACACATTTATCGGTTGATATATACCTTGTGCCACGCCCATGCCAGACCTTACTGGAAACAGACCAAATAATCCCAGGTCTACTGAAGGAGGCAGATAAGGTTTCCACACTGGTCCAATGCCAGGGAGGAAGAAATGAGGACCAGAAGAGGGATCAGGTAATGAGGAGGAAGAGGAGGAGGAGTTAAGAATTATGCAGTAAGGACAGGAGAGCCTGATACACAGCCTGTAAGGGTGCACATGGCAGATGGACATGGGCTTGATTGTGGAGACCAAGGGAGTCCAGAGGGATGGAATGTCAACCAGAGTCCTAGTGATGGAATTGGAAGCAGGAGAGTCACTCAGAGAGTTCTTTTAAAAGTAGAATCCGACCTGGAATGGTGGAAAATGCCTGTTATCCCAGCAACTTGACAGCCTGAAGCAGGATCACAAGTGGGAGGCCAGCCTCAGCAACTTATCGAGGCCCTATCTCAAAATAAAAAATAAAAGGGGCCGAGGATGTGGCTTAGTGATAGAGCACCCCTGGGTTCAATCCCCTGTCCTGGCAAACAGAAAACTAAATCCCTAGTTTTGACAGCTCAGTAACTGTGTCAGTAAGGGAGACTCAAAGAAGAGGCCACACTCAAATGATAAAAGGCGAACCGGCTTGGAAGATGGAGACAAGGGATATCAGAAGAAGGCCATGTTTAAGACATCTATGTGGGAGGTCTTTGGCTTTCATTAAAAAAATGTCCATCCCCTCCAGCTACAGTGTCCCTTCCTCATCCCAGATGAACCTCCTTGGTCCTCTGTTCCACAATGCTGCTACATGTCATGCCCCCTACGGCTCCACACACCTTCACCCTACTCTCTGCAGGTGCTGCTCTCTCCTCCACTGATGTTCCCACCACCTGGCATCTTGCCACCCGATAGTCCTGCCTGTCCCCATCCCCATGCCTTCCTCTCACCCTGAAGGATCTTCCTCCAGAGTAGATTTTTATTGAGTGCTAGGTACTATTGATCTGTGAGTATTTTCAATGAATTTTTTCAAAGTCCTCACCACAACCCGGAGGGATTGGCGTGGCATTCCCATTGCATACATGGGGGAAAAAGGTGCCCCAATTTATCCAGTAGAGAAAACAGGTCATTCACTCGTTCATTCAATAAGTATTTAGTAAGTACTTATGACTTGCCAGGCTGTGCATGGTAGTTTTTTACCCCCCAGCCTGGTGATTCATCTGTCATCTCATCCCTCATCTCAAATGGTCTTTTCTCCAGGAATGTCCCTCCTCTGAATCACCATGGCATGGACCTGTCTTGTGCTTGGTTTTAGCATACCTAGATTGGCCTGCCTACGGGTACACAGTCAGCTCAGAGCTATCCCCAGACTGTGAGATATTTGAGGGCAGGAACTGCTTTCATCTTTGCCCCTCCCACTTTCCCTAAGGGCAGGTCCCTCAGTAAGTGAATAACTGAAATTGAGCTGCAGTGCTAGACCCTTCCCTGGGGTCATGGCCTCTAAAGAGGTATTTCAAAGTAGAACATTTCATCTGAAACAACTCCATTCTAGGAGGTTCTTAGAGCCTCCTAGACCACAGGAAACTAATTGGTGAACATGCTGGGAGGAGTGGGAACAGGAGGAACCATTGTCCTCATTTTACCAAAGGGGAAATTCAACACAGAACGGTCAGGTCAAGGGCCTTCCCTGATGTGACACAGGACATCTCCCTACATTTTGTCTCTCCTCCGGTTCATGCTGTGCCTCACAGCCTCTGTCCTGAGGCCTGGAGGCAGCGCTCCAACCCAGATTTCTCAAAGACTGAAACAGTTTACCTCAGGTACAACTGGAAAAGTTTGAGTTATCAGCTATTTCATGATGAATAACCATGAAATGAAATTTTTCTTTCATTCTTTCAGGATAGGAACTTGTGTTTGTTTTCTAGAACAGTGCCAGGTACACAGTAGGTGCTTAATGTTTGTTGAATAAATGAGTTTATTTGTTCATATTTTACTTTGGTAAGGTCTACTAGAGTTCTGTTTTAATGACTAGATTAGTCTAATTTAAAAAGATCAGCGAGCGTGCTTTTCAGTGATGAGGTTGATGAAGATGATTGACCCTGACAGAGAGCCCTTCAAGCTGAAGCTCTGCTTCTTCTCCTACAAGCCATGTGCATTAACCCTAAAGCAAAGAGAAAAGGGGAAACAGCATGACCACCAAATGCACCCTTTCTGTTTCCAGAAATCTCTCCAAGTTAAGGGAACAATGACAATAAGCCTGGGCTGGAAAGCCCAGATCCATATCTTACAGGTCAATGGCTTTCTCTTATGCACACTGGGAACTAGGGCAACTTAGTGCTATCTGTAGAAAGCTACTTTCTTGCATTTACACCAGAACAGCTGCTCTTTAGGATGCCGGTTATATAAGGAAACTAAGCCAGCAAATGCTGATGATGTCACTGCTTCTGCAGCCTAACACAGAAGCCCTCTCTGAGAGGGCACGGGCATGGAACTGAGGGCAGTGTGGAAAAGATATTTGTGTCTCATCCAGCCGTCCTCCACTGGACAAAACACCATGAGGGACAGGAGCCACCACTTGGCAAAGCATCACCAAGAACAGAGCTGTTATCTATCAGCCTACCTCCACTGAACTCCTGTTGGAGCCATCACTGATCTCTTGTAAGCGTTCCCCTGATAAATCATATGTTTTTCGTGCTGTCTCTGGGCACTTTCTTTGGCCTGTCTGCAACCTATCCCCTGCCCTGGCACTGCCCTGGCACTGCCCTGGCACACAGATGAAACACAGCGTGTGCTGAGTTTTGTTTTCCTGGTGTTTATGTGTTTTAGTTTTTACCTGCATCTCTTAAACAACTCCCCTTTTGGATCATCCCATCACTGTCAGAGAGCTGCCTAGAATTAAGGGTAGAGTTTTTCCATGAAATACCACAAGACACACTCATTTCACTAGGGGCTCAACGAGGATCCTCTCCTACAGAGTTCAGTTTGACTCATGAATACTGAACTTTTTTTTTTCCCTGGGGAACTCACAGTCTTATTTGTAACCTCTCTATAAGTTCTATTTTTAAGATTAATTTGCATTATCAATAAAACATGTAATTTTCCAAACCAAGGCAAGTTTTGGTCTAGCTCCCATTTCAGTAGTGCCCAAAGGAATAGAGTACCAATTAAATTTTATTATATTTTGTCCTTTCTTCTCTACCTCCTCCAATAAAAGCCACTTTTTGGTGTGTGTAACATCAAAAGAGAACTTTGATAGAGGCAGAAGAGCCAGTCATGATAGTCATTCATAGATCCATTCCTTCTCCTTCTTCAGGGACACTCCAGATGTCATTTTTCCATGCCCTTGAAGTTAGACATGTCATGGGATTTTGTTGGCCCATGAACTATGAGGAAAAATGTTGTGTGTCACTTCTCAGAATAAGTCTTTGAGGGCAAGGAGTGTGAATCATACATTCCTATTTTTTTGCTCTGATTACTGGCAACTTTCCAGAGGGTGGAGGTGCCATAATACCAAAAGCCTGTGTGGGGAGAAAATAGGATAGAATGTTCCTACCACCAGAGAATACCATGGATAGAGAGAGGGAAATAAACCTTTACTGTTTATACTACTGAAACTTCATTTGTTATCGCAGCAAAACCTGATCCACACTGACTGATAAATGAAATCAGTCAGGCACACTCTGGTTTAGAAAATGAGTCCTTCCTCTGTATCTCTCTTTTGCTGTTCCCACTCTCACCTCTCATCCTTCTCTATCTACCAGGAGTTTCTTATTTCTTATACCAGGTATGCATGGTCCTCAAATAAGGTCCTCTACCATGTGACCAATTCATTTGTGGGATCAACATATGTGTAGTGGTTAATGTGGTGAATGCATCTGCCTCTGCTGTGTCTAGCAGGTGCAGCTTTTTAAAATACGTAGTCATGCCTCTATTTATCTTTTTAAACGGACTGACCCCTCCTGTGAAGGAAAACCATAAACTCAATTGTGATGGTACCTGAGATCAGGAGACCTGAATTCTAGGCACTGCTTCATGTCTCATGTTTCTTCATAAATTCAGTTTTCTTATCTGTAGATTAGAGATGATAGTATTGATTGTCTATTATTTACAGGTATTTTCTGTGTATTGTTTAGACCTGAAGGAAGGCCATCATAAAGCTCTTCTTACAGGAAACTAACCAGTGATCAAGATCTTAAAACAAAGCAAAGTGAAGTGAAGCGAAGCTATCATCTGGTCAAACAGGCATCCACTAAATCAATATTTTTTTAAAAAATAAAAATTAATAGACTTTGTTTTTTAGAGAAGTTTGGGAGTTACAGAAAAAATGAACAAAAAGTACAGAGAATTTTGCTATAATATTCTGTCTTCCCTTGCACCAGTTTACCCTATTATTAGAATTAGTGCATTAGTGCAGTATATTTGTTTTAATTGGTAAACAAATGTTGACACATTGCTATTAACTAAAGTCCATAGTTGGCATTAAGGGACACTCTATGGGTTTGGACAAATGCATATGACACATAGTCACCAGTATAATATCTTATAGAGTAGTTTTACTGCCCTAAAAATCCTCTGTCCTCTCATTCCTCCCTCTCTGTCCACAACCCTGGCAACTACTCACTGTGTGTGTGTGTGTGTGTGTGTGTGTGTGTTACCAGGGATTGAACCCAGGGGCACTCAACCACTGAACAACATCCCCAGCCCATTTTTATATTTTATTTAGAGAACAGGTCTCACTAAGTTGTTTAGGTCCTTGCTAGGTTGATGAGGCTGGTTTTGAACTTGTGATCCTCCTGCCTCAGCCTCCCCAGCTGCTGGGATTATAGGCATGTGCTACTGCACCCAGTGTGGTACCTTATTTTAATTTGCATCTCCCTAGTGACATATGGTGGTGAGCACCTTTTCACATGCTTATTTGTCATCTTTATGTATCTTCTTAGAGGAGGTGTATGTTCAGATCCTTTGTCCACTTTTTAATTGGATTTTTGTTTTCTTATTGTTGAGCTATAAGGGTTCTTTATATATTTGAATGCAAGTCCTTTGTCAGATAGTATTTTGCAAGGATTTTCTCTCACTCATCTTTTCATTCTTTTTACAGTGTCTTACACAGAGCAGAAGTTTTAAATTTTTAATGAAGTTCAACTCATCAAGTTTTTCTTTCATGGATCATGCTTTTAGTGTCGTGTCAAAGAACTCATTGCCAAACCCAAGGTCACTTTGATTTTTTTTTTTTTTTGCTATGTTATCTTCTAGGAGTTTGATAGTTTCCCATTTTACATTTAGGTCTCTGATTCATTTAAGTTTATGAATTAATTTTTACAAAGGGTGTAAAGTCCATGTCTAGACTTTTTTTTTTTTGCTTGTGTACATTTAGTTCTTCCAGCACCATTTGTTGTGAAAATCATCTTTGCTCCACTGTTTTGCCTTTGCAATTGACTTTATATGTATGGGTCTATTTCTGGACTCTATTTTGTTCTTTTGATTTACTTATCTCTTCTTTACATGGACCACTCTTTGTTTCTATGGCTTTATACCTAGTCCTAAACAGGGTATGTCTGACTCATTCTTTTTTTTTCCATATCATGTGGGCTATTCTAGGTCTTTTTCCGGCCATATAAACTTTAGAATCAGACTGTTGATATCCACAAAGTAACTTGCTAAATTTTTATTGGAATTGAGTTTAAAGACTAAGTGTGGAAGAACTTCAGTCTTGATAACATTGAGTTTTTCTACCCATGAAAATGTAATGTATTTCCATTTTTTCAGAGTTTTGATTTCTTTCATCAGTCTTGTAGTTAGTTTTCTTCATATAGATCTTGTACTCACTTTACTAAGTTTATACCTACGTGATTCAATTTTTGTGCTAATGTAAACTAAATCAATTTAAAAATAATTTAAACTGAGTTGTTAAATAACTTAATTTTATCTTCTATCTTCTACCAATTTTGCAAATTAAACCAAATTGGTTTGCAGAAGTGAAAATACACTCAAGTTTTCAACTCTTATTTATACTGAATGGTTCTGGTCATATAGGAAAATTATCCACCAGACTTTACTTTTGGTTATTTGCATACTTATTAGGTTAGAGGGCCCTAAAATTGAATGTGTTAGAATTTGAATTTATTATAAAAATAAAATGCATTGTTCAGGTCAGAATATTTCATTGGGTATTGGGTTCCATCCCTTCCACTGACAGAATTCAGAAGAGTAAGAAAATGCTTATTTCTTCTTGATGGGCCCTTCCCTTCCTGGCTCAGGAAAAGCCTTGGATATTAGAAGTAGGCTATGCAACTTAAATTTTTGTATTTTATTTGAACTTAAGACACATTTCAGCCTCAATTTCTCTCCCCAGAGACTAGACCCAAGTTTTTAAATGCTATTGACCTGGGAAGCTAGGAGGTAAGATCTCTTCATCTGCATGACATCTTAATGCTCAGCATCAGAGACACACTTACCAGATTCCAGGGAGCAAATTTTCCTGCTTTGATCCATTATGGGTAGTTAATAAGGTATTTAAACCACTTCTTTCCACAGTGTACATTTGAAATAAAAGCAGATTTAAGAAATGAGTCCCCCGAATGGCCCTGTCTGAACTGTGATGTCAACTGTGCCCTTCCACCTGGCGGGGACTCAGAGCCTCAGGCAACAAGGTACCCTAGAGCCACTATCTTTTCTGTCACTACTATAGATGTCTCTTCTCCATGGGGCCAACCTCCTGCCCGGGCTGTTTATTCCAGAAGGGTTGCCTTGCTATTGAGCTCTCTGAGGAACTTGCCTTGGAGAATCACTGTCACTGTGCTTCATGTGTACCCATGGGCTCCTTGAAGGCCATTTAACCCATGGATCATGAAGCCTGATGACCCACCTCTGGGTTTCAGGCATCCACTTGGACTCATCCAAAGGCCTCTCACCCAGGTGTTCTCACCCAAAATTCCCTCTGCCCACAACCAAAGCAACCTCAAGGTCACAACGCCTCATCTCAAGGATCTGGCCTGAAAACCACTGCCCACCAAGTCTCACTCCATAAAGCAGGACTAATAAATACCAGCCCATAAGGCTGATGCTTCAAGGTAATAGGATGGGGAGAGTAGAGTTCTTTAGAGGCAAAAAGGATATTTAGGAGCTCACTTGCATTACAGCCAATAGAATAAGAACACGATTTTAAAATTGCAGGGCCCGGTGACAGTTTCTCCAGTAAAACTATGTATTATAGCACACGAATTTCAATTTTCAGGTCAAACGTGCCCATGCCTCTCTGCAAGAGTTTATGGCAGGCTTCTGATGGAAGCCGTGCGATTTGAGTTTATTAGTTTCTGGCATTACGGCCTGTATTTTGAGCAAGTCCCATAAAATGTGCTTGGGAGTTATTATTTTTCTTTTAAAGAATGTGACACTAAAACAAGTTTTTAATAAAGTGTTTTGAAAAGGCAACAGGCTGAAAAAAGCCGGGCAAAAATTCAAGCTAGTAAAGAATATGTCTCTAATTATATTGAATTTTCAAATAATAGGATAAGGCAGAGCTAGCAATTACTTTTGAGTGAAATTGCATGCCAAAAGAAAGTGAAAGTTTCCCTTGAACTTTGGGAAAATAAAGGAAAGTGCTGAATCTTTACACTTGATTTTAAATCTCTCTCACTGTAGATGTTGAAAGGTCTCATTAGTTCAATAACACAGATTCTTCAATAAGTATTTTGTAGAAACCAGTGATCTTCCTCAAGACTTTTTAGTTTTGATTATTTTTTCTTTAGAGATCCTTAAGTATGGACACCTTGCATGTCATCCTAATGCTCATGAATTTTTAAGGTGGGACCCAAAATACAATTTAGAAAGTGATTAAGAAGTGCTTGGTGGACTTCTACATGCCAGGCAGAAAAACTCAAGAGTTAAATAGGTTGGAAATTGCCAATAAAACAATTTTATCCGATGCATAAATAATTCATTTGATGCCTGCAGAACTGCCTCAGCATTATTTGTCTCTAATAAGCCAAATTCACAAATAAATAGGATGCTGGCTAGCATGAAGGCTCTTGTCTCTCATTACCTGACCCTGAATCACACTCTGTCTTGACCAGAGGATCCATCCATCATTCAAGGAGGTTGACAGACTGGGGTAAGAGACCCTGGGCCATCACAGGTCTGCCCTCCACATATCACCCTCCTCAGTCCTGCACTCCTTGTAAATGCAGGTCCCTGCCTGCCGGTGAAAGCTGATGTTCTGGGAGGCAGGAAAATAGGGGGCAGGAAAACCTCTGAGGCTTCCAGGTTTGTTCTTTGAAGGACTTTGGGAGTCTCTGTTTTATAAATACCACATTCCATGGTCCCTCATTCCAGGCCAGACACCACTGAAAACTTTCCATTTAATCCCTGCAACACCACACCAGGTAATTATTATTACCACCACTCACACCTTGAGGATAAGGAAACCAGAATTTATAAAGATTTAGCATTTTGTAAGAAGTCCTAAGATTTAGATTTGAATCTAAACAACTAATTTCTTCACCAGTAGATTATGCAGGCAATGCAGGCATATTCCTAGGGAGTGTTCTTCTAGATACCCAACGGAGGTGATCAGAAAAGTCAGTAGGTGCAGATATTAAGTAACTTCTTGGCAAAACTGATGTGTGGAGAATTCAGTGGCACACATCAAGTCAAGGGTGGTTGGAAACAGTTTCAGGGAACCCGCTTTCCAGTCTGAGCAGCTCCTTCATGCACAAGGGGTATGCATGTAGCATTTATAGAGGTGACCTGACCAGGGTCAGGGAGCACCGTGAGTGAGGCACCGTCTTCCCTATGGAGGTTGGGTCTCATTTCCTCACCTGACAAGTGAAGAGAGTTAGACTTCCAGGTCTTTTGTGTTACAATTTAATCATTAAAATTCTACAGGCTTCACAGCCAAGAGGAAAACTTCATTATGAAGTCAGCCATACTTCACCTGTCTGGAAGGCAGGGAAACTACTATGACCCCTGTGGAAAACTTACAGTGATGGTGCTGGTCATCTACTGCCCTGCATTACCTGCTGGTTGAGAAACACGACCTCTCCCTCTCCCTGCCCCATGATAAAAGGACTTTGGGAGGCTTAAAGTGTTATGGCTTTTCTCTAACTGCTTACTAGCATCTTGGGCAAAATTTATACTTATACGTGAATGGCTCCATCCTCTTTTATCCTTCCCCAGAGCCATTTCATCCACCAGATTATGAGTCCTTGAATCAGGAAGCAAGATTTTACCTTTAATGTCCTAGAAAAATCACTGTAAGATATGTCACAAGGATGAAACAAAGTCATCTCTACCTGAGGCTTTGATAACCCTTTTAGTCAGATGCCTTTGCATAAAGTATAATCCTGGGTGAATTTACCCTGCCAGGAGTTAATGCATTTAGCAACCATGCATTATGGCAAATGCCACTGCCTGTCAGCTGCATAACACGAAGATCATAAAGAACCCGATTGCACCGAGTCTCCCTTATCTTTCATCTTCTCCCTGAAGATTGGCACTTGCTTCTGTTTTATTCAATCCTGGGATAAAAGACAGAGGGTTGCTTCTGGATCTGGACTTCTGTATAGAACTACAGTAGCTAGCTTTGCAAGCCCTAAGACATCCTTTTTTATTTTTTTCTTCCTTATCCAAAACCCAACATAATTTGTATTCAAAGATGCCTTTTTAGGTGACCTTTAAGATGCCCTCTTAAAATATCCCCATATATGCAGGGTCATCGTTTGTCTTTTGATGTATTCAGCGGTCTGCCTTTTAATGTTTATGTGCCTCCAGATAGTCTTATTACGTGTCATTGTTCTTATTACCATCAACATTCCAATGCCTGTTTTCTTTACTTTATCTGTTAAGCAGAAGTATATTTAGTGTTCAGAGTGATACATCATAAAGGTAGAAAAAGGTGAAGCCTTTGATATATTACAAGTCTTTCATAGCATGAAATAACCATTGCCTATTATTTTACTCCTGACGTTTTTATTTTTAAGGGAATTTCACTTGATTTGTAGTGCTGACACCTTTGATATGTTGTTTCCAGTGACCTTACATCCAAAATCAGTAGCGTGTGACATTTGATGGCCCAGATAAAAAACATTAATGGTGGAAGAGAGGGTTTATTTTCCTGGTCATAAATTAAGTTTAAATAACTCTGAATTTATTTTAAACTCTCCAGTACTTTTTACTGTCCAAGCAATAAATGTATTTATTACTGGGGGCCTACTACCTGGGTTTCCTAACCCAGCCTTTGCCTGGCTGCTTTGAATTCTTTCCCTCTTTCTAGTGGAAGGCTCACCTTACTTGTAAAGGCTGATTTGTACAAAGTGTTCTCGAATTTCTGCAAACAGGGATCAGAGAAAGGGCTGCTTATCAAGGAGGCAAACCAAAGTGGTTTTGTTGCCAATTAGGTTAAGCAAAGCAGGAGTCTATAAAATGTTCACTGATGCAGGTAATCTAGCCCTGAGTGAGTTCTGTCGTCAAGACACGTAGAGATGTAGGTGCACGCAGTGATGGCTGATCACTCCAAAGTCCCGTGAAAAGGGGGTGCTTTCGCTCTTGATTTCATTTCCACAAAAGTGGAAACCCATTTCTCCATTTTTATCTTAAATGTACATGGATTTGTTTTTAGTATTCATTCATTAGATGTATCATAAATTTGTACTGAGAATTTCTGTTTAAAGTTTTATGACTTAAAATTTTCTGTCTATATATTCGAAAATTACCTTATATTTTTTATTGAGATATAATTCACATACCATAAAATTCACCATTTTAGAGTGAACAATTCAGTGGTTTTTAGTCTAGTCAGAGTTTGTGCAACTTTATCACATTCTAATTTCAGAACATCTTCATAATCCAAAAAAAAAAAAAAGAAACTCTATACTTATTAGCAGTTACTTCTCATTCCTCTCTTCCCTCAGCCCCTGATAACCACTAATCTACTTTCTGTCCCTATTTATTTGCCTATTCTAGACATTTAATATACATGGAAACAAAGTGGGTGGCCAGGTGTATCTGGTTCTTCCCATTTGAAATTTAACATTTCTCAAGTCCATCTGTGTTGTAGTTCACTCTTTTTTTTGTGATTGAACAATACTCTATAGTATGGATATACCACCTTTGCTTATCCATTCATCAGTTTATAGATAGGGTTTTTATTTTTTAAAAAATTCATTGACAGGTTCAAAAGCTGACTTACAAAATTCCCTAGGCATATCCTCCTGTTTGGAATATTTTAAAAAGTTAGATCCTTGAAAAAAAATAAGATAATGCATGATATTTTTACATCTGCAATAGCAATCACATATCATTTACTGATTGTGTTTAAATTTCTTATAGCTCTTACCAAAACACAGGAGAAATGTAGAATTTAAGGAAGTCTTTGTTGTGTAAGTGAGGTAATAAAATGACAAGTCATTAAACAGGAATTTGCACTTAAAAATGACATGCAATTCCTGAATACATGAAATACAGTTCAGATGGCCTTTCTTACAGACCAGCTGTCTGAGCCCTGTTAGGACTCAGGACATTTTCCCTTGGAGTGGAGCCACATTTGACACAAATTTATCCATCACTAGGGTTTAAGCTACTTGCAGGCATCTGCTTCATCTTTATTTCATCTCCAGAACATCAATGCAATAATGCTTCCCCATAAAAGACACTCGAAACACAGAAAATTAATGAATTAATTAAATTATTTTCCTCTACCCTTTCTCCTCCATGAAGAAAAAGGGGACAAAAAAAGGAGAGAACTATGAAAGGCATTCTGTTTACCATTCACATATAAAGAGGTATGATTCAGTCTTGTCTGATTAGAAGAATGTTCAGAGTGAGTCCACTTAAGGCCACTTGTCACCCTCCCCTGAAACCTCTTGGACACTACTCAACCATCATCTCCAAAGGTGACCTCTGTCCTGATTTCTAACATCATAGGTGAGTTTTTCCCAGTTTTTGAATTTTGCATAATGGGTATTGCACTATATATATTCATTCATATTTCAAAATATAGATCAAAGCAAAATTTTCAGTCTTATAAGAATTTGCCTGATATTCAATTTTTGGATTCTAACTGGCAAAGACTGAACTAATCTAAGAGAGAATTGCAATCCCTGTTTTCACTTCTGACTAAACTGGATTCTAAAAAATTCTCACACTTTCTTGTGTTTCCATATTTTCTCATTATACTGCTTGATTTCTGAGCATTTCTTCCATTTCCGTCTACCTTTCATTTTTTTCTTTTTTTCTCAAGGACCCTTTCTGTTGCAGCCCTTTTTGTGTTGCTATCCTAGATACCCCAGAGTGGGTAATTTATGAAGAAAGAAATTTATTTCCTACTGTTCTGGAAGCTGGAAGTCCAATATCCAGCTGCTGGTCTCTGGCCAGGATCTTCCTTCTGTGTCATCCTGCAGCAGCAAGTATCTCATGGTCAGTGTGTGAAAGGGAATAAGGGAACCAAGAGAGGCCAGGCCCCCCTTTATGACAAGCCACTCTTGTGATAAAAAATTAACCCATCCCCTCGTTAAAACCTCACCTCTCAACATTGTCTTGGGGGTTACATTTTCAGCACATGATCTTTAGGAGACTTAAACCATTTCTCTTTCCTAGCTTCCATTGCTCGCCTTTCATCCCCAAGTGTTAAATGATAGTGGATGTGTTCAGAAGTAATCAGTGGCCACTTCCCTCCAGGGGACCTCTCAAAAGTCCTTCATCCTCAGGAGACACTGGGGTTTGAGATGGTATGAACATGAGTCCAGCATAGGTGAGAATAGGAGGCTCAGACTTTGGCAACTTACACCAAAGCCTGCCATGTTATCCTTGAGGGTCAGAAGGAGAGGTGTATGAGTGACTGGCAGGATAACAACCTGAATTGAGCTGGGAAGTAAAGCTAACCCACCAGGTGACAGAATTATGATGCAAAAAGATCTTGACAGTCTGAAATAATGGCCCCAAACTCAATGAATTTAATGGTGATAAACATAAGGTTCTGCTTTCAGGATAAATAACAGGTGACACACCTACAGGATGAGAGGGGCTGACTAACATTCACTCGGGTGTAAAAAATTCTAGGCATTTCAGCTAATGGTCAAGGCAACACAGAGAGGCTGCCAACAGGCCACTTGAATGGGAGACTTTTCTAAAACAAAAAAAAAGTCACTTTTCCATTTATTCTGCCTATAATCAGAAGTGCTTGGTATATTTTATTTGGGCATCAAATTTTAAAAGGGAAATGGTAAAATGGGAGAGGGCTAAACAAGTGGGGAAAGGGTGATAAGCAATTGGGAAACCTCATCATGTGAGAAAAAGTTAGAAGGTCTGGGCAGCCTTGGGTAGGGGTGGTCTGTGTTTTTCCCCCATCTGAAGGGAGGTGAGTGGGGAACAAAGAGGGGCAGCTAACTAGCACATGACCTCAGGAGGCATCTCATCTTTTTGCAAGCTGTGAGTAGGTTTTGACCAGATGATTACTAAAATCAGAAAGATAGGAATTTTTTATAAAACAGAGGCAGATGTGTTTCCATCTCTGGGTGGTGTCCCATTTGAGAAGAGTTCAGCAGATAGACTTTAAAAGTCACTTGCATGAAACATTAATTTTTCTCAAAGGACACTCTGTTTACCTCACTCTCCTTCTGATCCTGCTGTCTGTCCTCCCCTTTGCTGCTTTGTCTCTTCTAAAAGTCCCCAGAAGAGTGCTAACATTTGTCAAGTACTTGGTATGTGCCAGGTCACTTTTACACAGGGTATCTCATTTAATCCTCACAGGAACAATGCAAAAATATGTACTGTTCTTACTATACCCATTTCATGTGCGAGAAGTGGCCCCCAAGGAGTCATCATTTGCCTAATGTCACAGCTGGTGAGTGGAGTGTGGGATTTGAACCCAGGTCTCCCAGGGCAGAGGCCTCCCAGAGCTGGTTAGGTTTACCTGCAGTGGCCTGCTGTCCTTGCCGTGGGTGGTTAATCCAGCTTCCTGTTTCCAGTCTGGCATTTGATCTGTGAACAGAGAGGACCAGGCTGACATTATGTGGTGGCGTTTTTTTTTTGTTTTGTTTTGTTTTTTGTTTTTTTTAATCAAGAAAACTTTTCCTCTACTCCCTGGTTTGCCTTTCTGAGCTGGAATTCATCTGTTTCTGGTCTTTTCAACACCAGAATATTGTCAGCCCTTCTTGTGCTCCCTGAAAAACACATTGTAGAATGAACTGACCCAAGGAGAAGAGACTCTGAGTGACATATTATATTTTCTTTAGACTTCCACCCAGGCCAATGCTTGCCCTGCTTCAACTCAGTTCACTTGTCTTTTGTGTATGCCTGGTTCTGCTCTCCAGTTTCCTTGGTTCACAAAGACTGCTCCATAGCCATGCAGAGATCCAAGGGGTACTTGTCATAAATTGCACCATCAGGAGATAAGGTGGCAGGGTACATGCTGTCCAATTCAGAGGCTTTTTTTTTTTTCAATGTGAGGATCCAGTTCAGTGACTACCAACCAATGTTTATCAAGTGAATGAAGGAGGGAGGGAGTGAATGAATGTATGCTCAGCTTCATGAGCAACTGTTACTCTCAATAGCTCCCGACTGTCAATGGGGCTGGGTAGGAAATCTACTGCCTCCTGCCTCCCTGAGTCCTTGCAAGAGTTCTGACTTCAGAAAGTCAAGTTCATTTGTACAATATACAGTCATTAGGTGGCACATTTGTACAATGTACAGTAATTAAATCTTCTGGTTAATCAAATAATTTATTAATGAAGCAAAGTTGCTCCCAAGGATTTGTTCAGGAAAAAAGGAAAAGAAAGGAGAGAGAGAGAGAGAGAGAGAGATTGATTCTACCCACCAGACCTCATCTGAATCATACAAAGAGCAACTCTGAAAGCCTTTTTTACTGCATTACAAGAAATCTGAAGAGCCACATCCATTCTCCTTACTCCTATTTGCCCCAAGGGGGAAAGCCAAGCAAAGTAGTTTAGCGAGGAAAATGGGTACCAGGGCAAGAAAATTCTATCCAGTAAAAACAAAAAAGCTAACCTATCTTGCAACTTCCTTACAGATAGGGGAAGTCCAATCACTCCATCACATGGAAAGAGAAAACTTCAGGGAGGAAAGTCAACCTTTGCCTGGTTGGGGCAGAATCCAGAGCCAAGCCCTGTGGCATTTTCCAATGGAGGAGTCTCCTGAGCCGGAGCTCAGCATCTCATTAGTATGGGGTGCTGATAATGATCTGATAAGCCCTCTCATCCATTACTGATGGATGCCTTCCAGAAGACCTCCACACTCGTAGCTCCTCAGCCAATTACATGACATCCCCCCATCTTCATCATTAACCCCAACACACTTCTACCACCAGGAATTCCTGCTTTATTAATGGCTACCATGTTTGCATAGTCCTGATTTTTCTTGGAGTTTGGGAAGGTCAGAAAGTGAGAGGGAAAGACGTAAGCTCCTAGAGTCTGGTTATTATTATTATTATTATTATTACTATTTTGAAATTTCAGCAGGAATGCCTGGATGCTCACAGCCAGTAATGATGAGCAAGTGGTTGTGAAAACTAAGATATGCACCCCCCCACCCCCATTCAGACTCCTTTCCACACAGACTAATTGATTAACTAAGGGTTCTGAAGAGAATGATTTGAGGAGGGTAATTTATAGAGATGGTATCTTTTGTCATCATTTGTCTTTGAAAACATAGAAGAAAACTGCTTTCAAGAGGATGTAGCCCGCCAACATGAGCAATGGCGGACGGAACACCATCAGTTACAGCAGACTGGTCAATTTTGTATCTTTTCAGCCAGTCAAATATCCAATAACAAAAAAGGGAGGAAAAAAAAACCCACATCTTCACTCCCTGCGTTTTAAACTTTTCCAGCACTGGCTTATGAAAATATTTGGGGTTGTTCACTGCTCTGCTCTCTGTAGCATAAACATTTATTTAAATGGGGCTGTCTCTAGTAATGAAGAATGAAGGAAAAACAATGGTCTGATTTTGACAAATTAACTTGTGATTTGGAGAGTCAGTGAAGCAGGGAAGAGACATTCCTAACTATACTAATTAAATGAGCTTGCAACATTTATTTTAATGCAATGGAACCAGCCATATGAAGATGAACATTTTAATTTATTTTGCAGTGACATTATGAAAAATTTCGCCACTGCAGATTATCTACAAAAACAAATCTCATCAGCATCTAGGTTTGTGCAGGAAATTTCCATCTTTCACATGAGCCTGACCTTCCCCGGTGGAAACTAGTGTGAAAGAGCTAAGTTACTTGGAAAGTTTTTCTGAAGGTTGTCTTTCCACTGAGGCTAGGCTTTATGTTCAAATGACTTCTGTGCCAAACACATCCATTTTTCATGGTGCAGCGTAGATGAAAAATTCTGAATCCATTCTACGGGGAATGCAAATATAGCTCATTAGTTCTAAAACATTTTTCATGAAAGACTGCAGAGTATTTGTCGGCAGATGAGGCTGCGTAGTTTCAGCCAAGAATGAATACCACATGTCCCGCTAATTGTTTTTTAAAGTTGTTCCTTTTCTCTCTGGCACCCAGTAGCTATTGAAAATAGGAAACAATATGAAAAACCCAGAGTGAGTTTAGCGTTGACATTATTCTGCACTTGGTGTCTTGTGTGCGTGTATTTCTTTTTCCTCCCTCTGGCTGCATTTAGCCCTATTCTAGAAGGAAAAGGTGGTTTTTGTAGCTGAGGGAAGACTTTGGCTTCTCCTGGAGACAAAGAGAGTGTTGTTGACTCTAGAGAGTCAGCTATGGCCTGAGGACCATGTCCCTGAAGGCATCTCGTTAGCCCACAGGCACCATGGCTGGCTGATGTAGCACCAGGCAGACAAAATCCTGCTTTTGAAGGAGAGGCTAAGTGGCTGCTGGCTCCTGGTCACTGCCACTGCCAGCTTCAGGGAGTCAGGCAGGCCAGAGATGTCTTCCAGGCTAACATTCCCTTGGGAGCTGTGTCAAGAAACTCAGGGAGAAGCCAGCCACATGTCTTCCCTGAACTGAGGAAAGAGCTGAGCCGCCCAGGCTAGTACACCCCAATGGCTGTGGCTCAGGGACGAGTGGACACAGCTGCTTTTGCTCTGGAGACTCTGCTCACTTCCCAAATCTGCCTATTCTCCCGCCACCCACCCATTAGAAGGGGCCAAGATGGTCAGGCTGGACCTCACAACTCCAAGTAAACCTCAAGTCCTAATTAGGCCACTGTATGGCCCTTAGTCCCCTCTTATCCAAGTCACCACCTATTACTGTGATGACAAAAGGCCACACCCTCCTGTCATTTGCCCCAGTCACAGATGCAGCTCCCGTGCCTTGGGTTTCAGCCTGTTGCGGCCTTGAAACATACTCCTGTGCTGTCATCCAAGCTCTCTTGTCAGCCCTGGGCATGGGAGGCATGTGTCCTTGGCCCTGAGCATTGACAGGACAAGTGGCTGCCATCCTAGCAAACATGCATGAATTGTGGGTTGGAGTAGGATGGCCGACCTGGATAAGAAAGGTCTGACTGGAGGAACTTCAGCAAGGTCTAAGTCATTTATGCAGGTACCTGGGCAGCTTCCTGGGGGACCCAGCCCAGTCTGCATTCAGTCTGAGGAGGATGAGTACTGGCCCTCGTCCCTTCAGTTGTGGGGCAGCAGATGAGGTCCACCGGAAAGGGGAAGGTTGCTGAAATGTGTAAAGTTCTGTGGGAAGACAGCAAGGCTCCTCAGACATGCTGGTGGCATTATTTAGAAAAGTAACTACTAGGGCTGGGGATGTGGCTCAAGCGGTAGCGTGCTCGCCTGGCATGCGTGCGGCCCGATCCTCAGCACCACATACAAACAAAGATGTTGTGTCCTCCAAGAAGTAAAAAAAATAATAATAATAAAGATTAAAAATTCTCTCTCTTCAAAAAATAAAAAAGTAACTACTACCATTGTTTCCTCAATGTAGGATATTGCTTCTAGTTCAGCTCCTATCAGTCATTTGAGGAATGCATGAAAAAGTCACTGTTCTCTAAAGAAGAAATGCACATTTTTTTCATAGCAGGGAATAAAAGTGAATTGCAAGCTATTTATTCATAGGGCCAATTATTCTCACTTCTCCCTTTTCTTCCCTACTACCTCTCTGCAAAAACCAAATAAGTCATTTAAGGATTAGAAAAATTTCAAATTGCAGGGTAAGAAGACCTACTTGGAGTTCTTTTGGCGATCATCTGAGAGCACCTTGGAGATGTCCTTCAGCGTCCTATGAGATGACAGAATTAGGTTTACTGAAATAAGGGTGATAAATTTGAAGTTCCAAAAAACATCTCAGAAAAATGACTTTCTGCAGAGAGACTGGCATAGCCTTCCTCCCCATTCCAGACCCTTTCAATGGCTCTTACTTCAGATTCCTGTACAAATCCAGGGCAGCCTGGCACACAGCAGACATTCAATAAATGTTTGTGAAATAAGTTACAGAATCATCTTTTGGGGGAATAAAAGCATCTTGGAGTGAAAATGAACTCTGGCAGTAGGGATCTCTGCAGAGGCTCAGGATGTAAGGGGCCACCTTCTCCCCAAAGCCAAACTGTTGGCTTTGAACTCCCAATCGTGAAGACAGCACAGTATGGTGGCCCTGGCAGAACTGCAGAGCCCATTTGTCTGCCTTGGAATCCCTGCTAATACTTGCTAACCTTCTTTCTGGGGGTTAGTTATTCCCTGTGTCTCGATTTTCTTGTGAGTAAAATGCTATGGCAGTAATAAGGCCTTTTTCATAGAATAAGTTACATAAAGCACATGGAGCCATCTCTGGATGGTTTGTAGTAATGACTCTGCTTCAGTTCTCCAATGGTCCATTGGAAAGACAATAAAAGATGAAATAAGATGGCTCACACCCTCACACAACTGGAGACTTGACAGGGAATCTTAATAGTCCACTCGTTCAACTTTACTTTTACATATATGGAAGTCCTGAAATGGAAACTGACTACTTCAAGGTCCCATAATTAATGTCAAGGTTTCTACCCACCTCAGGGGTCTTCAGCTGTGATTTTGAAACATGCTCCAAAAGCCTACAGAAACTCAAGTTCCACTAGGACAGCAACACCATTGCCTTATTGACAAATAATTAGCAAAGCTCTGTACTTGGAACCCTTTTATGTTTCTGCTCAAGAAGAGTTTAGAACATGGTTGGGAGGATAAAAATATATGACAATGAAGGCAAAGATCACCTATTGCATTAAGTAACCGTATAACCTCGTTACACTAAGCATGTGGGAGACAGAATCAAGACACCATGTTACTACCTCCTGAGATGGTTAGTTTCATGGGATACAGTAGTAGTAGTTTGGGTGCAACCCCACCTCTTCAGGGCAAGAGAAGCCAGGTTCCCGTATAGCAGATGACAAATTCAACCTAAATTTACAACTTGTACAAGGCTAAGAAAAGAGGAATCCCTTATTTGCCTGCGACTAAGAAGGGCTTTCTCTTGAGCCTCCATCAGCAGAGAGGAAAAAGTGCACCAACTTCCAATCCTGGTGACATCCAGTCCAGATGACTTACAGCTCCCTTAGTTGGAGTCGAGACTCTTTGGTAGTCACATCCCATCTTTCAGGGACTCCTTTCTGTCCCTCTTTTCCTCTGATGATGTTCAGTTGTGTGGAGGGTGGGATGAGGACTGGGGTCACGCCAAGCAGGGCAGATTGGAGTCCTTGAATGCTGTTCCCAGGGTGATACCCAAGGCCACCTAGGAGCTGCTTGTCCTGTGGCAATGGTGCCTGCTGAACTCCGCAGGGGTTTCCTGCTCCAGAAGGCTCTCTAGTGCCCCCTGGCTTCCAATTCTGCCTCACCTCACCTGGTCTCAGGGTCCACTTTGCAGTCCTTGCTATAGGGCTGCCTCACCCCTCTTTATAGGGACCCCCTCTGGCAAGTGATTCTTCAGTCATGCTATGAGCAGCTTCTAAGTCTTGTCCATGTCACATGGACCCCAAGAGATGAAAGCCAAACCGCAAGATCTCTGTCTTAATCTGCTCAGACTGCCACAGCGAGATGCCACAGACTGATGGCTTAAAATAGAAATGTATTTGTCACAGTTCTGAAGTCCCAGATCAACATCTAGCAGGGTGGGTTTTGGTAAGGGCTTGCTCTCAGGCACCTTCTCACTGTGTCCTCACATGGCCTTTCCTGTGTGTGTGTGTGTGTGTGTGTGTGTGTGTGTAGATGTCTCTCTCATAAATTCACCGATTCTATTGGACTAGGACCCTTCCCTTAAGTCTTGACTGAGTTTTAATTACCTCCTAAAATCTCTATCTTCAAATATAGTCACGATAAAGGTTGGGGCTTCAACATCTGAATTTTTCAGGGGAGGGGCACAATTCAGTCTGCAGCAGTCTCTCTGCCTGTCCACATGACCACCCTATGAGGCCAAGTTCCCTGGAGAAATTTGAGAGGGGATTTTGTTCCAGAGTTCAAAATAGGGTAGAGGGGACACTGGTCTCTCTTGCCCCCAGGTGTTGTCTAGTTCAGAAGAAATGATATGTATGTGGCTTGTAGATGAGGAAAAGAAACCAAGATGGCATTTCTAACAGCAAAGCAGAACGCTTGAGACTTGGGAGACCTAAGTTTTAATCTTTTAATGATTTTCTGTGTGACCCTAAAGTGGCAATCTCCTCTTGGGCTTTATCCCTTCTTCCTTAATGTAGGGGGCTGTTGACTGTTTCCTAAGGTGGTTGAGAGAAAATGGCAAAGACATAATTGTAAAAGTCCTTTTTGCAAATATCAAAATGCTATTAGATACTATAAATAAAAGTAACGCAGAAGAAATATACCTCTTCAAAATCCATGACATCTCTAGAATAAACCCTGAGCTCTAATAACTGAAATCTCTGTTCCCTATAGTTCTTAGGATTGCTAAGAGGGAAAATGAGTCTTCCCATCTAGGGGGTTGAGGGGAAGCTTGGGGAAATTTGCCTAACTGAAGAGAGATGGATTCTGTGAAACTCAGTACAACACACAAAACATTCTGCATAATCCTCCTGTGGCAGTTTGTCAAAGAAAAGCAAATCCTTCAGGACATTCTCTTTAATATACTTTTAGTAAATGTTTTATTGTATTGGATTATGGGAATTAGGGGAACGAAGGATCCATATCGTATTTTTCAAAAGCAATATTTTTAGAATCACAAATTATATTGAAATTTTTATACCAAGAAAATAAAAACAAAGATCAGAAGAACTAAACAGCATTTATATATGTCTCTACAGAGATATATATGTATATTAGCAAATTGAAATATAGCAAATACACACAAAAACACCCACATAAAAGAGATGCAAATTATATTTTTGACACATTTTCAGCACAATCACCTAATACAATTTTCTTTTATAGGCAGAGGTAATAAATAGTGCAAATGTATATTTATGGTGTATTTGACAAATGCATTTGCTTTGAGTCAAAGGGAAAAGCTCCAGTGATTTTACCGTTGAAATGTTTCTCATCTACCTTGACTAAATTGCTCTTCTTTCTTCTGAATTTCTCACTGTGACCGAGTCTGAAATGGGAAACACCTTTTGGTCTCTAAGCTCGGTGCATGCTGGGAACAAGGATTTGTTGGGAAATTCAGTGTGTCTTTGTTTCCATGTTACTCCCTCATCTCCTTAAGACTGTGTGCTCCTTGAGAGGTAGGGCAATGTCTGCTCCTTCTCTGCAAACCATTCAGCCTTCAGGATAATGGCCTGCACTCAGCAGGGGACATCATCACCTGTTGTGCTGCTCAAGTGGGGATATGGTGTACAGGGAACAAGACACCTGCTGCTTCTTTGTTTCTGAGACTCAGAGTAGTGACTTAACTCTTAATCCATGATCCCAGGGTAGTTCCATAGCTGACTCTCTCCTTCCATAGTTTAACTGTGTCCTTCAAGTGCATCCACCTCTCCAGTGTGTCATGTGGGGTGCAGATATTGACAGATAGGTTTGGCCAAAAGGTGCATGGATTAGACTGAAGAGGAGAGGGGCAAGGTCCTACAGGTCCAGGCAGGCGAGGAACAAGCCCAGAAGCCCAGCCCTGGTAAGAAAGGCTGGTCAGTGGGTAGGAATAGAAAATGAGGGTCTGGGACTTTTATCCTTGGCTATTGAGGGTCAAAGTTCCTTCACCCACCCCATCTTCCCAGCCTCCCTTGGGGAGGGCTTCAGATATGGGTGATTGCAGGTGAATCCACCCTCAGAGGAGAGATAGGGAACACCCCACAGGGGCAGAGGAGTGGGGAGCACTGAGGATGGAAGGTAACAGGCACATAAGCCCTCAGACTCAGGCACCCATCAGAGCTCCTTCCCATCAGATCCCAGTGGTGCTCCTCTTGGGGACAATTTCAGTTGAGAATTCTCAGACACTGGTGGCTAATTTCCTAACAGAGATTCATCTGGTGAGCAGCCCTTTCTCCTCAATGCCATGGAACCAGAGGGCTCTTGGAAACAGGAAGTTTGCCAAGCTTCACCTGCACCCTGCCAGGAACTTAGGGAAATGAGAAACCATTACTCTTTGTGTGGCCTTCCCCTATTCAGTTCTCTTTCTTAGTTCCATGCTGTGGTTAAGGGGGCCTCATTAGAAAGGGCCAGGTGCTTCCTTCTTTTATATGTGCTTGCCTCTTTCCAGGCCTGAAAATGAGACCCAAACCACCCCTACCATGCTGCTGGGAACAGATATATTTAAATTTCTTTAAGCTTGGGTGACATCCTCGGATGAGGAGCTCTAAGTACCAAGAATTATTGTTATTACTACGTAGTTACTGCCTAGCATGCAGCGAATTACCCTGTCCTGCTGTGTAAAAGATGTATAGTGGGATAGGGAGGTGTGGAGGGAGGAGCGGCATGGAGACGGCAGGGGGAAGCAGAATGAAATCTGTTAAAGAGGGACAGGGACCCAGAGCACCTGGTGCATGGGGGCCTCCACTGGCACATTCTTATAGCTGGAGTCCAGAAATGTTTTTTTTTTTTACCCCCACTAAGCAAACATAAAGTACAGTTAGGATGCTAAAATGGGAGAAGAAGCCCAGCATGGGGCTTAGAAGAAGGGCCCTAAATCCCAACAGGGCCCTAAATCACAATCCCTAGCAGTTATTAACTGTGTGCCTTCAGCAAGCTTGGGAGCCTGCCTGGGCTTCAGTTTATGTTACCTGGCATATAAAAAGCTCTAAATAATTGTAGTGATTATTATCTCTACAATTCTACTGTTATCATTAAAACTTGGTCCCATTGTCAGTAATTTGCAGAAGGACTTGGTACATAATCAACATGGCTTTTCAACAGTTAGGATCTCTTGGGGTAGGAGGTGTCACCGAACAGATACAGGAGAAATGAGAATCTGCAACCACTGCGGAACCATGGAAAGGGGTCAAATGAACATGTCCCAATATTGCCAAAGACCTCCCTATGGGTTCCTTGATTTAACCTAAAAACAGTTATTGAGAGGTGGCAGTCTTGCTAATAAACTCTGGGTTTCTGTTTATGGAAGAGGTACCAGTGTGGCATATGATTAATCATTGAGGCCCACGTCCATCTTTCCAACAAGAAATCCTGAGATGATTTTGGAAAGCAATGCTGCATACTGTCCTCCAGTTCCTCTCTGAAGCATGGGGCTGAGTGGTCTTTACTGAACCTATTATATCTCTGCTTCTGGCAAACCACACAAGGCTGGGATGATTCATGTGTTATATAGTCATGTTGCAAGCTTTGCAGGGCCTACCAGAGCTCACTAGAAGAGGTATCAAACATGGTGCTGCTCACAGAGAATGAATGAGAGAAGACCTAAGCATCCCAGGGAAAGATGACTCAGCACCAGGGGAGAAATGTCAGAAGAGGATAGAAAGTGAAACTAGGGCTTAGATTCAGTGAGCCCTTTCAGGTTTATTGATCAGAGAATGTTGAGACCCCTTCCTGGGGCAGTCCGGGGCAACTCAACAAGAGAACCTCTGATCTAGAATGCAAATATACTTCCCGCAACCCCCAGAACAATATACTTTAGTGATGTGCATAAGATGTCAAACCAAGAAAAAAATGATAAGTCTTAATAACTAGTTGTCTGACCCACAAATGGGTTGAGGTTTATTGTTGGATTTTTTTTTTGGCACCAGAGATTGAACTCAGGGGCACTCAACCACTGGGCCACATCTTCAGCCCTAGTTTATATTTTATTTAGAGACAGGGTCTCACTGAGTTGCTTAGCACCTCGCTTTTGCTGAGGCTGGCTTTGAACTCAGATCCTCCTGCCTCTATTGTTGGATTCTTTTCCACCAATAGTTTAAACTATAATTTTGGAAAGCAATGCTGCATACTGTCCTCTCTGAGGCTTCAGAAGTAGGCGACACATGGCTAAAGGCCTTATCAGGAATTGAGTAATATGAATGAATCCACCCCGACTAAAACCCACACTGAACAGCAGGAACTGCTGGGCTGCTGGACGTGCTAGCTGCCCTCCCTGGGCTCCCCTCACTTACCTGTTTACCTTTTGTGGTCCCTCCTGTGGTCAGTTCTCACAACAGGGGAGCATCCAGGGATAAGCCTAGTAAGTAGTCACTCACGGGGCATCAACCAAAGGGTCCCATTTCCATCTTTCCTCTGAAAGCCCCCAGAACTATTTCTCAAACTCCTGTGTCCATTGAACTATTAAAACAAAACATAAAATAATTTTATTTTTTATTGCTTCTTTTTAGTTATATGACAAGTAGAGCCATTTTGATAAAATTATACATGCACACAATATATCTTATTCTAATTAGGGTCCCAGTCTTGTGGATGTCTATGATAGTGGGATTCACTGTGGTGTATTCATATATGTACAAAGAAAGTTATGCCAGATTGTTTCCTATTCTTATGCCCCCTCCCTTCCCTCATGCCCCCTTGTCTAATCCTCTGAACTTCTATTCTTCCCTTTCCCGCCTTATTGTGGTTAACACACTTTTTAAAAAATATACTTTAAAAAAATATAAATACCCCACTCGATAGAACAGGTGGTGATATGCAAAGCAATTTAGACTACTAGAATATTACATTGATTCTTTTCTATTTCAGAAAATCAAGGCCTCTTCGAGTACTGAGGGACACATGGGCTTCTGGACAAAGAATATGGCATACCTCATGCCCATGTGTTTTAGAAGGAGGCCATTTTGAAATTGCTTCCCACCTTCTTTCCAGACCTTTAGTGAATTTAGACTCAGAAAACCAACCGCCACCATTTTCTGTGTATATGGTAGAATTTCATGGGATGTAAATTGGGGACAGAGGTGCATGAACCTTCAGTCCCACTTACAATGAGGGTTCTAGGGACCTGCTGGACTTGGGCTATGCTACCCGGTCTATGAAGGAGGACTAAGGAGGCTTCACCGGTGTGTGAGAAGGTAATGGGCTATTCTGAGCGCTTTTACTTGGAGCAATGAAAGAATAATTGCGCTGTCTGCTAGACTAAAAGTTTTCAACAGATGACCGGCTTGGTTCCTTAAAAAAAAAAAAATCACAAGAGGAGTGAACCACACTGCATGCAAATGAGAGGAGCCAATGCTTCTGTTTGTTGGAGATTAATTTTTATGAAAAGTTGTACATTGCAGATTGAGATCAGCCTGACACATTCTCTTCCTCCTGCTCCTTCTCGCAGTTGGCTTTGAGGAAATGCGCTTCCAAGTTTGAGAATTCATCTTGTCTGATTAATGATGTGTACATAGAGATTTCAGTTTCATCTTCCTTCTCTTGGTCCTTTTTATTCAGTTGTTTGCTGTGCTACAACCCTGCGGATAGATGGTTCTGCCGTGATAAATGTAAAGTTTGCATAAGCCATGTAACAGCAGGACAGCCTATTATCACTGTACATTTTCCATGGCTGTGCAAACCTCTGTAGGCTATTTTATTGCTAATAGATCCACAGAGAAACAGTAGTGATTTTACGACTCTTTTTAAAATGGAAATTCATGTTTGAGAAATACAACTGGGAGGAAACAGATGTAAACCACTTAAGCATTTGCAGAAAATTGAGATGCACACTCTTATTTACAGACCTACATAGCCTCCATCGCTTTATTTTCAAAATTAAAATAAGCAATCTGTTTACCATGGGAAATGAGGAACTGTAAACTTGTTGTTTTTCCTTTTACACGGCAATGGCCGCCATCGTTTGGGTTTAATGGCAGAACTGAAGCAGGGTGGCAATTTTTTTCCCCTTAGATTTTATTGTCTATAACGCATTCCCTCTGTAATCTGCATGAGAGGTAGGCAAGTGGGAAAGATTGTAGTATAACTGTGTGTCTGAATTCGCATTATGCTTTAACAGCTAAAATGATTAGCAGACACATTAGAGGGATTTTAACCAGGTATTTAACACTACCTGTAAATTGCTTAAAACATTGGAACAGTCAACCTGTACAAAAATGCTTTCACATGTCCAAACACAAAAGCACAACCCATCCAAACCCCTCTCTTCTTACTGTATCCAACCTTCTCAGATCCTAAGAAATTGTGACAGATGTCATGTTTTAGAAATAAAATATCAACTGAAGTACCAAGAAACAAGGCACCAACGAGAGATCTACGCATCAAGATCCTCAGAGCCAGTTCCTTATGATATGTGGAGGCTCCTCGGGTATTTCACTTGTGTATTTATTTATTTATTTTTCTTGTTTCGAAACTGTCTCTTTTGTCATGATGAAATATACATAGCATGAAATTGACTTCGTTAGCGACTTCTAAATGCACAATTCAACAACATTAGGCGCATTTACATTGTTGTACAATTGTCACCACAATCCATCTGCAGGACTTTTTCATCTCAAACTGAAACTCTGCACCAATGAAAGCAATGACTACTCCACTTTCTGTCGACATGAATTTGCCTCTTCTAGGGACCATCAGTGGAATCATACAATATTTGTCCTTGGGTGTCTGGCTTATTCCGCTATCATAATGTTTTGAAGGTTTATCCAGGTTGTGGTACGTGAAGTATTCCATTCCTTTCTAAGGCTGAGTAATACTGTAGAGTTATGTACCCACCACATTTTGTTTATCCACCCACATGTCAATAGTCCTCTGATTTTAACTCTGAAAAGGCAGCCCCAGTGCCATTTGGGAGGAGGTAGCCTGCTTATTTCTGAGCACTGTAAAATACTCAGACCCCATTTTTATAGATGAGCCTCCAAGGTGTTATTGGTCCGTGTTCTACAGCTTGTGATAGAGCAAGGAATCAAATAAAATCCATCCGATTTAAGAATTCGTTCTCTTTCTAAAGCACAATGCAGAAGGTGGTCCCAGTGCCACTGGGGGGGAGGTTGGCTTATTCCTGAGCACTGCAGAGCAGGCTGCGGTTAGCTAAGGAAAATAAGAAGTGCCCAGGACTAGGTCTGCAAACTAAGGCAGGAAGCTGTCCATTTCTGATCTCTATAATCCCAAGCTGTGTAAATCTGTTGCTTTCATCATACAGCTTTGTTTTAAATGTGAAAAGAACTAAACTAGACCCTAGATACTGAAAATTTTTCAGACACAAGATATAATGAAGTTCAGGCCAAAGTCAGAGAACACAACACGTTTTCAACACCAATTTCTAAGTCATTTACATCTGCCATGTTGGGGAAGGTGACTGGAGACTCCTAGATCATGCCTTTGGGTAGCATCAAAAGAGGCACAGCCACAGCTCAGGGCTCACCCATCCTTAGGGAAAACCCTACTGGACTGAAATGGTTTAAAGTGTATTTATAAACCTATTTGCCATGCGCTCTGCTCTCTCGTGCTAGAGAAATTGAACAACTGCCCTCTATTTACCTTTTTATCTCAGGGCCCATATGATGTATAGGAGTTTCTGTTTATAGCTCCTTGGTGGCATGAGCTAATTACAGACCTGTGTGGAAGAAGCTTCATGGCTCTACAGCTGTTGCCCCTCTCACAGTTACCAGGGCTGTCCAGGCTCACCCATGTTCTCTGATCCATTGGGTGTCGTCATTAACAAAGCAGGATATTCCTCTGCACTATGAAATTAATTTCTGTCACCAGTATATTATTTAATAATTAAATAACCTTGGGAGTCTGCCTAAAGATCGCTGACATTTTACAAGGGAAAATGGACACTTATTGAGAGGACATCTTATTACTGGAGAGTTTTTTGACATTACATATATATTGTGACATTAACATTGGACAAAACATTTTCACATGCATTATTTACTCCACACAACAATCTTGGGATTTCTCTGGGACAGTCTACCCATTTTATTGATGAGGTCAAGTGACCTTCCCACAATCATGGCACAAGTTAGGGGTAGAGTAGGCCCCTTTTATGGGTATAAAAGAGACAACTTTGTCTCTTACTCAGGATAAGTCAGGTAATTGTAACCTTCATATCCACAAAGAAGAGGTAGAATGAAGGGAACTCATATTTCCTAAGTTTCTGTAATGTATCTCATCTTGCATTTATTGAGCCCCTACTTTATGAATTTATCTCATTTAATCTTCATAATGTCCTCAGGAAGTAGGCACTGAGATCCCATTTTCACAGATGAGCCTTAAAGATGTTACTACCAGTCCATCTTCTATAGCTTGTGATAGAAAGAAATGAAACAGAATCTTTCAGATCAAGGAGTTCATTCTCTTTCTAAATCACAATGTGGTTACTTCTGAATTCCCAAACTGATAACTCAAGTGTTTTGTGGACACTGGGTTCTTTGAAATGTTCTTTTGCCAGTAAAAGACTTAGCTGTCCAGTTGGGATTACAGAGGGGGTGGTTGACCAGGGCTCCATTTCTAGGATTCTCCCCTTGCTCTCTCCAGGAGGAATTTGTGGACCTCTGCAGATCTGCCAGACCCTCTAAAATACAGAGGGAAAGCTACTGCTTCAGAGTATTTTTTGAATCAGTCATGATTCTATTATAATCCCTTATCTGTGGGACCTCTTTCAAACACAAGGAAAGCAAACCCCAGGAAAGAACCCCATTCAGTGCATTGATCTCCTGATAAGGATTTATTGGGTGGTAATGAAGGCAGGCAGGGTATGGTTGGAGAGGGTGATCATGGGGTATACAAAGGCATGAGCAAACCTTGGGCTCTCTGCTTCCTGGTACTACTTCCTGAGCTGCTTTCCTGCCTGAGCAATGGATCCAGCCATCTATGGACTGCAATCTTTAAAAACTGTGAGCCCCAAATAATCTTTTCTTCCTCTAAAATTGTTCTTGTGAGTTTTTTTGGTTTCAGCAACAAAAAAAGCACCTAGGGTACCAGCTCTTCAGAAGTTCTTAAAGGTCAGGGATGTTCAGCCATGGTGGGGACTGAAATGAAACACTCACAGCTCTTTCTCAGGAGAACTCTCTTCTAGAAAAGCAGCACCTGTCCTGCCTGATCCTGCTGAAAAAATTGTGGTGAACATTCAACGACTAAACAGAATTTCGTAGGACAGCAGTGGAGACACA
The DNA here is from genome assembly GCF_021218885.2 of Marmota monax. Lineage (NCBI taxonomy): Eukaryota > Metazoa > Chordata > Mammalia > Rodentia > Sciuridae > Marmota > Marmota monax. Next base: position 12,016,249 of record NW_026693933.1, on the reverse strand, counting down.
AATCCTGCAGCCAATGAATCCCCCTCTCTCTTTCTTGGAAACAGGCAGTGCGCAATATCTTGTCTGCGTTAAGAGTGGATAGAAAAAATAATTAACAAATGACCCCTGTGAGGGCCGCCCCGGCATCTCTGTACACATATCTGTGCATTTTGCCACAACCCGGTGGTTAGGAAGCCCATGGCTCTGGGATTTCAGGTTTCTGTCTGTCCAGCAAGGTTTCCTCCATTTCCATCTGGGCACCTTAAGGTGGCAAATTAGCCCACAGGAGCAAACAGCCCTTCCAAAGTATATTGAGATCCAAGAATTTGGCTTTTTTGCCAAAGTTTGAATGGGGTTCTTTCCCATTTGTGCACACACACACACACTGCAAACAAACAGGTTACAGGTCTGTTGGCAGGGCTTGGCTCTGATGCTCTGTGGGACTTTGTTCCTATTTCTCTTCCTTCTCAAGATATAATGACCCATTTGGCAAATTTTCTCAGTTGTTGCAACTGCGCAGGAGCCTCTGACTTCCTCATCTCTAGAGTAGAAGATAAATGCCCAGAAACATGGTCAGAAGACCAGCTATCACTTACAAGTCTTATCATACATTTAATATTTTCTTGATTTAATCAAACTGAGCTAATATTTTTTTATTCCATTCACACAGAAATTCTGTTTATCTTACTTATCCAACTCCAACTATAAGATAAGCTCTTGGTTCTTACAGATGGATTGTAGGCACTTGGCTCTTGGGTTCCCTTTTACTCACCCCCACTTTTCCTTTTTCTCAAGCTCTGCCACATTTTATGCACACTAGTAAGTCCATATAAGGTCCAAATTCTAAAATAGCTGTCTCCCTGTGTTTCTTCAAGAAGTTCAATCCTTCACAAGTTGGGCATTTCCATTTGGGAATTTCAATCACTGCATCTTTTTTCACACAGGGGAAGATTTTCAATTAGTATTTCCTGGATAAATGAATGGAGTCACCGATCTTCCCAGATATCCACATCCTGTGTTTAATTTCCTGTCTCCCCTATAGAACAACAGGAAAAAACTCTTAAAATCTTCTTTTATAGGATAAAGGTCTCACGTTTTCAATGCATTGAAATGGCATTAGAATGTCTCCCGGGCTTCATTTTGTACCTTTGGGGTTCACCAGTCTTCATTTGTCGTTGGTTTTATGCATATTTTTGAGATTGGCTGAGCTGGTGGTCCTCTAAGCCCTGCCTCCAAGAGCAACTATCTTGCCCAGCCCCTGAAGGATTAGAGTTAGCTGTTGTAGGCCATTTGGATCATCCCAGGCCTCTCTGGGTTCCCAGTCACAGCTGAGTGAGTCCAGGGCCACTCCCTGACCCGTGGGTAGCCAACAGCTAATTCAACCTTTACAGTGACTCCTAGTCTGAAAAAGACCAGCATACATGAGATTTTTTTTTTTCATGGAACTTTAAACTAAGAAACAGAATCAGCTGGAGATGTCTCCAGGGTCTTGTGTGAGCTGAGACCCCACAGGAATGGAGACAGCCAATGGATGAGAGGCGACCAGGAGGCAGCGAGGAGGATCTGAGCAGCATCACAGAGAAAGCAGGACAGCAGAGAGGCCTGGCGACCACGGCAGATGGGCCCTGCGGCTGGATTTTATTAAGAGAAGACAAATTAAACGTATGGCAAGACCCGAGGCTCGCTATCCTCACCCTGGCTCCCTCGATCTTGTCCCCTGAAGCCCCTGCTTCCTGGAACCCCCTTTCTTATGTGCAGACTCAGGGAGTGGCTGTTTGTTCGGGGACAGTTCCACCTCCTCTTCCCATCCTGACGCTCCCTTGCTTTCTCTTTGCCCGGCCTTGCGAGAAGGGTCCTGCCAGCCCAGCGCCTGTCTTCAGCATCCCGCAAACATGGCACCCACGTCACGTCCTCCTCAGAACTTCGCCTTTTACCTTTAACTTCCATCTCTCCTCTGCTCACCCTCCTGGGAACAGAGATCTTGCCTTTGTGCCTCTCGATAGCTCAAATGTGCCTCTTCTTGGGGCTGTGGATGTTGCCGGCCAGGGCCACCTCCTCGACCTGGGGACAGTCTCCCAGGGAGTTTGTGTGTTTGGGAGCCTTCACACTAGGATTCAGTGCAGCCTCTGCCAAATCCACTTCCGCAATACCTGGAGCATCTTTCCCATTAGGCATTGCATCCGGATGGCTTTTTGTTTGTTGTTCAGCAGAGACAAGGGGTTTGAGGAGTCCGTGCAGGGCCTAAGGAGTCATTTGGCTTTACTGGAATTCTCCCTCACTGTCACCACCTCTGCTTTGATTCACCCCCACATGTTCTGTTCCCATTTCCAAGACGACCTGCCATTCTCAGTGAGGCTAATATTATTGCTAACATTTCTTGAGTGTGACCTAAATATCAGACGTGTGATTGCAAGGATTTCTAACCTGCAAAATAGCTTCAATTGCAAGCTCCATTTTGTAGATGAGGAATCTAAGGCTCAGAGAGGTCAAGTTACTTGCTTAAGGTTATACAGCTTGTCAGTGAGAGGCAGGAGTTTCAGCCTAGGCAGATTGACTCCTGAGCACTTTAACCACCGTAGCCCACCTAACTCCATGTGATGTGTCACCATCTGTCTCTCTCCCTGTCACCGGGTGGCTGTCTCTACAACTTCCCTCAAAGAGAATGAATAGGATAGATACTTGACCTTGGCTCACTAAGTGGAATTGTAATAAAGTTCTTCCAACTTTCCTGACATTTTTTTCCCATTTTTATGGTCTCCAGAATAAAACCAATTTGTTGAGCTGCTGATGAAGCTCGGGGATAGAATGGCTGAAAATAGGACCCTTGGTTTTATTCCATTGAACAGCTAGAACTAGAAATTGGCGGGCTGGGCCTGTATTCTGTCACAGGTAAGGGGTCTTCTTACATACATCCGCCCTCTTTTTCCCCCTCCACCTTTTGCAGAAGACACAAGGGTTCCTGTCTCTCCCTTTGTATCTCCTCTGGAATATGAGAAAGAGAGCAGCCAGTTCCAGCTTTTTCTGGATCCTCAAATCCTTATGAGCTTCTTCCCCCATCACAGTCTGAAACTCAGGCTGGGTCCCTTTCCCTTGCAGCTGACTTTCCCAAGGGCCACTGTGGTGCCTTTAACCCCAACTTTGGGTAGACTGTGCATGAGTCTGCCTCTCCAGATTCACAACCGGTCACACTGTTACCTGGAAACTTCCTCCTCGCCTTCCCTGCTGAGGGTTGCACCCATCACTTACCCTCTCTCCCTCGCTGCGGTTCTTGTCCTCTCAACAGCTTCTCCTAGACACAGGACTTCACCGGGACTTCACTGAGAGCATCTGGACCCTCACAGCACTTGTGAGATGGGGAAGAGGGCTGCCCACCTGGTCGACAGGGGAGGTTCTTCCTCCTCCAGGAAGCCTCCCCAAGTCACCCCTCCCAGTCACTCACGGTGCTCTGAGCTCACAGCCTCGAGCTTCTGGCTTCCCTTTCTGCGATCCATCCCATGCTGGCTTGGGGCATTTCTTGCATTACTGCCCCACATTGTTATTAAGGTTTCATATCTTTGTATTTTTGTCTCCTCAACTACATTTTAGTTTTTTTTGTACTTCTGAATACTCTTTGTGCTGCCTTGATCTGAATACATTTGCTATTTGATTTAAGCTCTGGTTGGATAACAAGATAACTTGTTTAGAATGACCAAAGCAATAGGACTAGGGGAGCCATTTTGGAAATCCTTGGATTCCAGCTCATCCTTCTCTAGTCCCTGGTTGGAATCTGTTGGGAGTCGCCCTGGCCCCAAAGACTATCTTCCCCATCCCCCCCAGAAGAGCCGTCCAATGGTGAGCCCTGCTGGCTCACATGATCCTTACCCACCAATCAGACTAGCCCTGCTGGCTCAATGATCCTTACCCACCAATCAGACTAGCCCTGCTGGCTCAATGATCCTTACCCACCAATCAGACTAGCCCTGCTGGCTCACATGATCCTTACCCACCAATCAGACTAGCTCTGCTGACTCACATGATCCTTACCAATCAGAAAGCACCCGATGCCAACTGTCATAACTGTCAAACCACCCCCGGCTCTATAAATATGCAGAACTGTTCCCCATTTTCTCTGATGAGGAGCTTTGTTCATTCTTTCAGAATCCATTCCTAAACTAACAAGTGAATGGAGAGGCCCACCGAAAGCAAACCATCCTTTAATTTTGAATGGCTGCAAAATAAAAAAAAAAAATTTAAAGTTATTGAACACGTTGTTTATGGACAGCAGTGTTATTAATGGCTAAGAAGATACACATTGTGGGCTGAACTGCATCTCCCCAAATTCATTTGGAGTTAAAAATGTGATCAAGTTAAAATAGAATCTGTAGTGCGGTCCCTGATTTGATATGGACAGTGTTCATGTAAAAAGAAGAAACTTGGACACCCATAGAAAGAGATGCTGGACATGTGCTGGACTTTGTGAGGAAGCAGAAAGATGCAGCAGCCATCAGCAAGACAGGAGGAGAGGCCTCAAAGGAAGCCACTCCTGCAGACGCCTTGACCTGGGACTTTTGAGCCTTCAGGACTGTGAGAAAATGCATGTCTGTTGTTTAAGCCACCCAATCTGTGGTACTTCATTATGGTGGCCCCAATGGGTACAATGTAATACATACAGGTCAATTTAGGATTTCTTCTCTGTCATTTAGTCACACTGTTCTGGGCCAGTTACTTGTCTCTCAGTTTTCTCGTCTGTAAAAGGGGGACAGTAACACCTATATCTCTGTGTTGCTGGGAGGATTAAATGAGATAATGCAAAGCAGCACAGCAGCTCATATAAAATCAATGACTATGATTTAGCCATTCATTATAGACAATTTGAAAGAAAAAAGCTTGCATTGCTCCATCACCAAAGTAGAGCCACTTATAAACATTTTGGTAATTCCCTCCCATCCAGTTATTAAACATAACTGTGATCTTGTTGTCTATACAATTTTAGATTCTGCTTTATTTTATTCTACATTGTGTCATAAGCATTCCCCCGGGTTACTAAAAATAAAGGGTAATAACTGGTTGCCGTTTCAGTGTTAGAGAAATTATGAGGCAATTCCTCCAAGAACTTGTAAATTATGAAAATAAGCTCATCTTCAGAGAGTAAAACTTCACAATCAAAATACATACATTAAATAGAGAATGGATCAGAGCCAAGAGCTGCAGAGTCCCTGAGAGATGGTAGCTCTTGTCATGTGACTGTAATTTGACACACTGGGCCCCTCTGCCTCTAGAGGGAAGGTGGTCCTGAGGAGAGAAGCCTCAAGGAAGGAAGGTCACAGAGACCAAGCTGCTTCCGTCCCAGGGGAGGTGCTGGTGCTTCAAGGTCATAGACAGGACTTTGGAGTTGAACTGTCCAGAGCTTGAATCCAGGCTCTGCAACTGAGTCCTCTGAGCCTTGGGGATGTTTTCTTAAACGCGTTGTTCTCTGTAAACAGGGTGGAGGGAGGTCTCTCACTACTTCATGATGTCATTTTGAAGCTGATATGAGGGCTTGTCACACAAGTTCTCAGTCAATGCTAGTTTCTCTTTCTTATTTAGGGGAGAAGAAATTTCAGAAAATGGGTCTTAAATTCAAGATCATCCTAAAAGGAGATAGGCATGTCAAATTATTTTGGCCTGAGGCTAAGTAGTACTCTGTTCCTCTAACTACCTGAGATTTCACGCTTAGAAAATAATCTTCTGATGACGCTTCCCCAGGGTCTGCTGAGCAAAGCAGACTTTGGTGATGGGAACTGAGTATTCCAGTTCCTCTGACAATGATACTTCTAACTGTGGCTCTGCATTTTGCCAACCTGTTTGAGCAGTTACTGAAATGTTAGTTTTCTCATTTGCATTAAGGGGACAATGTCACCTAGAGCCCACAATGAGATGAGGATAAGTGGTCGTAATAACACCTGCTAAAAAATATGGAGCATTTTGTATGGGCCTGTGCAAGGTGCTTTGCAAATGTGATCTCATTAAATGAGTATCAATAATTTCTTGGTGCAGTATTTAGCACACAGTAAGCAATAAATAGCAGCAGGTGAATGTATGTAATGAATAGACGTTTACTTCCCATGCAAATTTTGTGTAGGGAGAGAATGTGCTGATGGTGTCTGTCTAAGCATTCCGGGTGTGTCGCAGTATCCCAATATAAAATGATGTATTGTCATTCTGCTTTAAGGGATCCTCAAAGACTTAGTTAATATGTGTCCACCCCTGAGAAATAGGACTCCTCCCAGCCATACCAACAGTCTGGTTTCTGATCTTAAGAAGAAAAAGACCCAACTTTTACTATGAAAAAATGTCACCAAGCTAGTGGATACAAGGACCTTTCTCTTTTTTGAACTTTTGATTCTGGTAGATCTTATTTTTAATAGGCACACTGTAGTGAATTTGGCATAATTTATGTAGTTATTTCTCTATTTTAAAACATCAAGGCTTAATTCCCCATCCCCTCCCATCCAATTTTTATAAATGACACTACCAAAAAAAACCTACCATTATATATAAAAGTTGGGGATTTTTTTTCCATTGTTGTGGCTGTGGAAATATGGAAATTTCAAAGATGCTAAGTGAAGCTAAGATAAAGCCAATCAGCAAGTTCCCCCCATCCCTTCCCTGAAGGACTTCAAACGAAGTGGGTTTTCTCTTTTCTTGCACCTGGTTCCCACGGTGCTTTGCCACAGGCTTTTCAAAGATGGAAGCATTTGATCCCATTTGGAGGGCGGTGCATAGGGTGGATATGGTAATAGAGTAATAGAGCAGAGGATTCTAGAATGTTCCCCGCGGGGTGCACAGTGAGTCACTGAGGACGCCTTTTACAGAGTACACATCCCCTAACTCATCGTCTTTGACTCTAATCACCCGAAGCTGGCATGGCACAGCAGCACTTGGGGACGTCACATTCCGCAGCCATGTCTTAAGGGGCTGCACGTGGAGCAATCAAGACCATTGAGAATGTAAGTTAAGGTTATTGCTTCCAACCGCGCACATTCCACTCGCGGGCTGATTAGTGCGCTGAAGAGCTCTCATTGACATTTCGTGGCTTAACATAAAGATTTCTTGTGCATAGCTCAGGAAAGAGAGACAGATTTTCAAACAGCTGTCTAATATCTCTGTCAACATAGAAATTAAATAGATTTAGGAACTTCAGGAAAACATACGCACATTTAATGCCCAGTAATGATCAATTCAAATTCCAGTTGCAGAAATAGGAATTGTTTTCAATGTGTTCTCTGGGTTATTCCAAATAAACATCTGGCATCGTTTTATTTCTTTTTAATCATTTGAATGGTGATATTATCGGTCTATCTGTTTATTTGTCCAGTTATAGAGCCAATGATACTCTGAAGATATTGAAATGAATCCAATGTCTCAAATCAACTTTCAAATGAAAACGTTAAATTGTTTTAAAGCCACCATTTCCACATTAGTATGCATAGATCAACTCTGGATTACAAACTCCCTTCAAACTTTCCTGGTGATGATGAAAGACAAAAGCACATTCTGCGTTAGAGACACGCCTGTATTTGGAAGAGACTTCCACTTTGCTGTCCATGTGTCCATGTGAGAGGGCACTTGGAAAAGTGATCTCAAACTTCTGACTTCCGTGTGAGATTCTTGAAACTGAATTCTTCATTTCAAATCATCAGAACAAGAATTCTTATATAGGCATCATGTGAGATTAGAAGGGAGGAGGGTTTGGCCGATTGGGGCTCAAATTCAAGCTCTGCCCCCTTCTAACTTTGTGATCGCAGTCAACATAATTCACATCTCCGATTCTCCATCCAGTTCTTCATGTTTTGTTTTGTTTTGTTTTTGTTGTTGTTGTTTGTTTGTTTGTTTGTTTTTCCTGGTGCTGGGGATCCAACCCAGGATCACTTAACCACTGAGTAACATCCCCAGCCCTTCTTTTTTTTTTTTTTTTTTTTTATTTTGTTACAAGCTTAAGACCTTGTTGCTTAGAGCCTCATTAAGTTGCTGAGGCTGGCTTATGAATTCAAGATCTTCCTGCCTCAGCTTCCTGAACCACTAGGATTACAGGCTCTTCATCTTTATAATACAGATTTAAAACAACACATTATCAGAACTGGGGGTGTAGTTCAGTGGTACAGCACATGTTTAGTATGCACAAGGCCCTCAGTTCAATCCTCAGTACCAAGAGAAAAGAAAAATGAAAAGAAAGAAAAAGAACACATCATCAAATGAGATGATGTTTATGGAGCATCCCAAACCACACACAGTGGGCTTGCAGAAGAGACCTATCTCCTTGTGAGCTAGAATGAAAAGCCACAGAACTACTCTCCCCATCATAAGCCCACTCGAGACTGACCTTGGGAAAATGAGTTGACGTGAACTAGGCATAAACCTGCAGAAGTAATCTGGGGTAACAAGAATAAAAGCAAAGGCAAATTAACTTTGATTTGGAGGCCCAACCCCTTCCTCTCTCAGAGGACCATCACCAACAAAGGAGTGGTCCAACCTCTGTTCAGCAAGAAAACTCGTGAATTTGGAGTCAACAGGCCCAGGCCTCTGCTGAGAGTCATAGAAACTAATCAAAATTGTAGATCATTTTAATAAGAGGTCACTTTGGAACCCTCAGGACAGTTATAGTTGATTTAGGCTGGTGTGAGGATTGTAAAGAAAGTAGGCCTTTGGTCTTTAAGTCCTGTAGCTTCCTTTGGGTAATTGTAAAGAAATACAGCAGTGCATAGAGTTACAGCTCTCCGTGACCTTCCCTGGCTGCAGACGCACGTGTGGGCCAATCAAAGCCAGGAACTACATTCAATAAAAGCTTGGTATAATGTGGTTTTTCTACTGATTAGAGGTCCTGTCCCCACGCGAGGGCTATAACCACATTCCTCAGCACTGGATACTATTTCAAAAGCCATTTTGCTTTACCCAAATCAAGTCTCTAAAAGTGCCAGTTCAGTTTTTTTTTTTTCCTGTACTCTTAGACAATATAGCACATGGATAAACAGCTCTGGGTCCAAATCCCTGCTCTACTGTATACTAATCATGCGACTAGTTCCCTCATCTGAGAAATGAGGGTATTAATGGTAGGTGTCTCTGAGGGGAAAGGAAAATTAGCTAATGTCTGCGATGTATTTAGCCTAGTGCCTGGCACATAGTAAGTGCCCAATAAAATGATGGAATAAATGGTAGCTACTCATACAGGAGCTTCATGGATTCTAATAGAAAGTGTAAAGGGCAGTTAATATCAACTAAGGTTTGTTTTAGGCTGAGGTTTCTCAAAATCAATAAAAATATGTTGGAAGAGCCATGGAAATAACCCTAGTTCACAGATTTGAGACCCAAAAGAAGTAGGAAAAGCCCAAGGAATGTCACTTGCTCTTCCTTTCACCCTCCCCCCTTTTAGTTTGATTGATGAAAGAAGTCGTATTTATGGCAGAAAAGCAAACGATTAACTTGGTGAAGCTCTCAGAATGCAGAGGATGCAGAGAACTTTTCCTTTTTAAAAACAGTTTAACTGGGCATGGTGGCACACGCCTGTAATCCAAGTGGCTAGGGAAGCTGAGTCAAGAAGGATTCCAAGTTCAAAGCCAGCCTCAGGAAAAGCGAGGTGCTAAGCAACTGAGTTGCTTAAAATACAAAATAGGGCTGGGGATGTGGCTCAGTGGTTGAGTGCCCCTGAGTTTAATCCCCAGTCCAAAAAAAAAAGAAGAAGAAGAAGAAGAAGAAGTTAGTTAACATGCATTTAAAACAGTATCTACTAAGTTTATGCCAGTTTAAAGAGTACTAATAAAATGAACAGCTGGGTACCTACTGCCTGCTCCATGAAATTTTACCTCCCCAGGGCCATCCTCACACCAGTCCCTGTCCCCACCCCTGAGGCAACACTGTTGTGTGCCTCCTCCCCTCTTTACCTAATGTCTTCTGCATCTCCCTGGAGGGTGTGGCTTTAGGTGTGCCACTGTCCTGCTCTTGAGTCCAACATTTCATTTGTGAGGCTCATACTCATTGCTGTCTGTGGTTCATTTGTGCCGCTGTGTTCCTTGGTACCAATATGCCGCAACTAACTCATCCAATCCATTGCTCCGGGACATCTGTATCGTTTCCAGCTACGAGCTCCTGTGAGCACTCTCGTACATGTCTCTGGTAGCTAGCAGGCAATAGCTTTTCCAAAAATAAATGGTTTTAGAATTTCACTGAATTCCATATTAAAATGATCATGAGGTTTTTCTCATTTGGTTTCTTACTATGGTAAATTTTCTAATATTAAAGCAATGTGGTATTTCTGGAATGAACACCATCGGATCTCTGTATAATTTGTGGCTGAATTTGGCTTACTGTTATTTTATTTAGTGTTTTGGTCCTGATCTGTTTACACTTGGTATCATGGCATGAATTAGAAAGTATTTCCTTCCTTCCTTCTTTTCTCTATTTCTTCTTTCTCTTCCACTCTTCTTCCCTCCCTTTCTCTCTCTATGGTTTGGATGTGGTTTGTCCCTGAGCGCTTTGTATGTTGGAAACTTGGTCCCCAGAGAGGCCGTCTGAGAGGTGGTGGGACCTTTTTTGTGGTGGGGACTTTTGTAGTAGGAAGTCCTTAGGTCATTAGGAGGATAACCTCAGAAGGGATTAAGGTAGATCTCATGGGACCCCAGTCCCCTTCTGGCTTCCTGACTTTCAGTGTGATCTCTTTCTTCTTGAGCAAATGTCCCCCCCCCCATTATGATGCTGTCCACTGGACCTGGGCTGGTACCAGCACCATTCCTCTGAGTTTCCCGAAATGTAAACTAAACAAACCTCTTTATCAATTTAATAGCCTCATGTATTTTGTTATAGTAACAGAAAATAGACTAATACAATTTCATTCCTTTCATTCTTCTTCCTTCCTTCTTTCCTTTCTTCCTATCTTTTTAAAATTTTAATGTTTGGGAAGAGCTTATATAAGACAGCAATCATCTATGTCTTGAAAATTTGGTGGGCCTAGAGCTTTCATTGTGAAAACCATTTAAAAATATTGAATGATTATTCAACCAGATTTTGTACTTCATCTAAGGTGGTTTGGGTCAGTTCCACTTTTCTAGAAACCTGTCCACTTCATCTATATTTTTAAACTTCTTAGCACAAAATCATATAGAATCTTCTTTTTATGTCTTTTGCACCTGTATTGATATCCCTTTTCTGTTCCTATCATTATCCATTTGGGCCTGCCTTTCTTTTTGAGGCTAATCTTGCCAGAGACTTGCCCAAGTTATTGGGTCTTTGTAGAGAAATTCTTTTAATTTTATCAAGCTATAGTATTTTTGCTGTTCTTATTTCTAATTTCTGCTCTTTACTATTCCTTCCTTCTATTTTATTTGAGCTTATTGAGTTGCTATTTTTCTAACTTCTTACATCATTCCTTTTAAGCCTCTTTTCTAACATAAATGTTTAATTCTGAACATACTTTTGTTGCACCCCATGTTTTTTAATTGAAGTTTTATTGTGACATGATTGCAAAGTTGTATGCGATTGTAAGAAATAATACAGAAAGATCCCCCATGCCCCTTACTGTTTCTACCCATGGTAACGTCCTCCATAAACATAACACAGTGTCTCAACCAGGATAGTGACACTGATACAGCCAAGATGGAACAGTCCCATCAGCAGGCGTCCTTGAGCTTCCATGTTGCCTTTTGATGGCTGCTCTCACTTCCCTCCTTAACTCCTAGAAACAATTAATCTGTATGTCTATCAATTTGTCCTTCGGGATGTTATATAAATGGAATCATACCTTTTGGGAATTTTTTTTCACTTACCATAATTCTCTGAAGATTCACTTGAGTTGTTGTGTGTATCAATAGTTAGTTCCTTTCTATTGCTGAATATCCTCTCATGGTCTGGATGTACCACAATTTGTTTAACCATTCACCCACTGAGAGACATCTGGTTGTTTCCATGTAAGGTTTAGTAATTGCATGTGAAGTTTTTTTTTTTTTTCTTGGTTCTTTTATTTTCTTGATGCTGGGATACTCTACCTCTGGACATTCTACCTCCGAGCTACATTTCCATCCCTTTTTATTTTTTTATTTTGAGACAAGTTCTCACTAAGTTGCCAAAGCTGCCTTCATATTTGCGATCCTCCAGCCTCAGTCTTTAAAGTTGTTGGAATTACAGGCATGTGCCTCCATGTCTGGCACAGGTAGTTCTTAAGAAATAACTGAACTATTTATTTTCCAGAGCAAATATATCTTTTTACACCCCTATCAGCAATGTACAAATGACCCCATCTTTCCACATTCTGGCCTGCATTGGTGTTATCACTATATTTTTAGTCATCTGAGAGACTTGTAGGATATCTTATTGTGGTTTTAATTTTGTATTTCCCCAGTTGATAATGATGTTGAACATCTTTTCACGTGCTTATTTACCATATAATGGTGAAATGTCTCATTATATTTTTGCTCATGTTATAATTGATTTATTTTATTTATTACAATTGTGTTTTGAGACTCCTTCATCTATTCTAAACATTATTTCTTCATTCTGCAAGTTTTTTAAAATTTTTTTTAGTTATTTGATAGGCCTTTATTTATTTATTTATATGCAGTGCTGAGCATTGAACCCAGTGCCTCACACTTGCCAGGCAACTGCACTATCACTGAGCCACAACCCAATCTTCATCCTGCAAATTTTAATGAACAATGTTTCCCCTTAAAATAAAATAAATAAAACTTTTAAGCATCTTTGAATTTCCAACAAGATTTCATCTTGAACATGGACTATTTTAGATAGTACAGTTTTTAAATATTCAAAACAAATGGCTTTTAAAATTTTTAAATAATTTACTTATAACTTAATTTCACTGTAGTCAGTGAATGTGATTTGAGTCATACCAATAATTTAAAATCTGTCAATATTTGTGTTTGGTTTATAGTGTAGAACATTTGCATAAATGATTTTTGTGTGCTTCAAAATAATTTTATTCTACTATTGGGGATAGTACTTATATGTCTACTAATTTGTATTTTCAAATCCTTGTATATTCATACATTTTTTTTCTGATTAGTACAAGGTAACCACTGTTGGCTCAGCACTTATGAAATTCCACCAGATCCATGTAACAGAAGCATTTTCTCTGGTCAAGGGAGGGCTGCATGAACACATCTACCAGATCTGCTGTTGGATGGGCCACCTCCCTCAGGGAGGCTGCCGTGTTCTGGCAAGAACTTGAAATGCTGGGGGAAAAAACACAAAAATCTGAGGTTTAGAATCCTGAGTCTATACAGGTCAAAGTCATCTGGAAAAATTCATCTTCCTAAGACTCAATTTCCTCAAATGTAAGTAGGTGTAATGCCCAATCCACAAGGTAGAGCAAAGGAACAGAACATGCCCAGCACAAGGTTGGCATCTAATCAATATGCTAAGTTAGAATAGAGTCCCTGGGTTTTGGTTTTTATATCTTTGTGTGATCATCCAGAAGAATGCTGCACACATAGAAAGCACTCAAAAATTCTCTGCTGAGTGAACAGATCCCTAAAAATAAATAAATAAATAAATAAAGTGACACAATCCGTGGAAAGATAAGCAGTAGGTTTATCTTGCCTTTAAAACTTAACTCATCTGTGCTCAACCATGTTGAGATTTCAAGGCAAATGAAAAAATGATGGTGATGAGGACATAAAGACTATCTAATGAACAACTGAATGAATAAATGAATGAATTACTGAAACTAAACTAGTATTTGGAGTCACAGGATGCTAGATAGCTACTTGAAAATGGTGCCCAATATTTATAAGTGCTATTAAAAATTCAATCATGTATTTCAGTTATATCCAAGGACCTAGATATCTGGATTAAGTAAGCCAAATGACTGATCATCGCCTAAATTTTTCACTTTTAATTGTGTCTCTTTGGGAGTTGTGCAGACTGAGTCACTCTTGAGGACAGTGACAGGGAAGGGAGAGGTAGAGCTATCCTCCTGGGTGGCCTTGGCCTCCGTCATGAGCTCAGTTTGCTAGCAGGACTCCAGGGTCACCACAGCATTTTCAGGTTCATGGTGAAGGAATTACTTCAGAGTTTTTAATTTTAGATTCCATCATAATAAAATAGAGCTCTGAAGTTTTCCGAGATCTTTATCTCATAGTTTTCAATCGAAGAGAACAGCATCATCTCTTAGGTTAAGAACATAGTTTTCTTGGCCGGGTGCCATGGCACACGCCTGTAATCCCAGCGGCACAGAAGGCTGAGGCAGGAAGATCCATGTATGTTTACTTCATCAACACTGTTCAGGTTCTTCTGTGGTATAGATTTATAATCTATCAGTGTTCACTGTTTTCTGCATTTGGCAGGCAAGATACTTTGTTCACTTAGGTTTCTTTTTTCTTTTTTGGTACCAGGAATTAAACCCAGGAACACTTCACCACTGTACCACAATCCCATCCCTTTCTATTTATTTATTTTTTTATTTTAAGACAGGGTCTCACTCCTCACTAAATTGCTAAGGTTGGCCTTGAACTTGGAATTCTCCTGCCTCAGTGTCGTCCCAAGTTGCTGGGATTACAGACACCTGCCACAGTACCCGACTCTCCATTTAAGTTCTAATGTCCAAATTTGTATCTAGATTTTAGTCACCAAATGAAAATTAGTTGCCCACCACGGAGCATTGTTCATGCAGTTGCACCAGACAGCATTGCAAATCGATGTTGTACCATTTTCTGCTCTTTTGAAAGGCCTTGACTGCAGAATGATAAAAATAAAAGTGGTGAAAAATTATCATTTCGGTTCATAGGTTGAATGCAGCAATTCCGAAGTCCAAGAGTCGTACTCACTATCCAATCTTAACATTTCTTATGATAGTATGCTACTTCTTGTGCTTGTTTGTCTACAACCCCAGAAAGGGAGGATTAAGTAAATAATGAATAAGCATGTCTCATTGAAGTGACTTTGACATTTCATCTAAGTTTACGCATTAATTAAGATAAGATTGTTCTAGTCTCCCAAAAGGTTTTTTTTTCCCTTTGAGCAACTAGGCTGAAATATAGTATAAAAGTGTATGAACACTCTGTTAAATGCACAGATTTAACCCTGCTGTTTTGCTCCTAATCATTATTAATTGCCTCCAGTGGTGGACATTAATTTCCCTATTGCAGCAACATGCGTCTTGAGCTTGGGCATATCCTAATACATCAAACAGGACAGGTGATATAATTCAGCTGGTCACAGCTGGAAAGGAGACAGCCACCCACATGCAGGCAGTCTGTCAACCTCAGTTACACTGCAGACACCACCACAGCCTCCAGAACAACATTGTACATTTATCTCTAGGGATAACTTTACAAGAAGTATGGCTGCTTGGTTCGTCCTATTTAATCTGTTATTGTCTCTGTGGCTATAAGAGTGGGGCAGTGAAAACTCAAAATTCTGAGTTTGTTTTAGTTTATGAAGGAGGAAAAGCAGAGACATATGGTCAGGCTCACCACGCAGATAAAATGATAAGTGCCTGGTTTAGAGTGGATTACAGTATTTAAAAATAGATGTCACTGCAGGATTTGGAGTGAGCCACTAATAATGTTTCCTGTGATGTGACTTCAGGGTCCTGCCTTGTTCTGTGAGCCTTTACTCAGATTTTGGCAAATTGCTCCTAGTACCTCATATTTATATACACCTCTGTTTCTTTGGAACAAAGTTAGTGGCCTTGTTATCCTTGGAGGCTAATTCAATGCTCCTCTGTAGTGACATGGAAAACGGAGATTGAATAGGTATTGGAGTTCTCACCTGTATGGCTGAGAGAAAGGAGGAAACTGAGAGTTGACTGAGGATGTGTGAAGGCATGGCCAACCTCAGAGCTATGATGGGAACTCACTTCTCACATTTTGGTCTGTGAGCCAGGCTTTCCCTTGCAGAGATACTTCTACTTTCTCAGTAGGATTCTTTCTAGATTGAGAAATGCAAATCAAAACCACAATGAGATATCACTTCATGCCCATTAGGAATGAATACTATAAGACAAAACCAAACAAAAACAGAAAATAACAAGTTTTGGCAAGGATGTAGAGAAATGGGAACCCTTGAACAACACTGATAGAAATGTAAAATGGTGCAGTCACTATGAAAAACAGTATGGTGTTTCCTCCAAAAATCAAAAGTCATTACTGTATATCCACACAGCAATAGAATTGACATGTAATTCAGCAATTCCACTCTGGTTCTGTATTCAAAAGAATGGAGAGCAGGATCTCAAAAAAGGTATTTGTACACCTAGGTTCATAGAAGAATTTTTCACAATAGCAAAGAAGTGGAAGTAACCCATGTTCATGGATAGATGAATGGTGGTATAAATGTACCTTGGAATATTATTCAACCTTAAAAATGGAATAAAATTCAGATACATGCTACAATATGAATGAACTTTGAAGCTGTTATAAGCCAGTGAAATAAGCCAGACAAAAGGAGATAAATACTATATGATTCTACCTATGTCAGGTACTTACTTATATTAGGAAAAATCATAGGGACAAAATGTAAGTGTGTATTGCCAGAGGTTTGTGGGGAGGGGAAATAGTTATTTAGTAGGTATAGAGTCCAGATTTGCAAAATGAAAAAGTTCTGGGCTGATTACACAACAATGTACAGCACTAATGAACCATGTAATTAAAAACAGATTGGTAAATTTTGTTTTGCACTTAAAAAAATCCCCCAAATTATCATATAAATGAATAAAAATTCTAAAAGTGCCATTATTCATGATACTGGCCATGCTTGCCACCCAAAAATTTTTTTAGCCTCCCTTGCCTGTTGGTGGCCCTGACACCATCTGACAAACCCAGTAATGGCCCTGCCTCCCATGCTTTTGTCCAGTGGGTAGGACTGCCATTCTAAAAACAAGGGAGGCACCCTGTGTTGTATCACGTTGGTGCACCTTCCCAGGCCTTAGAGACCCAGGATCCCCAGGTCAGATCACTGTCCACCAGGGTGCCCCACACCCAGCCACTTAGGGCTTTTATTTTAGCATCTTCTCTCCACTCCATGGTTCTGCTTCAGTCCTCATGTAGAGGAGCTCAGCCGAAAGGGCAGCACAGTCCTACAGACCCCTAGCACCGAGGCCAATTCCTATGAGCAACTTCCAGATGGCAGAAAAAGCCTGGCTGAGAAGCACATATCGAAATTTAAAAAAATGTGTCTACTCTTTGACCCAGAAATTTTCAGAACTATGTTCCAGGGAAAATAGTCAAGATATACTCAAAAGATACACACAAATATTTATTGCAATGGAAACATTTATGATCACTAAACAGAAAAAGCACATAACAAAAAGAAAGTATACTACAATCCAATTTTATAACAAGAACGTAGGAAAGGTCTGGAATGTACACATTGGTGTTAAGAAGGTTGCATGCTAAATGGTGGAAATATGAAGACTTTAATTTCTTGTTTTATTTAAAAACAATTCCCAAAAAATAAAGCATTGCTTTTATGGGAGCCTGTCTGAGAGAAATACAAAAAAATAAAAGACCATTGGAAATTTATCTTAATATTGTAAAATGCATGACAAAGGCTTCAATTTCTTCCTATGTAAAAGCTTCCTTCAAAACAACAAAAGCAAACACTCCAGGCATAACAATGATAAAGGACTTGCTCCGATGATTCACATACACAAAAGATACATGACTAATGAATATGAAAAAAAATCAGCATAGATAACGGAAGAAATACAGGTAAGTTGACAAGATTTTAACTATCAGCTTTTCAAAAATTTAAAAGAGAGATAATACCTTGTATGGATGTGAGTATAAATTGATAAACATTTTATAGAATAACATTATATCAAAATGCATAAAAACCTTAAACTAATGATTAATTTAGTTAAATTTAAATCTTATTTTAGACACTGCAGAATTAAATGTAGATCTTTTTATCTTGCAATGATACTTCTAAGAAATTGTTTTCAATTTGAAATTGAACATATACACAAAGATCTATATAAAAGTATGCTATTGAAATAATCTACAGAAGAAGATGGATTCATAAAATATTAAGCATGGTGTTGTAAATATATGCTTACTGATATAGAAAGATATTTGTGATATAAATGATAAAAGTTTACTATAAAACCATATGTGTAATATACTATTTCCATTCTAGAAATATAGCTATATAAAGGAAAAGTCTAGTGGGATACCCCATGCAATCTTTCCAATGCATGGAATTAAGGATGCTGTTTTCTTTTCATATATCTGTATTTATGCTTTTTTTTTCTATAATGGTATATATTGAAATTCTATCTACAAATTATTTTGTCATGGTAAGAACATTTTGTAAAAGTAACCTGAAGCCCATAGGTGTCTTGCCCAAGGACATGAAAGAGTCAGCATGGAAACCAGGAGTATTGAGTCAGTTCTCACCCAGCGAGCCCACAAGCACACAAGTGCTATTCTCTTGCTCCATGTTCATGGACACAGATGGTTTCGTGGCAGGGAGCACTGGACCTTCTATACCAAAGTGTTTGGAGGATTTTCCTTACTGCCACCAGTCCCAGCACCACTACTGTCCAACTTTTCCCCATCCATGAGAAGATAGCTCAAGCGGAATGCAACCCCTCATGACATTCTTTCCTTTGTGCATTTATCATATCCTGTCTTGTACACAGTTCCACATGGACTCATTTTCTCTTCCTTAATACATACACAATGTCTACTTCTCAGCAAGCACTGGACAGGTAGCTGTTGAGTTAATGATGAACACAGAAGTGAATGAATGACATATTGCTGAACTCTGGAGCAAATCAGCAAATCCAGTGAGCCAAACCAAAATTTTTCTCATCAGTTTTAAGTCAATTTGTTTTCAGCAATCCCAGCCGGGGACAATGGCATGTATCTAAAGTCCCAGCTACGTGGGAGGCTGAGGCAGAAGGATCACATGAGCTAAGGTGATAGAGGCTAGCCTAGGCAACGTAGTCAACATTGTCTCAAAACAGAGCAAAACAAAATAAGACAATAACACACACATACACACACACGCAAAATAGCAATCCTTATTCTCAAAATTTGATTTTTTATCACCCCAATTTTTGTTGTTTGAGTTTAGTAAGAATTATAACAAGTAACATAGATAATTTTTGTGACGTCATCTATCTCAGTTTCATATTTTAAATAATATGAATCCATTTTTACCTCAACAAAGGCAAATTTTCATTAACTAAATTTGCTTTAACTTGGACCTCAGACATGTCATAACAAGATAGTATACACGTATTATAAATGATCCTATTTGTATGTTTCCAACATTTAGGAAAAAAGTTAAAGGTGGTTCTTGTTTTTTATATTAGTGGTGCCATTTTGTATAAATAAACTTTTCATAAATCAATGAATAAAATAAATGTCATATAGGCATCATTGTTTGGATAGACCTTTTCAGAAGGATTCTATAAATAAACAAAACAAGTAACCAGCCATCACTTGTACCCATTGCAAATTTTGCTATATCAGATTTTCTAAAAAGTTAAGGCATTTGGTTTTATCTATCATGCCCTTAGGTTAAAAAAAAAGGTAGCAAAATGCATTCACAGCCTGTGTATGAAAGTGTGTATAAATCAAACCACTGCCAAGAATCAGAATTTCAGAAGACAAATCCCAGACTTGCGGCGACCACCACTCCTTCCTTGGGTGCAAGAAAACAAGCCTTTCCAGAGGAGATTCACGCAGGCTCCAGGCTCCAGCGCTGTTCTAGTCCAGGCCCTCAGTTTTTTTGTTTTGCTCCCTTTCTGCTTTTTCTTGGAAGGGTCTCAGGTCCCCTGAAAAGCCGCCCTTTCGTGCCTTTGTCAGCTTTAACTTGAGGCCTGGCTTTCCACTAGCACAAGGCCCTCCCTGCAAGATTCATTGTCTCTTGCCTGCCTGCCAGGAGTCCTCTACTGGGACTGCTTTCTACTGTCTTTAGGAGGTAATTCGCAGCCCAGCTGGAAACGCAGGGCTTCTGATGGCAGATAGGCCGGCCACATGCCACCAGCACTGCCTCCAACCTGCAGTTCCTCTGGGGTTGCTGTCAGGGACACGTGCATGACAATTTTGTTATCTAGGCAGAAAGTGTGGTAGGGTTAAACTGCAAGTGTCACCGTGTCACCAGGTTCTCTGCTGAGCCCAAGACAGGCATTCCCTATCAGTGATAGCTGCAGCAAGCCAGGATCAGCCTGTCTAAGCAGCCTGCTTACTGCAAACGGTGGTGTTTACAACATATCACAGGTGGCCGCCAGGGCTGGGGCTAGCATTCTCCCTGAGCTTGCAAGGAACAAAGAGTGCCACTAAAGATGCACATGGAGGAAAGAGCATGACAAAACGTCCTGTGACTTCAGAGACGCCTTTGCAACAACATGAAGTCGCGCTGTTAATTAAAAGAGTTAAACTTGGAAACTAGACTTTGATGCAATATGTTGTTTCCATTCTTGGAAATACATTCACAAGGAGCTAATAAATAATCCATGAATGCTAATCTTTTTAAGTCATTTCGAAGGCATGAAGTCAGCCTCAATAATTGTGAATGCAATGGCTCAAACTCAACTCCATTAAAATGTGAAGGTGTGAACTGATTAGAGCCACTCAACTGCTTTTGATAGAAGTCTTAAATTCAAATGTCACATCATTTGTTTTTAGCAAATGGAGTAATTACAATAATATTTTCTTCATTTTTAAGGTCAGATCTCTTAAATTCTACATGCTTGTGCCTGATTTAAAGGCAGACAGAATCATTTTCCTTGCATCCATTAATTAACTGTGCATGTTGCTTAAAGGTAACAGCCACTCTTATTTTCTCGGAAGGAGAAATAAATAAATATTCCAGTTGTCTAGCTATGAGGTTGGAAGGGAGAGTTATAACATGACTTCATTTTAAATATTATTAATGAAACTGAAATTAGCCTCATTTCCTACCTTCAGTACTCTATTCTTTCAGAGAAAAGGTAGACTTTGTTTATAGTAAAGATATTTTTCTACTGCTGCAGTTAATCAAACGTATTGTGATCTTAAATTAAAAAAAAAAAACTTAAGAAAGGATTCCCTCAATGATAAATACTTTTTAAAGAGAGCCTTGTATCTTTACTACTCCAAACAAATTTTGGAAATGTCTCTTGTAGAAATTGTGGTGTATTGACAACTATATGTATTTTTCTTGGGTTTTGGTATATACCTGAGAAATTTCACACAGGAGAAAACTACACAAGATTTTTTTGTTTCAAGTAGAAACAAAAAATGAGCCAGGGAGGGTAAAAAAAGGAACTGATCTCTGCTTACTATAAATTAAAAGGTTTCCTTCACTTCCTACATCCTGGCTATCAGGAGTTAAGCTCCGGATGTCAGTCACCATGCAGAAGTGAAGTGATGGGGCCGGAAGCAGTCAATCCATTTGTTTAGGACAGTCTGGTTATAGCTGGACCCCCAAACCTCCAGATGCACCACTGTTCTGTGTAGTCAAATACTTACATTTCCTGTGAACACGCAGCTGCCTATTTATTCTCTGGATTCTACCAAAACAAAGGGATTAAGAGCCATTCATCAAAGCCAGGTACTACTGGCCACAGAGAAAGACCATGTCTTAAACCACTTGCTTGGCAGGGTTCTAACCCGGGATGCCTATTGGAATCGCTGAGCAGCACCTTCCAAAATGCATATCTATAGAGATTCTGATCCAGGTTCTGGTGAAACCCAGATGTAGAAGTCCTCTGGGTGATTCTGCTATGCTGCTCTGGAGAGGAGCCATGAATGTTTTCTTTTTGTCTTTTTATGTATTAAAATAAAAACATAGATGAGAGCAGGAGTGGAGATATGGGTATAGGGTCATATGACTTGGAAAGTTTTCACACAGGCTAGCCGAGGCTCAGGAGACAACACTCTAATAGAAACTAGAGCAGGGCCTCAGTGTCTCGAAGCTCTGGATTCAAGTCTGTTCATCTTGGGTGGGTAAACTCAGACCCACAATGTATCTTCTCATAGACCACGTTTCTCATCTTTAACACAGGATAGTAATACTATCTCCTTCCTAAGACTGTCATGAGGAATTAAATGGCTGAATGAACAGAAAACAAAGGCAATTTATGTGATGTTTAGCACATAATAAAGGCAAAGCAATTATTAATCCTGGATTTGTAGACTGTCTACAAATGGTTTACAGGATGGAAAGAATTTTAAAGTTCTTCTGATCCAATCCCTCTCCAGCATATCACCCACAGACCCTTGGAAGCTTGAATTTGTTGGCTTAGAGTAGGAATTATGAAAGACATGCTTAGAGAATAGTAAGAAGACTTTGATTTGAGAGGAGTGTTTGAGGATAAGCCTGAGAAAGGATTTTGAATGCCATTGTAATCAACAAAAGAGTCAATAAAGGTAAAGCTTCAGAGGTGGGTGCTCTAGGTACTAAGTATCAATTTAGGACCTGAACTCAGCCCACAGGGAAGAGGAGACTGATGATATCGAGGACAGTTACGGGTTTTAGTGGAATGGGTATAGGGTCACATGGCCTTGACCTTCAGAGACAGAATAGAAGGAAAGAGGGAGACTTTGGAGTGTAAAGAATGAATTGAAGGATTACAAGATGAAAGAAAAGATGGAGTTACTTCTGTGATTTTGAGTCTGAGCAGAATGCTTTATGTGCTTAGTACAGACCCTGAGGAAGAAATTTTCTGCAAGGATTTTTAAGGTTGTGTAGTCTTCTTAGGCTATAGTAATTTGATTTCGATTATTCCTCTGGCAGGAAATTAATCACCTACATCTAGACTTATAACTGAATTCATATGCATAAGAGTGTAATCAACAGCAGCCAGTGTTTGCTGAACACTCACTGTGTGTATGTGTGCCAGGATTGAATTAACTTATTGAGTCTTCATAATAACCCTAAGAGTTAGAAACGATGGTATCCGCATTTCACAGATGAGGAAACTAAGGCACTGAAAGGCCAAGTGGTTTTTGAAAGCTATCTATTGAGTTAGAGGGGAGTGAGATTTGAACTTGGGCAACAAGGTGGCTCCAGAATCCTGGCCTTTGATCCCTGGGAAGGGATGAGCACAATTTGCACAACATCTTCAGTTAAATGGTGATCTCAACGAATTTCACAAGCAGGGTTCTTTCTTTCAGTGCACAGCTGACCCTGAGACCCCATTAGCAATTTAAAAACTGTTTCAACCAATAGTCAAAGAGGAAGTGGAGTAAAGCTTATCTGAGGGATCAGAGAAGCAGCTTTGTAATATAACACATATTTTTCTCTTAATAAAATATAAATTTTGGTTGTTTTTTTTTTTTTTGCTTAGCTCATGCATACATTAAAAAGGAATCCCACCACCAGTTAAACTCCACATCATGTACAGCCACAAGAATGGGATCCTAATTAGAATAAGTTACACTCCATATATTGTATAATATGTCAAAATACACTCTTCTGTCACGTACACATAAAAAGAACAAATAAAATAAGGAATAAGAAAAAAAAAAGGAATCCCAGAGGCTTGGGAGCTGAGGAGGGAGGATCACAAGTTTAAGACCAGCCTCAGCAACTTAGTGAGGCCCTGTTTCAAAATAGAATATTAAAAAATGGGCTAGGGATACAGCTCATTGGTTAAGTGCCCCTGTGTTCAATTCGTGTTACAAAAAAGAATAAAGAAAAAGGACCACATGGATAAACACCAACCTATCATAATATATTCCTGAAGGGTAAGGTGAATGGGCATAAGAGTCTTTTGGAATATGGGTTGTAAAAGGGAAATTGTTCATGTTTTCCTCTATATACCACCAGTATTGTTTGAATCTTTTATAATGATATTGTATTTGTGTCCTTTTTTCTCCCAGTACTAAAGATCTATCCCAGTGCCTCACTCATGCTGGGCAAGCACTCCCCCACTGAGCTGCATCCCCAACCCTGGGTATTATTTTCAAATTTAAAAATGAGTTTTAAAAACTATATAGAAATAGATATTTTAGGCGCTTAAGCAGAAGTAAGAAAGTCATGGTATCCAATAATACAAACACATTTTTACAGTTAGTATTCTAAAGATAACAAAATAATTTCAATATGATTAAATTTCTCTCTCTCTCTCTCTCTCTCTCTCTCTCTCTCTGTGTACACAGATGTATAAGCATTTCAACAAGATGGCAGGACATGACTATGTATAGCAGGCTACTTAATTATCTCTCATTTCATTGAGGAAGGATTCTCATAAAACCTTCATGTATTTCAGGAAGCAAATCTACAAAATTTGGTAGATACAGAAAAAATGATATAGTATCAGGATAAGGCATCTAACTCTAAAGTTTGTTTTTAAAAGGCAGTGAATGGTTACATGCCTGGTGTCTGTTACTGGGTTTCTATAGACAGTACCTGTAACTCTACATAGCTTCAGAAATAGGGCTCCCTGCATGCCAAGGGATGGCAAGACTTCAGAAAAAGAAAATGCTCACTTGCAATGTATTGGTCTTCTCAGGTCAGTTTGCAAGATGTGAGCAAAACAAAATCAGGTCTGGTTTGCTTGGGACAGTCCTGTCTCACCCCTCTGTCCTGTCTAGTATTCCTAGTGCCCCCTTTCACTCTCCAAGGTATCCGAATGGATGAAGCAGATGTGATATTTGTATATAATGGAATGCTTTTCTTTTTTGAAAGGAAAACCTGTCATTTGTGATCACATGGATGAACCTGGAGTGCACTGCGCTGAGTGAAATAAGCCCAATACAGAGTCAAGTATGATCTGCATGATCTCATTTGTATGAGGAATCCAAGAAAGTTGGCCTTGAGAAGCAGAGAGCCAAGGGTTGGCTAGGGAAGTTGGAGAGATGTTGGTCAAAAAATATAAAATTTTGGTTAGGAAGAATAAGTTCAAGAAACTTTTGTGCAATTTAATTAATAACAATGTGTTGTGTTGTGTTCTTGAAAATTATAAAATAAACTCAGATTTTCAATCACCACAAAAAAATGCTATGTATATGAAGTAATGTGCATGCTAATTATCTCAAGTTACCTTTACATTTGTGAAGATTTCAAAACAACACGTTTCCCAGGCTAAATATATAAAATTTTTATGTCTCAATTAAAATAAGTTTTTAAAAAGGTTCTAGATTTGGGTAATAAATATAGTAAGTTATAAGGTCATCTTAGACTAGAGGAAAATCTTATCTGAACAGAACCAATGAAAGGCCTTCTTCCCCAGGGCAGGGGAGGGCCCCATCCAGGCCCACAGGCCCTGCACACAACAGCCCTGGTCCTTTTCTGGTCTTGTTATTCCTACGCAATTGCAGAAGCATTTTAGTCCTCTTATTTCAGCTTAGGGTGCACTCAGTCCTCCGCCCTTTCCCATCCTCCTTTCCACTCTCTTTATCTAAGGCCAGGACCAATCCCACTGGTCTCGGAAATTTACCCCTCCCCATTGCCCTGCTCTAGGTGGATGAAGTTTCTCATCAGAGCTCAAACTTCTGGTAAGTTCCCAGAATGGAAACTGAGGTCTCCAGGGATTTTATAACAATGTTGGAGAAGTTAAGCAATCTTCTAGAGTACAGTGAAGCTAGGTGTATAGAGAAGACAATGGACCAAACTTTGACTCCCAACACACTATGCAAATAAACAGGTATGGGTGCAGAGGTGATAAAAGAAACACACATGAGTGTGCATGATGCACATGCATGAAGCATGGCATGTTTTCTGGGTGATCAGGTGCTTAATAAAAATAAAAGGGAAACAGATATCGCTCTGGACTTTTCTGAGAAGCTGTAGCTGCAGAGGTAAAAACTTGAACTGTGAATGCAGACACACTGAATTTGCAACACAGCTCAGCCACTAACTGTGTAAACCTGCTTTATTATCTGAGCAATGGGAATAATAAAAGCTCCCACTTGGAAGCATGGTTGTAAAGTTTTGAAGATTAATGTGATACTGTGGATAAAGTAACCACAGTAATTATTCAATAAATGTTAGCTAGTATTGCTATTATTATAGATAGACTGTGACAACATAATGATAAAGGTACATTGTGACCTTAAAAGAATATTTTAGTGAAGCATCGTACATGCTACATAAATGTTAATTGTTATTATTATTACAATTTTTAGTTCAAGCAGTGTACAATTTATCACTACAATGGCAAGAAACTGCCGGCCTGGTTCGAGACAGTGGGTTTGCCACCCTGCTCTATCTCCTTGGTTTCCTCTCCATGTGTCGTGAGTGGGCTGCTGAACACCAGGGTGATGTTGAATCTGTTATTCCTGGGGATGGCCTCCTCCAAGACTCTTACCCACCTGGAAATTACAAGAGGACCTTCACTACAAATGCAATGACTGCTTCAAGGAGAATTCTCCAGAATTCTTGTAGCTTGACCTTCAGCTCTTTCTAGAAGGAACTCAGGATCACTTCTGATGCGAAACGAGAGGGAAAGAGGGTACCAGAGTAATTTAATACTGAGATTTTCCCCACTGTACGTTTTTACCCCATCATCCCTAAGGAGAGCCCTTTTCTTTCTTTTTTTTTTAATTTTTTTTATTGTTGGTTGTTCAAAACATTACATAGTTCTTGATATATCATATTTCACACTTTGATTCAAGTGGGTTATGAACTCCCATTTTTACCCCGTATACAAATTGCAGAATCACATCAGTTACACATCCATTGATTTACATATTGCCATACTAGTGTCTGTTGTATTCTGCTGCCTTTCCTATCCTCTACTATCCCCCCTCCCCTCCCCTCCCCTCTTCTCTCTCTACCCCCTCTACTGTCATTCATTTCTCCCCCTTGTATTATTTTCCCCTTTTCCCTCACTTCCTCTTGTATGAAATTTTGTATAACCCTGAGGGTCTCCTTCCATTTCCATGCAATTTCCCTTCTCTCTCCCTTTCCCTCCCACCTCTCATCCCAGTTTAATGTTAATTCTCATGCTCTTCGTCCCTACTCTGTTCTTAGTTACTAGAAGAGCCCTTTTCTGATGGCACTATTCTGTTTGCTTCATAGCTTGGTGGCATATACAGTAGCAATTTTATACTGATAAAATGAAGGCTCTAAAAATTAGATGGTAGCTGTAAATTTTTAATGGGTACTTCTTACCATTTA
The DNA here is from genome assembly GCF_021218885.2 of Marmota monax. Lineage (NCBI taxonomy): Eukaryota > Metazoa > Chordata > Mammalia > Rodentia > Sciuridae > Marmota > Marmota monax. The sequence continues at coordinate 11,989,249 of NW_026693933.1, read as the reverse complement.
CACTCCTTCCATGTGCACTCAGCCTGGGACAGCTCAACCCTTCAGGCAACTCACAGCTAGATTTGCAACAAGATTGACTCACAAGTGGTGGCTGCCAAAGGCACCAAGAACTGGGCAAAGAAGCCCAGTCAACCCATTTCCCAGGCTTCATCACCAGTTTCTTTCTGCCACTGTGGAGAACCCATCCTCCCTCAATGCCCCAGGCCCCAGCTGCCTGGGTTTCAATCCCAGCTTTCTGCTCACCAACTGTGAGACCCTGGGCAACAGCCCACTTCTGACAGTTATGGGGATCAGATGAAATAATGCATGGGAGGACACTGGATGTACCTAGTGACTACATATTAAATAGCAAGCACCCACCTTTTCATTATTGAGAAGACTGGCTTCCCTGAGCACCTGTGTTTTAGTTAGCTTTTTCACCGCTGCCACTGAAAGACCTGACAAGAACAATTAAAGAAGGAAAATTTCATTTGGGGGCTCATGGTTTCAGAGGTCTTAGTCCATAGATGGTCAACTCCATTCCTAGGGACTGAGGTGAGGCAGAACATCATGGCAGAAGAGCATGGTGGAGGAAAGCTGCTACGGATATAGAACCAGGAAGCAGAGAGAGAAAGACTCCCCTCACCACAGACAAAATGTAAATCCCAAAGACACGTCCCCAATGACAACCTCCTTAGAGTTAAGCCACATCCTACCTGCTTTGAGTTACCACCCACTTAATTCTTATCAGAAGATTAACTTACTGATTAGGTTAAAGTTCTCATAACCCAGTCATTTCACCTCTAAATTTTCTTTCATTGTCTCACACATGAGCTTCTGGGGGACACCTCATATCTAAACTATAATGGCTCCTTTGTGCCACAGTCTGCGATAGGTGCTTTGCTTGGGTTATCTCATTGAGTCTTCACAATCCTGAAGGGTGGTTATTGTCATCCCCAGATAGATAAGAGGGAGCTTAGATTTAAGGCTAAAGCCATTTTCCCCTGACCCATGGGTGTGGAGTATAGAACTGGGATTCCAGACTGGCTGATCTCCAGATCCGGCTCTTCCTACCATACCTGCCACAGAGGGGCCTCATAAGTCACATTAGGCCCTCTCCTGAAACTTCAGGGTCTGTGGGTCCCTTTACAGGAGCAGCACAGCAGGGTCAGCTCTGGGCTCTGTGGTTTCACTGAAACCATTTGCCAGACAGGACATGAGGTATGAGATACTCGTGTTACCAGCCCGGCTTATCTGCTTTGGGGCAGAGCCTTCCTGGCTCAGCCCTGTGGGGTCATGACTTGGCACAATTACAGCAACCACAATGAAACCACTGGCTTTGTCTAGAAGCCACCCAGGTCAGGAACCTGAGGGGAAACAGGATGGGGCCTTGATTCATATTTCAGGCTGAAGATGGAGTTACCTCTGAGCCCCAGCTTCCCAGTTGGATTTATCTAGTAAAAATATCTCTCTTTTTATTATGTTGGTCCTTTCATCAATTCAGGCATCGAAAACTGAAAGACAATGATTTTTCCTCTGTTATACATTGCTCATTCTGCTATAAATGGCAGCCCTGGGGACTGTTGTCCTACCTATAGTGACTGCTGATGGGGAAATGTGGCCACCATTCCCCATTTTTTTCAGTCCCATACCTGGATTTTTCTCTAGGGAAATGCTCCTTCCTTGCTTTTAGTCCTTGATCTTTGGGTGTCTACCTCCCAGGCTCAAGGGTGAGCACAGGACTCAGCACGGGCCAGTCAGAGCATTCAGTTGAGCTGACCAGAGGATTGGTTCAGAACTACACGTTGGTCCACACAGATGGAAGAACCTTCTTTAGGACTTCTCAAAATCATTTCAAGTTGGTACCATCAGGGAGGGATTAGAGAAGATTTTCATTTGTATTTACATGCCTCCTGACATGCTACAGGGTTCCCCAGCAGGTACATGCCCCCATTCTGAGAAGTAAGACCCTACAGGTAAATTTCAGCTCCATATGAAGTCCTTTCCAATTTGATTTAAGTCCATCTATTCAGCCCTATTGCTTGCCATACTGAGTTTTTTTCTCATTTCTGGAATAAACCATGCTGTATCACTCCCTGGATTAGGCACAAATTGTCCTCCTTGACTGAAATGGCTTTCCCCTTCCAAACCTAGAAAATTCTATCCATACACTTATCTAGAACCCCAAATGGTGTCTCTCTCAGATGTGTAGTCTCTCTCTTCTTGGCTAGAGCACATACCTTGACCTTGACTTGTCTGGTTCCCTCTTCTTCATGGGACTATGACCACTTCCTAAGCACTTCTTAATCCCTAGGAGTGAACACAAGGCGTGAATAAGTTTATGGATGAACAGATACATGGATGGATGGATGGATGGATCACTGAGCTTAGAAAAATCAACTCATGCAACTGCCATAGCACCTGTCCCAGGAGGCATCATATTTATCTCAGTAATGGTAAGTAATATTTAACCTGGTTCTTAACATGGGCATAATTCTACTTATTAATTGCTACATTTCATAACAATTAATTTCACTATCTATGCCCTTTAAACTCTTGAAGAATGTTTAAAAAGAAAAACTGAGCCAGCTACGCTTCTCCCTGTTTTACCTGTTTCCCAACATCAGCCTGTGAAGAAGTCAATCATGAGATGTGCTATGAAGGAAGCAGACTACGTGCCCACCAATCCCATTTATTTTCCCTCTTGGCACACTGGTAGATGATATTTCCCAGCCTCCTTTTCAGTTAAATGTGACCAGGTGACAGAATTCCCTCCTGTGGCCATGAACAAAAGTCCAAGTTCAACTCATCAAAACCACTGATGTGAGATCCTGCCTGACCAGAAATGAAGGGCTCTGAGGTTCCTAAAGGGTGATGTAGATTCAAGATGAGGGCTCCTGAGTCCCTGAATTCACATGTGGCGACCCATTGCTGAGTACCCACTGCCAGCATGTATTGGACTCGGCTGGAAATAAGAAATAGTTTATACTCTTAAACCCACTGTGCAAGAGCTGGCTTTCACAAACCAGTTGTAAACACAGTCATCATCTAAAGCTAAGGTATACACATTTATAATTAAATGCTTTATATTTTCAAAAGAACTACTGATTATTCAAAACTCATCCCATTCTAATAATTTTATTTTATTTTACTATTAAATACTACTGTTGAATTTACATTCAAGGAAATACTATGTAATGGAAGTGTTACAAACTTTTTTCTCCCAACTCTGCATTCAATAATGTAATGTTGGTAGCTTGAAATCAAACACAGTGGCAGTATTTATACAGGGGAAATCGGAAAACACTATAATCCATGCTTTTCCCTTGGAAAAGGTTAAATGTTTACCAGTGCATCAGTTTAAGGTTTACCTGGTATAAGAGCAAATATTCTCCTAACACTTTGGATTTCTACTGTAGGATAAGAAGACATAATAAATTAAATTCATCTTGGCTAAATGCACCTGGGCATGAAGGATGCAGCCAAAGTGTCCACAGCAGCAGCCATCACCCAGCAGACAAAAACTCATTCTGATGCTCAATACACCCCAACTGAACCTAATATGGCGTACTTGAGGTCCTTGCTAATTCTCAGACGGTGAGATTGCTGTGACAGAGGCACAGCAGTTATCGTTGTCTGCTTTCCCATGTAAGTGGTGACAAATATAAGTAAGTGAGAATATAAATATTGTTACTGAGTTTCAACCTACAGCCCTGACCTATATTATTTGAGAGGAGGGAAATCTCTCCATGTTTGAACTCTCAGCAAAAGCCTGGATTTTGGCACCAGCCTCTGGAGTAGACCTACGTAGTGCAGAGGAGCTAAGAGGGCTGGAAGGCCATCGCCAAGGCAGGTCCTGGGCTGCAGGTGTGAGGACAGCAGGCTTTGGGCCAGAGCCTGATTGACAGTGTTTGAAATTCACCAGGTTTGCACATGGCAAAATGATCCAAATAATTATCCTTTGTGGAAGCCATAATATTTCACTTAGAGGAAGGCAGTCGGATCCTTGGGCAGCTTGGCCCTCCTCCGCAGGATATAAACTGCTGAAGTAGACCCCAGAGTGCAGGGCCATTTGCGAGAGACATCACGCAATTCACGGGATGTTTCAGTGCAGACACTGAATGAACTAATTCTGCTAATAGAGTATTTGATTTAATGGCACATTAAAGGGGAAAGGGGAGTGCTGAACGCATCCTTCAGCTCAGCAGCTGATGGGTTACTGTAGATTTCATAAGCGAAGGAGCCAAATTCTCCCTGCCTTCAAAACAGAGAGAGAGAGAAACACCAGAGCAGAGGCGGGTCATTTTGCAAGAAAGGTTTTGGTTCAGCAACTTGCAGTAGAAATCACAAGATTCATACAGTTCTTCTGCACAGAGGTTACAACGACTGGTTGAAAAGACTCTGACCCAGACAATGACGAGGAGTTCCATTAAAAAATAAATAAAAGTTGCCAGATCGTGCTAGAATGAACAGAATAGAAATAGGGGTCACTTAGTGGATCATCAAATTTCCTTTCTGAGTCATTTGTTCTTGGTCTCTTGTCCTTTGGTTCCTTCTGCCATTGTTGAATGCTTCCCATGTGCCAACTGTGTTCAGTTGTTCACATGCACACACCTGTGTTTATTTGTGTTTAGTTGTGTAACGGGGCAGGGAGGTACTATGGCCATCCTATTTAAAGATGGAGAATTTGAGGTACAGAGAGATGAAATAAATTTATCAAAGTTGTGCAACTAATTGAGGGAAGAGCTAGGATTTAAATTCAGATTTCTCTAACCTCAGAAACTGGGCTCTTATTAACCCTACAAATACTACTGTCTTTTCAGCTGGAAGGGAGGATGTCAGGGCTCATCAAACACTGTCACTCTAAAAATACCGCAAATAAGAAGCAATTTCTTTTGAGAATCAAATGCATGTGCGCACACGTGCGCACACAGACATAAACATACATTTGGAGCAAACTTTTAATTTTCAACTTCAAATCCAATTCTTTGATTTCTAAAACCTGCTTGTCTAAAACAACCCAAGAGGAATTTTCTGGCAATTTTTCTTTCAAGAAAATTTCACCATCTATTTTCCCCAAGAGCTACATCACAACCTTAATTGGGAAAAAATAACCAATTTTAATGAGTTTGGTTTGTTCATTCTGTAACTGTTCGTAGCATCCTCCTGTTATTCTATTCAGCTGCCAGAATGCCTTTCATGAAACTGAAATCTGATCAGAGTAAAATTCCCTTCAAAAGGTTTTCCTATAAAACAAGGTCTGAACGCCCCAGGCTGGCCCACCTACTCTTTCTCTGTTAGGCCTAATGCACCTCTCGCCCCATCCGAGTCTCCCTCTGCCCCGCCTTGTGGCATAGGCTACAGTAGGTGTCTTGTAGACTCTCCAGGACTTGAAAGAGCCCGCCTTTCCCATTCTTTAACTAGATAACTCAGAATCACTGTTACTTCTTTGAAATCTGCTCAGTGTCCGATTCTCCAGCCAGTCATTGTGAACTCCTCGCTATCCTTGCTCTATTTGGGTTGGGGGGCTGCTTCTCATGCCTCTATCAGAAGCCTGAACTTACTTCTATCATGGCACTTATTCTTTTTCATCAACCTGGGCCACGAAGATACGGATCCTCACGGCATGAAGATTTAATCTTGACTGCATGATAAAATGACCCAGAAAATCTGATTTAATTATCAGTGATAGGGTAGCACTGAGAATCTCAGGCCTAATCAAGGTTTGCTGACCAACTGATTGAATAGATGAATGAATGAAAGAATGAGAAACACATTGAGACCCACAGCCTGACACTCCACCATTCCTGGAGAACTGTAACTCATACTTTCCAGAATTACTTAGAATTTGTCTAACAAGGCTTCTTATTCGTGCACCAGGTCAGGAAGCTCTCAGGTTCTTTGACTTCTTGTTGGAATTTAAAACCATGAACCAACTTCCACTTGGCTCAAAACACAAAATGAGAACAATGGTTCCCTCCCACAAGAAGGAACCTGGAAAATGCTTTTGAACTGGGTGTCACTAGATCCTCTTAGGTAACAGACAGCTCATCTCAAGTTCTCTGCCAGCTAAGAATTACAGAATTTTGAGTGACAGGAAGGAGTGATAGCACTGCCTGGTGACCACTGGTAACACCACCATGAACTAAATAACTCATCGGCTGTGGTTTGGATCTCAAATGTCCCCCACAGGCTCATGCATTGAAGGCCTGGTCCCCAGCTCTGCACTGTTTAAGAGACAGGGTCTACTGGGAGATCTTCCAGTCATTGTTGTGCCCTTGAAGAGGACATTATGACCTCAGCCCTTCCTCTTCTTTCATTCCCAGCCACGAGATGAATGGACTTCTCCCACCATGCACTTCCCACCATGATGTACTGCCTCATCACAGGCCCAAAACAGTGGGCCCAGTCAATCACAGACTGGAACCTCTGAAACTATGAGTCAAAACAAACCTTCTCTCTTTATAAGCTGATTTTATCAGGTATTTTGTTACAATAACAGCTGACTAACTGATCAACCTAACACAAGCTATACCTCAGAGAGAAGCTTCTTTTTCCCTTCCTTTAAGCCCCAGTCCTGAGGTCATGGTGGAGCAAATTCCCACCATCATAAAACAAGGAACATCTTGAGAGACTAGTCATGGAATGATTCAACTTAATTCCTCCATTGCTGACAAAGGCAGGCACAGAAAGAGAAAGGAGAGAGAGAGACCCCTTGCTAAACCCATACCACTTTGTCCTCATTCTGAGGAGAAAAAAGAAGTCCTAGAGAGTTTAGCTCGCAGAGCTCAATCTAACATGCTATAAAATAGTTGGAGATCTCTTGCATTTGAAAAATCACAGCTGCATGCTCTGCCTTCCAGCACCAGGCAGGAGAAATGAGACAAACAAGCTTTGAAAATAAATCTGACTCTCTTGCGGCTCCAGATAGCCGACAAGTGTTCGTCCATCTGCCGCAAGCATTCACACTGTGAATTCATTGATTTGATAATACTCTCGCATAATTGATTGAAGACCAGACTGGCTTCTTGACTTGCCTCCACATTGCTGTCTGATACCTTCCCGGCATCGCTCTTTCTGTTTTATGTGTGATGAAGAAAGGAGAAACCAATGATGTTTTTTTTCCAGCACTTTCTGATGGGGTGACACATTCACTGGTGGCTTTCTGGAGATAGTACACTGTTTGAGTTTTTGAATGGCAGCAATTGTTAGTTTTGTGCTTCTTTCTATGGAAATATTTCACTCCATCTTCTCCATACCAGACACTCTCCCCACCCTGGCTGTCCCTATTGCATTTATAACAAACAAACAAAAATACCTAGAGTTCCGCTGATATGCCTGAAGTCTCTCCCTGGTAAGAGGGAGCCTGGCAGCAGCCATCAACTGACACAGAACAGTGATAACCGCAGAATTGTCATATGAGATATTAGCCCGGAGAATAATACTGATCTTTCTCTTCTCAGCAGCCGCAACAAACCCGTCCGCCTCTCTGCTACTATGACATTCAGATGTCACCACCATTTCATTAAATGGAATCAAAACAGCTGTGAGGATTGCTGTTTTATTTTATAGCACAAAGTCATCATAACTTACTTTACAAAGCAGCTAGCTCTAGCCAGCGTGGCTGAAATAGAAGCGAGGCTTGCAAAAGGAGGAACATGACAGAGAGCAAACTGCTGAACAGCGAGAGGCTGGCGGAGGTGGGAGACAGCTGGGAGCCCCTGGCTGGCGGAAAGCGACCCAGGCGCCCATGATCATGTGGTCATTTGCATTTCACTATTAATCAAAGATCTACCAGAGAGCCAGTTGAGTTTAGTATCTACTAAACACACACCGAGATTACTTAGATTCAGTTCGGCCTGAGATCAACCGTACCATGTGGCCATTCCTAGAGACAGCCACTCAGGTAGTACAGCCCTCCAGTCCCGTCTCCTACCCATGATACCCAGTCCCTGGCTCTGACTCATGGAAAACCCCCACAACATATGGTGTGTTGTTTTGTTGGGGTTTTTGTTGGTTTTTTTCGTTCGTTTGTTTTAGTGCCAGGGATTGATCCCAGGAGTGCTTAACCACTGAGCCACATCCCTAGCCCATATATACATACATTTTTTGTTGTTGTTGTTTTTAATTTAGAAACAGGATTTCTCTGATTGGGTGACACATTCCACTTGCTCAGATGCTGAGGCTGGCTTTGAACTTCCAATCCTCCTGCCTCAGTCTCCCTAGCCACTGGAGCTACAGTGATTACAGCTGTGCACCCCTGCGCCCATTTGAAATATGGTTTTGAAATCTGGGGAGGCATGCCAGCCTCCTCAGCTGGACAGCATGGCCAGGGCAGTGCTAGGGGGCTAAGCCATTGACTTTCAAGGGATGCAGAGTCTGGATTGCATTCTGTCTGTGCCATGCATTAGGTGTGTGCCTCTGGAAAAGCTACTTCTCTGTAACATGGGCTTCTTGGGGAGCAGACCTTGTTGGTGCCCTGTCCTTACCTTCAGCCTTACCCTTTCCAACTTCATTCTTTGCCTTAAGGTTTTTGTTTTTGTTTGTTGAGAGGTTTTCTTGTTGTTGTTGTTTGTTTTTCTGGCAGATAAAGTGCATTGCACCTGCTCACCTGTCAGGACTCATGCACCAGAGAATTACTGTTCCCAGGAGCAGCTCTCAACCAATCAGGATGGGAATTGATATATAAATATGCACTGGCATGCATGCACTTCAGCTCCCTTGCCCCTTGGGTGGAATAATTCTAAGATGCAGGCTCTACATTGGCTCCTAGATTTCTACAGCAAGATCAAGCTCTAGCATACCACAACTGTCACGTGTTTAACAACAAACCCTTTATTAGCTGCCTTTCTTCTTTGTCTCGTTTTGCCCACTCATCTTCTGGGATTTCCTGAAATTATCTCACCCCACATCATATTTATACTATCTGGTGGATCAATACTACCTTCTGACCAAGTAAACCACTCACTGTCCCTCAGAGTCACAGTCCCACATCTCCAAGGACAGCACAGAAAATTTCTTTATTACCAACCAACTCCATTTTCTTCTTGACTTCCAATATACAGCTAGGAATATTTCCACAGGGTAAAAAGAAATCCATGAATAAATTGTCTTCTCTTAACCTTGTAGAATCTTGTAAGAATTCAGGCATTCAAAAAATAAGCAAATATACACTAAAGATGTAAACCTTAGTAATGATGGTACTTAGGAATTAACAGTTATTAGTGGGAAGGTTGATGTCTAGAGCTTGTTAGCACACTTAGTTGGAGCAAAGGTGTTAATGCAAGTAGTGTTTGCATTTATTTCTCATCAAGGCTAAATGAAACTAGGTAGAAGAGTCAGATCAAGTTTGTCTTCTGGGGAGAAAACCAATTCAGAAAACACACTCTCTTAATAGAGAGTCAGTTACATAAGAATAACAGCCAAACTTGTTATTAATCCAAATTATTTTAATTCTGGCTTTGGGGCCAGGGCCCTATGCAAAGGAGTTTCTGTGGGCTGGGCACCTGGGAGTCTCATGCAGCTATACAACCTGATTGTGGGACTTCACACAGGCTACCATTTTCTAAATGGCAGACCAACATCAGCACCCTCCGGGAAGCTGATTCCTCTCTGACGATCTGTAATCTTTGGGAAGCCTAGTAACTCTGATATGTCTCAGGGTAGCACTTACTTCAATTCTTCCCCCTGTTTAATCAGTTCAAAGTCAGACCCATTTCAATGCTGATGGGCCAGCATCACTCTCTGGGAATACTCATGATCCCTTTTCTGTTCATTGAAGGGATTTAGGAATGCTTGGTGGACAGTATCTCATTGGAACCAATGAGGCCCATATAAAGCTTAAGGGATGTTGACAAGCCTACTCTAGCTGGCATAGAATTTCTTCCTCTGGTGCTCAGGGCAGCTCCATAACTTGCCCATGGATAGGCCTGCCACAGAAAATTGCCTTCTTTATGGTGGCAATTCAGTCTCACATCTGAGTCCTTGATAGTAAAAGGTATTTAAATTTAAAAGCATATTTGGATATAAAGTCTATGGAAAGTCCTCTCTCTACCAGTTTATTTGGATACTCACACCAAACAGAGACCTTGGGGCTGGCTGCTTCCTGCCTATTTCGTTTTCCCATTCAATCCATTTTCACTGAACAGGAGACATAAGCAGTGAAGCCAATATAGTTTTATTGGATCCAATGCACTGCCACTAAAACAAATATATGTACACTCAGGCCAATACACTTTTATTAAAACAAATAGAATTTAATTCAAACCAGCATTCAATACGTTTTCTCAAAGCAATGAAATTAAGCTCTACTAGTACTTGTGCTCAATATGTTTTCCCAATCAAATCCATTTGAACAAAGCGAAATATATTTATCATAGATAACACATTTTTATTAAAAACAAATTCACTGAAACCAAGTTTCCCTTTGAACTGATAGATAGAAATTCTAACCAATTGTACAATTAGATCATAGAAACAGATGTATTTTTACTTTAACAAAAAGCATTTCTATTGAGGTCCACTTTAAAACACACTAATGAATAATAAAAGTTGCTCTGACAACGTCTTCAATGAAGTATTTTCCAAAAGTATGTCCTTTAGGGTTGACGTACAATCTAGAATATAAAAAAGCACTTAGGGGAAAAGAATAGGGCTAGAATAGGATTGCAATAAATTCAGGTACTTAATGATTAAATATTAATTCTACCTGTGTATACTAAAGAGTGAATTTGTTGGATGTACATAAACATAATAAAGACATGTGTAGATGCATTTTTAGTTGTGTTTGATGCTTTACTACATTATCTAGAAAAATCTTCCTTATCAATGTTCAAAAATATTATCAATTCTTTTTTTTTAGTTCACAATTAGATTTTATTTCCTTAGATTTCTTATTTCTTTTTTTATTATTAGTTGTTCAAAACATTACATAGCCCTTGACATATCATATTTCATACATTTGATTCAAGTGGGTTATGAACTCCCATTTTACCCCGTATACAGATTGCAGAATCACATTGGTTATACATCCACGTTTTTACATACTGCCATACTAGTGTCTGTTGTATTCTGCTGCCTTTCCTATCCTCTACTATCCCCCCTCCCCTCCCCTCCCCTCCCATCTTCTCTCTCTAATCAATTCTTATCTGTCTGAGGATCATCATGGATGCCATGCTCTGTGATGGAGAGAACTCAATGGAAGGGAGATCATGTATTTGTGTGGCCGTTAGGAGGGAATTGCAGCCTTGGTTAGATCAAAAAACACAAATCTTTCAAAAAACCATGGGGGAAGAGAACTACTTCCAAGTGCCAAACACACTTTGGGAGCAACATATTCAATATGAGCAAGAGTATTCAAGTATGTTCCATGTCCTTGCAGGGCCACTGTGCTCCTGACACGAGGCTGACCCTCAGATAGAGAAGCACCTGCTCCCTACCACTTGCTCCCTGAAAGGAATACTAGCACTCTGATCTTCAGCTCAAACAAATCCCTCACCATCTCCCTCCATGGTGGCCTGCACACTCTGTCTTCTCTGCATCCCATTGCAGCCCAGAGCTGCAGAAAGAACCTGGAGGATAGAAAGAAAGGATTCTATTCCCTTCATTAAGCCGCCCAGAAAAAACTCTTATAACCAAAACTGTAGAATCCCAGTATTACTGCCTTCTTCCTGCCTGGAAAATTACAAAAAGTAACAGATTGGGCCTACAATTAATTGGGTAAATACTTCATGGACTTCTGGGGCACACTGGTCTCGAATGGACTGGATACTTCTCTGAAACACAGCTAGTCCTAGAGGATACCTGGAGAACAGATAACCTAAGATGTTCATCACAGAGTAGTTAAAAAGACAAAATGTTGAGAAACCCAAATATATAGTCCTTGATAATAAAAGGTATTTAAATTTAAAAGCATATTTGGATATAAAGTCTCTGGACTTTATATCCATAGGAGTGTGTATGTGTGTGTGTGTGTGTGTGTGTGTGTGTTTCATACAGGGGATTGAACTCAGGAGCAATTTACCCTTTTATATTTTTTATTTTGAGACAGGTTTCGCTAAGTTGCACAACATGCTCAACTATGTTAATTCTGTTTGTCCCATAGGGTTCAAGATATGCAATGAGGTCACCTGGAGGGCAAAATGGCAGTTACCACCAAGATGGCCATAGTCATGTCAAGCTGGATCCTACACAGCATTCAAAGTGATTTTGTAGAGATATTTAATTGAGTGGGAAATATTCATGGCATATAATCAAATATAATGTGTTAAAAATCATATATAGTACAAATTTTTATCTTTGTAAAACAGACTTGCATGTTTATGCATAGACAAAATAACTGGGAAGATGATACTGTAAGGGTCCGGCGAAGCGTCAGAGAAAGAGACCACCAAGTGACTACTCATGCAATTGGCAGAAGGGGATTTATTGAACCAGCATGCTGGGGCTCCGTGCCCACTCAAGAAGGGAAAGCAGCCCAGAGCCCCGAGCAGGGGCTGAGCACTGCTTAAGTACACTTTTTTGGGGGGAGGGCGGGGATTTTACATACATCACAGTCTCCTTTAACAAATCATCATACACCGCGGGAAAATCAAACAATAATTCTGAGACATGATTAGTTCATTCATTGGCGGGAACAGGTCAGGCGGGGGTGATTGGTCACTCCTAAGCGGGGTACACATTCAAACTGATTGGTTTTAGACCCTGCAATGCCTACGTGCAAGATCACACAGAGCCCTGAATTATTAAACAACAAGCAGTCAGGGGGAATATTACTGGGCGGTTCCAAGCATTGTCTTAATAGCTACAGGAATTTCAGGTTAACAATACCTAATCCTTTACATTTTAACTCAGGCCTTGCAGCCTAGAAACTTTATACAATGCCCGGTCTTTTACACTTTAATTTCAATTTCTTTTACCCTTACAATACTAAAATGTTAATAGTAGTTAAATGAGTGAGTATTATAGAATTCTGTCTTTTGATCCATATTTTATAAATTTCTTACAATGAGTATATAATACTTTTGATGTAAGAAAATTTATTTTAAACAAGATATTTTTTCAAAGGTATTAAGTCCAATTTAAAAGGCAGTGACCCAATCTTGGGTTTGCCTCTATAATTTTGATTCTGTCTTTTTTTAAGAAAAAAAATCAATATTCCATGTCACACTCTTTATCTTTTTGCAAGACTCTATTTGAAGGCTTTGTTCAACTGGCCAACCAACATGGACTTAAACAAGAACAACCCAGGTTGTGATTTCCACCTTGAGTTTGTCCCAGGAAGCAGTGTGGTCAGCACAGAAGGTGTGCATGCTTGGTTTTGTCAGAAAATAAGAATTATGATGTTCATAGTTCATAGGTGTTCCAGATTTCCCCTTTTGCCTTATCTCAGATCTGTTGTTCCAATGATCTCATCTCAGATGTCTGGATTTATCTAATTCCTCGGTTTTCATTTGATAATTTCAATTCTACTTTCTTCTGCTATCATTCTGTTTTTCATTGTGTTTATTTGGGAAATAGATTCAGTTTTTCATTTGGAAATACATTTCAATTACAAAAAAATCCTATAGAAGCAAATTCTAAAACAATATTTGGCCATTATTATGCAAAGCCAGCTCCCTTTGCATGCTTGGGGGCTTGGTCCACTCATAGCTAAGCTGGGTAAGTGACATCTGAGGAACATCCATGGAGAGGATCTCATTTCCCTGGCTGAGGTGCAAGGGCTTCTGCCTGACACTGACAAGGACAAGTCAAATTCCTGCTTGGGGGTGCAGCTAGGGCAGCCTTCTGGGACTCTGAGACCTGGGAGAGTGAACCAAGGAACGGAAGCTTTCCTTCCTCCTTCCTGGGGCTCCACAGTGTGCCCTTCCACAGGGGATCAGTGCTTCTCAGCATGTGGTTCCTAGTAATAGGTTCAACCTCTTAGGAACCAGTGCTTCTCAGCATGTGGTTCCTAGTCACAGGTTCAGCCTCTTAGTTCAACTGGGTCCTTCTTAGGTGTTTACCTGGACCCAACAGTGAGACTGGAGAACTGGGATAAGAAGGAAGAAAGGGAGAGGAATGGTGTGATGGCAGGGGGTAGAGAAAGAGATAAAGATAGACGCACACAGAATACATGGGACATGTTGTCTAGCTGCATGGAAACCCAGGTAGAAATAATGTGATGTCCATTGCATTGTTTGAGGTATAAAAGGTAGAAATAAATAAAACTGTCAAAGTTGTACACTTTCCCATCTTTGTTATAAAACATTGAAAAATGAAAAGCAATTGGCAAGAAGACAAGTGTTTTCCACCATTTCTTTTTCTTTCCCCAAAGTAATGTCCCCATGAACCTTGGCATTGAGATGTCCTGTTTTCTATACTGATATCTATAGTCACTTCATATAAATTCACTTGAAAGGGTCACATAGAGTCCTTCTGGTCTGCCCCAAGGCCAAGGTTCTCTAGTCTGTACTTCCTCAGAGACTAGCTTTCCTTCCTCACTTCCATTCAAAGCATCCCACTCACCAGTCTTCCTTGTTTTCGAAAGGTGCCTACTCCAGAAGTTGTCTGTGTCTTTGCCAATGGAACCACCTACGACCCTTTGAGGAAGGCCCTGTATTATACAGGTGGAAACCAAGCCTCAGAGAAGTTGAATAGCATGACCAGGGTCACACAGGTCCTGTGTGATCTGGATGACTGAGCTAAGCTGCCTCCAGCACAGATGCACTACCCAGCTCCTTGCTGCTGTCCTTCACAATCTTAGGAATCATCTGGCTCAGTGTGCACCTGGTGCAGTAGAGGAAACGGTTCCACAGAGGTAAAGTGGCTTGCTCAAGGTCAACCCAAGTGTGCCAGTTACTCGGGCTCTCTTTAACTCCACTGTGTGGCACAGCTCATTATATTAAATTATTTTAGCTAATATATTCACATGCCAAAAACCTGCCACTAAATTTACTGCCAGCATTTTCTAAGAGAAAACAGCTTAGTTCCAACCTCTTTCTCCATTTTTATCATTATTATTATTTTCAACCAAAGGCCTAATAAACAGCACAGCTGTGGTTTTGTTTCATGTCTTTTCATTTCCTCATTTCCTCTCCCTACCCTGGGGGGTGAGGTGGGGGTGGGGGGTGTGAACCAGTGTGTGACAACAGGACTCTGAATGGGTCACCAGGAGAAGGAAAAGGCCTGGAAGGACAGGAAGAGGATCAGTGACTTCTCCCTCTCCCTCTCTCTCTTTCTTTCTCTGTCTCTCTTTCTCTCCTTCCTCCTCCCTTTCCACTCCAATGTCTTCCCTGTGTCTGGGAATCTACCCTCAGTCTGTTGGGTTTGGGAAGTGACTGAAGTCAAAGGCTGACCCATGAGAGAAAGAGGAGATAGACACACCAGGGAACAGAGAAGCATTTTGAAACCTTACTCCACCCGCCATGGTGCAGGGAGTGAGTTGACCAAGCCCCTGCCCATTGCTGCTTCTCCTAGCTTGGGCACATATCAATTGCCCATTTGAAGCCCGTTTGAATATATTAGCATTCATGGTTTCCATCAAGAAGAGAGCCCAGCCTTAGACATTTAATATTTATTGGAACTTGGAGATTTAACTACTGATTGAGATACATGGGATGGATAGCGAGTGCATGGATTTGAGAATCAGATGGATTTTGTTTTAAGTTGGGGGCAAGCTCCAGACTAACCTCCCCACTAGTGGTCCTGGAGAAGTGATTCAACCTCTCTCATCTGCTAAATGGGCCACTAGGCACTGGCTCTCGATATCTATTTGTTGAATTGCAACAAGAGTATTCAAAATCATTTGTGTTTTCAAGTTTAAAAATAAGAAGAATGACCCAATTCCTATCCATTTTAGAATGCAATTTTTCAGTTTAGACTTCAAAGGCAACAAAGATCCTAATGTTAGGTAGGAGTGCAGGGATGCGAAGATGGTAGGGGCAGGATACAACATAGGGAGGTGGGTCACCATGTTCCATATTCCAAGACCCATCACCATGACAACTCCCACCACAGGTTCAGTATTCTAAAATGACCAGTGCAGGTAAAGTGGACAGTATTCCAATTAAATATTCTAAAGTAACCAATGAGGGAAAGTTGGAGCGCATTCTAATCAGGTACCATAGGGTAACCAATGGGAGCAAATCAGGTCCGTATGAGGAAGAGACCACCTTACAGGTCGAGATACAAGACACAAATCTCCAGACATCAGGCCTTGAGCCTTTCTCCCTCTCTCTGCCCACTCTACCTTACCTTACTTAGTGCTACTTCCATCTTCACCTTCAACAAATCTGTACTTTGCCTGTTATTTCTGTGTGTCTTACTCAATTTTTTGCTTGGAACACTAAGGACCTGAACCCCAACTGGATACCCCAACAATAGCACTAACAGCTAAATATCCTTGGGGTAACCCTAAAATAGATTAGGACATCTGCAAGCTTTTTCGATGATCTTACACTGAAGGCAATGCCCACTGCCCAGTCAGACCTCCTCAGGGTTTGTTAAACTAATCTAAATTAGCAGCACCACCTTAGAGTAACCACTGCATGAACATGCACACCCACGCTCATTCACATAGCCACAGAACTCACACTCAGAGAGGGGCGAATCATTACCTTCAGCTACAATGACCTCCTACAGAGCTCCACAGAGAGTCTGAGTTGTCTCCCCTTTATCCTAACAGGCTAGAGTTCTCAATGTTTGTATCTTCCAAACCCTAGCAGACATTTTACTGAAATCCAAAAGTGAATGTCAATGAAGAAAATAATCAACTAAAGAAAAAAAAAATAGTGGGGTTTAGCAGCTGTTTACCATATTGCAATTTCAACCAAACAAGCCTATCCTTGTCCCTCCTGGCTCGGCCAGCAGCAGGAGCACACTGGGGCAGATTTCAGTTTTAGAAGGCCTCCTAATGTCATTTGGGCAAATTAGCTTACATGGCTGGACATTGTGTTCCAGCCACAGAGAATGTTCTTTTCCTGTCAGAAGTTCCAACAGCCCGCTGCCACAGTGAAATACCAGGAACCGCTTAACATTTTTCTTGATTTCTTTAAGAGTGAACATTAGACATATTAAGAACAACAACCCAATCATTAAGCCCTGTGTGGTTCTCCTAGGAGCCAGCTCTAACGCTTTAATCAGGTTATGGACAACTCATTCTTATCCCAGCCATTTATCTTCTTTGTTTACGAACACACCTAGCAGCATTCTTCTTAGCATCAAAAAATAGTAATCAAAATTGAAACCAACAAAAGACCTTTCATTATTTACGGTGTTAAGTAACATCTATTTGCTTTCATTAGTTTCCAAACAACAAAGTACACCAGTTCTGATTAAACCTGGCATGTGTTAATTATACCCGAGGTCTGGGGTTGTTTTGTCTCTTCTAAAGGATGACCTAAAGGTGAAGCCTGAGCGGAAATTTGAGGCAGCCAGGCCAGAAGTCACCTGCCTCTGTGCACTTCCTCAGTGAAAGTTCCCAGCCTCCGAATGACAGAAAGGGGTGTGAGCTTGTCACAGAAAGTTACACTTTTTTTTTTTTTTGGTCTGTTTTGTTTCCAATCCCTCAGCTTTATCACCCGTTTTATGGGCTGGAGTTAAATGGCAGTACAATGCAGTTTGCTCTCTTACTGCTCAGCACTAACTGCCATGATGAGCCATAATTAGAAGTAAAACCACCACATAAATAACATGGCAGAAAAATTGCCATGAGGAGAAGCCAGACTTTGGTTATGGGAAACTTCAACCAGTCCTGCGTATCCATCACACTTAAGGGCCACCGCGTGTTTTAGCCCATATTTGTCTCACTAAAGCCAAAATGGGAGCCATTTAGACTTTCAAATAAGCTTTTGAAAATAGAGAGTGCAGGTTTAAACAGACTGTCTGCTGCTAAGTGTGATGTAGAAACCCATCCCCTGGAGGCCAGACAGCTGCAGGGGCTGAGAGGGGGAGCCTAGAGGCCAGGGAGGGACAGAAGCAGCAGGGAAGAGCAGCCAGGACTCCCTTAGGGCTCACACACTTCAGTGGCAGAGCCCAAGGTCCCCCACCTCTGAGCACAGCAGCCCAGGCTTCCTCTGGGTAAATGGGAGCTGGGACTCCTTGCAAAGTTACTTTCAAACCCCACCCTTGGTAATGAAGCCAGAGCAGGGAGACTAGCATTTGGGAGCTCCTAGTATCTCCTATGTTTTCTACATTATTTTCTTTAATTCACAAAACAGCCTTAGGAAGTCAAGGGAAAGGAAGAGAAAATAGTGTTCTCTTGAAAATGGCCTTGAAGAAACAGTTAGCTTTCTGCTTTCAGACAGCCCATTTGCAAAGAGGCCAAGAAATTCAAGAAATGAATGTTAAGGACTGAGGCTTATCAAATGGAGGAGGAGGAAGGATCCCAGCGATTTCTTCTTCACCTGATTTAGCTTCTATTATACCAAGGATCAGGAAACAAACCCACAACAGTGAACTGTAATAGAAAGAATGCTTCATTTTGGAGTGTTTCTCAAAGCCTAATTCATTTTTTAAATTCATTTATATTAAGTAACATCACATATGTGTATTTTTCCATGGATTGTTAAGATCCAAGAATTGTTAAGGGCTGATCTTCTGTGGAATGTAAGGGAACATTCCTCTGGATATTCTAAAAATCCACATGCATTCTCTAAGGAAGATGGTTTGCTTTCTCCTTTTCTTCCTTCCTTTTCAGAATCAATCAAACGAACAAACAAAACTCAAAAAAAATAAAGCAAAACAAAATTCATTTAAAGACCCCATCTGAAGAAGTTTCTATCATTTTGCTTTAAACATGCCTGGTATTAAGCAATACATTAAGTGAAGTGGCGTCACACTTGATCCAGCTTCGTTTCACACGTGGATTTTGTCTGCATTTAAATCTCTGCAGGCCACATATTGCATGACACTGAACATTTTTAAAATTAAGATATGAAGTGTGCCCCCCCTTTTTGTGGACCTGTTATATTCTAACAAATTTACAACACGTCTTAGAAAACACATAGCTTTGCCAAAGTTGGTGAGTAGCCCAGCATGGTTTATCTCCAGCCCACAGCTCTTTCCCTGAATTCAATACTGCAGGCACAATTTAATGCAAACCCAATTTATGACTTAATGCTCTAGGGACCTAGAGGGAGATTGTTACATTATTCTTTTCTAATCCTATTTGTGTTTTAATTTGCTAAGTCTGTAATGAGGTGCATGCCTTGAATAGATTCAAGATCTTTCACATTGCTTTTGACTTTGTTTAATATAATAGATTTTACAGTTTGCATTAAATACCTAGGTGCTACGGTCAGTATTATCTCTTTATTTTCTCAACTAGAGTGAATAAAATTACACCGTGAAAGTAATTGTGTACATGTTTCCTTGTTTATTGTAATGGTTTATTTCCTATTATAATTCTTGATTCAAATTACATCTGGTTCTCCAAAAGTCAATTCTCCAAGGCCTCCGACTTCCCCTTTTCATGCAAGTGTAAGCCTCTGAAGCGATTGGAGTATTGGCTGACAATTGATTCGTTGAATAATAATAGAATAAGTTTTCTAGTCGAATTTATGATGCTTCAATTAAACAGAAAGGAGGAAAGGGGAAAAGAGGAGGAAGGGAGAAAGAGAAGAAGGAAGGAAGCAAGCAAGGAGAGAAGGGAGGGAGGGAGGAAGGGAGGGAGGTGCCTGCCGTGTCACTCTGTGTATGTCGCTGTTTTATTTCTGGTGTTCACCTGAAACGTACCATCCCTAATCAGAGCCACCACATCACCCAACTCCACAGTGTGTCATTTGCTGTCCATAACTGTGTTATAGCCAATTATAGCTAAATTCTCTGTTCTGTATGCACAATCAAAGGGCGTCTGGAATGCATTTTGCTATTTTCTGAATCCTATTATTGCAGACATGTTTATTACATTCAGAAGATGGCTTTCTGAAATTACATTGGAATTGTACAACCCACCTGCCATCCACAAACAAAAGGACCTAAACATTCTTAACAAGGAGAAAGTTCATTTAGTTTTTTCCTGGTAACTTTTCCAATGTTATTTTCTCCTATACCCCTTTTTTTTTTAAAGACTCACTGCCCAACCTTCTCTATATTTTAAAGATAACTAAGCTCTCCAGCTAATATTTATTTTTAAATTAATAACACAGCAGGTCAAAAAGGACTTGTAAACCAGTTTTTGGCTCCTGGGGTGGCTGCTGTCTGTAATTTTTATTATTAAATTTTTTCTCAAACTATGACTAAAGGGATTATAAAATGGATCCCAAATTAAAACTATTTGATAGTGCCAAAGTAGCTCCTTTGGGTTAGATGGCAAAAGAAAATATTTTCAAGTTACGTCCTTAAATTTCATTTGGGGCCATTTTAAGAGGAAAGTAGATGGTGTTAGAAAGACACATGATACCTATTTGAAAACGTAGCACCTCATCATTAATTATTAAGGGAGAAATGAAAGTGTTTCTAAACCAAATACTTTCCTTTCTCTTACACTGAAGTTTATACTCTTAAAATTTTTCCCCCAAGCTTACTTTATTACTGGCATTTGCCTCGCAGAACCAGGGGATATTACTACCTTTTTATTTGCTATTTTTACAGGACCCAACAAAGTGCTTTTAAAATATATAACCACTTAATTCAAGTCAAGTTTCTTCAATACTCCTTTCATTCAAGCCCTTTCTAATTTGTTTTCCTCCAGCCAGGAGCCTGGAGAAGACACTGTGATTTATGTTTTCATTTATTTATTTTATTTGGGCTTTTCATTTAAGAAAAGAAATTCTGCACAACCCCCACCACCCTCAATTCTACATCATCTCACCCCCATCCTATCCCTCTGCACTCAGCCTAGTGAGACTTCTTCAAAGCCAGACTACGGATCGATGACTTGGGAGCTTTGACCATGCACTGGGAAGGCCTGGCCTGGGCTCCTTACACCATGAGTGGCAACACCCAGGGATTCAGAGTCCATCGGGAGAGCACAACTTCTCCTTCCCATTCTTTATCCCTTCCACCCCACCCAGACAGAGCTCCAAAAGCACAGCCCCAGAAGAACCAGCATTTCCCTAAAGATGATAATTGTTTTGTATGGAGCTTAAATTTCCACAAAGATATGATGAAAGGCGTGCATCTTGACCGCAGGAAAGATATTACCATTCAAATCAAGGTATTATTTTTGTTTGAGGGCTGGGGAAGACGGTGGGCAGAGAAAATTTCTTCATGAGGTATAAGCGCTCCAGCAGCCCTGGGCTAAGGCTCAGCTCCACATCCTACCAGTGATTCTGAGTTATTCTTTCTGCCTATACTGATCCATTGATCCAGTCTGTCAACCAACACTTGTTAGGCACCTACTGTATGCCAAGCACTGAGTGGATATCTACATAGACAGGGTTTCTGTCTGCACTGCTTAGTGGGGCAGATAGACAGGCATTTGCAATAAGATGTGACAGGCATGATAAGAGGGGAATCCAGGGAAGCCTTGAAAGTAATAGATAAGTGACACGAGATTGGTTTCCTTAAGGACAAAATAGGGGGTACTACAATACCTCGTAGTACCTCGTGGGGTCCCTATGAGACTAAGTAAATTAATGTACAACTATGGCTTTGCATTGCTGATCGCATAAAGTAAAGACTTGGTTTTAAAAAATCAGTAAAGCAATTATTGTCATTATTGCTAAGTACCATCCCAAGATTCCCAAAGAAATTAATAATTAGTAATGTGACATTTCACCTGCAAGAAGATACGAGCTTTACCCTGTAATTCTAATTCTTTTTTATAGCAAGAACTAAACAATAATGTCTGTAGAACATTAAAGCAAATTTGAAGATAAATGAACTAAAATTAATAGGCTCTCTCAAGTAAAAATCACTCGCAATCGAGTCTTTATCCAACACCAGCTCCTGTATGATATGACTTCAGTTCTACTCACATCTTCCCCACCAAAGCTTGGACGTCCCCAGTAGTAGAATGTTCCCCCTAGGGTCTTCTTACCAGTTTATCAAAGGTAATAAAATTTAATTCTATTTTAAAATAGTCAAGAAGCATTTGTAAATGAATATCTACACATTGAGAATCATATTTGCTCATCATAACTTCAGAAACACATGCTTGCAGAAACAAACCTTGATTCCATCCACAATCAGACAAAACTACCCTTAGGAGACCACAAGTCACCCCAGGAAGTGCTGTACCTTGGGTGACCCAGTGTGGGTAATGGAGTTCTCCAACACAAATCCTGAAAAGAATAAGATATTCAAGTATTCATGTACATGATCTTTGAATACTTACATAAAGGTCACAAATATTTGACAATAGCCATCTATTAACTGAGCTGAGACAGAATTCCTCTTAGGGGAGAGAACTGCCTTTGTTTAGGTAAACACTTAAATGGACCATTTTGGCAGCCTTCAGATGGGACCAAGACAGGTAAATTGCTTTGAATAATAACGTGGGAGGAATTTTGAGCTCTGGGTGGAGTCTAAGAAACAGTGAAAGGGGGGGAAATGTTTTGACAAAAAGGGAAAAAGCAGCTAGGCAGTGGAGGAACACAGGAGGAAAGCTAACAGGTTTACCTCAATGAAGCCTGATAGAGGAACTATTACCAAGAAAACGATGTTTAATCCTCAATTCTATTTATCAGTTAGTGATTTGCTAAACTGGATTGCTAGGGAACATCTACTATACACATGCATGTGCACTCACACACGGAGGTGTTGCTAAGGGTCTATATACATTGCCTGAGTAGTGACTGGAGACCCTTAAGGGTCTACCATGGGATAGAGAAAAACAGCCTTGAGGTCCAAGAGAGACTCGGAAGTCATCAAGAACAATCAGCTAGAGGAAGAGACCCTAAGAATGGGAGCCCCAGAAAGTCACAGAAATCCTGGGCAAGGCAGTGAGATTTGTACAGCCTATGGACAAGAGAATTTGAGTGAGTTTTACCAGAGCTGAGCTATCTTTATGTGTAATATAAAAGCTGATTCTTTTTTCATTGGAAATTCTTACTAGCTCAAGGTAACCTAAAAATATAAGAAGCTGTACCAGATGAGCCTCACTTCAGATTTTGGAATAACCAAAATATTGGAAAGACCAAGGGGAGCCTACTTTTTCATCTTCAGAGATACCAGCAATGGCTCCTTTGTATGTTAATAATACGGTCCCTTTAAGTAAAACCCTGTCATCAATGAATGGTTGCTGATCTAATGACTAATTGATGGCAAAGAGTCTCTAATGACCTAATAGCTCATTAGGGTTGACTGAGCCAGCAGGGGTGTTGGAAAATGTTTTGAATTCCACTCTGAGGCTTTGTGAGTTTTTCTGTACACATGTCAGACCACTGCCTAGTTTATTAAATGCACAAATATGAAACCACTTCAAGGAGGGGGCAGATCCATACAAATAAAACTTGGAAGTATAAAAGTAAATACGGAACCTACACGACAGAGCTGTGTCACACTGCCAAAAGCACGTTATGAGAAGCTCAAGAGGGACATGCTGGGAACCAAATGGGTTCCCTATAGGTAACTACTTATGCCAAGAATTGAGTTGTCACCGTGGTAGTGTGGAAACAGAGTGGGTTAATTCACCATTCATTCATCATTTAATAAATTAATGTTTATTAAATATTGATTACCCATGTGGTGATATATAGAAATACTTTATATACATTAAATGGAGTTACATTATATGTACTTTAAATATCATACAGCCAGTGAAGAACAGATCTGGAGTTCAGATCTAAGTCTCTCTCCAAAAATTTAATTATATTTTTCTTATCATGTTGTTCCCTATTAAAGTTGAAAAACAGTAGAGCACCTTACGTTTTGGAAAAATATTCATTTCTAAAGATAAAAGAAAAGGTGATTATAGTTAGTATCCATTTAAAAACAAATAGCCAATTCCATATTTTATAGCAAAAAATAGCATAATTTAAATATTCGGGGAAATCCAAAGTGATGATGGTAAATTCTCACTCCATTCTCCTTTCAAACACAGAACCAGCCACACCTGGGCTATTACCAGGTTAGAGTGGATGCTCAATGAATGAATGGGTTCTCTTCCTGGCAACAACCCCACCCACTGCTAAAGCTGAAACTGCCCACAAACAGGGAGGAAGATGAGAAGCAAATACCCTACAAGACTGACCCATTGTGCAAAAGTCTCGTTAAATTTAAGAAGACACTAATTATAATATTTTTCATCAGTGCAACCAACCACAACCTTCTGTTTCACTGAAGTTTTAACTGAAGGCAATCATTGGAGAAGCAACCAGCATATCAAGAACACAGCCAAGGGACAGATGCCGAGGCAGAGGTATGTCCATAAATTTGGCCAAGATATTTAGTTTCTAACTCCTGTTGCCATAACTGCTCTGGGAGGCACAAGTTTCCTGGCAGTTCAGGTGTGGGCTGGCAAGCAGAGGCCTGCTGGTGGAATCCTTGCTGGAGGATGCTGAAGACAGGTGCAAGGGATATGAACAGGGTTCTCTGAAAGTCTCTGCCACATCTTCACTTTTTCTAGGAGAATGTTCAGAATAACTCTCAGCTCACATGTGTCCATGAATGCACAGAATAGGAACATATTTTCACCTCAGTAGTGTGCAGTGGATGCACCCACCCAGTACCATGAGAGTATATAATAGCTACATAAATGTCCCAAAATATGCCAAGATATCAAGAGGCAGCTGTTCATCTCTCTTTTGAAGGATGTAGGCAATGTTGGTTGACCTCTATTATAGAACCGGCATAGATTAGCTGAAATAATACTTTAACAGTTTTTTAGTACCCAACTATATGTTCTGTTATAAGGAATAGCAAATGTTTAATCATAAATATTTTAATGGCTTCAGGGATTCATGGTATTCAATGACCGTGTTAAATGATAATAATCACATCTGGTTTATTACTATAGTAATTCAGCAGCTTCTCTTCAGCAGTTATTTTTTATTATATGTGCTGTGCTACTGTCATGGTCATTTATAGCAGTAATATTTTAAAGTGGCTCATTTGTTTGTTTAAGGACAGTTTCACAATATATTTCTGTATTAATATACGTTTTGTACTATTATTTCCAAGCTGCCACTGGAAAATTGATCCTAGCCTGTTATGACTAGAGAGGCGGGAGACACCAAAAACGTCCAAACAGAAATGGAGTAGGGGACCATATGGGACTGTCCTGCACCCACTGGGATTATGAAACTGCTGTGAAGCCTTATTCATAAAGCAATGCACTAAGAAAGAGTTAAGAAGTAATAATAAATGTAAAGAGAAGACCACAGATTTAGGAAGCATCTCCTGTAAAATACTGTACTGCAAAGGCCTCTGGGAAGAACCCCAAGACACATGGTTTGCAAGTCCGAAGGTGATCTTGGAGCTTTTTGGTTTCAATAACAAAATTATATGGGGGAGGGGAAGAGTGAACTGGCATGAACTTGCCCATGTGAACCAAGGGCAGCTCAAGGTCACCCACTGCCTGGCTTAGCCACTGACATCAATTTCAGGTCCACTCCCTATGGCCGTGGGAGTGAATGCCAGGCACAAGCGAGCAGCCTCCCCTCCGCATCTGTTCATTCGAGTGGTCCAGAGCAGCAGGTACCACTCAGGCTTGTGCGTGAGGCTGGCTGCATCTCTGCCCCTTCCGTAGGTGCATGCAAGGTGCTGCTTGTAATGGGGTAAATATTGGCCCGAAATCATACATCGTTCCATAGTAGGGAGGGGGAGGAAAGGGGTCTTAATAACCCTGGGGAGTTAATCTTCTGTGACATTCTGATGAACCAGGTTGTGGAAATGCAGAGGAGCCCGAAGAAAACTGCCAGACTCTGGCTCTGCTTCCTCCTGCCTGGATCCTGATTGGTTGGGTGACAGAGGGCAAATGGCTTTTACGGCCATGAATGATGTATGACCGTAAAATGGTCTGTAACCAGAGGTGCCAACTGACAAGCCTGCTGATTTAACAGACACCCAGGGTTATGTTTGTAGAGACGCTTAAGTAAACACGTGCTAGGTCTGAGGCCGTTTACTAAGCAATCATTTCTCTTGCTCTTCCTTTCCGTTTTATTTTACTTCATCATAAAAATGAGGATAGTGAAGCTACGATTCCCTTTTTTATAATAATGAAGATTTACTCATCGCGATGGCTGTTCCTCTTTCTCCACGGCTACTGTCTGGCTCTTTTCCCTCTTTCTACCTGCAGGGGTTGCTGTGACAGACTTGGGGAGCCCCTGCGAAGTTGGAAAAGCAGCCACTTGAATGTGCTGCCCCTTGGGAATGGGAGAGATGTTGTCTAGTTTGTTTTTGCATTTGGAGAATTAGGAAAAGAAAACTGTGTGGTCACAATTAGATCAGTGGACCAGGAAGATTTCTGTTCAACTACAAATCAGCAAAGGTGTCTGAAGACCAGAAAGACAAACTTCCCACAATGGTCTTCACACTGGGAAATATTCTTGGAATCCATTGGCTTCTGCAGCCTTGGGTTTCTCTAATTCATTGGCTACTCTCATAGCAGGGATGATTAATGCAAAATCAGATTTAGGTTTGGGGGCTTGATTTTTATATGGCCACTGAAAGGTAATTAGAGGAATGTAAATTTTCCCTAATGTGGAAGTTTTCTCAAATAAATTGATCAGAAATCTGTAAGGCATCATAGAGTAACTCCTGGCTATATTTACAGAAACTATCTACATAGACCCATTGGTTTTATGTTCCAATCCGAGTGAGGAAGGGCAAACTAGTTCCCTATTTTTTTCCCACTGGATGTCAGCTGTGCCTCAGCATCTCTTTCCAGAGGCTCCAACAAACACTACCCATTTGTGAGAGTTGGCCCTCAAGATGAAACCTATTTGCTTTCCTTCTAGAACTTTCAGCTCTTTACTTCCTAAGACAAGAAATCTAAAGAACTTTTCAGCTTTTTCTATTGCCTGGATTAAAACACACACACACACACACACACGAAGAGGAATATTTATTTTTTAAAGAAGGTGTAACACTGTGGACCCACCTGATTCTGGTGATTTTTTTCAGTGATAAATCTTTAATCAACTTTTTTCTATGGTAATTGATCTGTTCAAGTTTTTATTTCTTCTTGGATTAATTTTGGTAGTGGTTAGCTGAATGTCAAATGGTTGCTGTTTTAGTGGTCCTGACAGCCAGTTTGGGAATTTATTCATTCTTCCTATTCTCTGTATGTTTCCTGTGTCATTTATTCCAGTTTTTCCTTTAGTGATTTCTCAGCAGAGTTTCATTTGTTTTCTGTATTGTTGTTGTTATCACAGTCATTTTTCTAATTCCCAAAGATTAGTACTTGGATTTTGATTTTTTATTTTTGACCTATTTTAATAACAGAAGCAGGGGTCACCAAACTATTATACATGAACCACATTGGAACCACAATCTGTTTTTGTATAACTTGAGTGTTAAGAATAATTTTTTTTTTTACCTTTTTAAAGGATTGTAGACAAAACAACCAAACAACAAAAAAATAAATCTATGGCAGAGACCATAAGGTCCACAAAGTTCTTACCTTTTACCAGGAAAAAAAAAAAAGCTTGCTGATTCTTGAAATATTCATTTAAGGCTATTCTTCTACCTGAGTACAGTTTTCACTCTGTCCCATAAATTTATATATTTTTGTGACTTTCTCTTGCTTCCTAGATATTTTGTTAGTTTACTTTTTTATATTCTGTCTTTTATCAAAGGATTATTCAAGTACATTTCATAATATCTAAATTATTTATGTCTTGATTATTTATGTCTAATTTTATCAGCTCACTGCAAGAGAATGTGGCTGCTCTTTGTTCTTTAGCTTGATCTAGAACCTTCCAGTCCTTTCCTCTGACTGGTTGTTTCTGTCTGTTCCTGTAGGCATTTGGGTTTACTACTTTCCTAGTATTTCTTAACCTTTCTAAATCAATGTTTTTCTTTCCTCAACTACTTTTGATAAGATAAAATCTTGCCCTCCTTTAATAATAATTGATATTCAATCTAAATAAAATATTAGGAATAAAATAAATCAAAGAAATGGAATAAACCATAGCTCTGTTCTTGAAGTGCACTCTCTTGAGACACTGGCTCCATCCCTCAGGTTAATTGTCATTGCTTCATAGAAAATTACTGTAGTCTAATAGCTTGCATTTCTGGCCTCGAAGAACTCTGTGGACTTCTTCTTCACTGTGTGACCTTATTATAATCCAGGTGACAGAGCTCCTGATGGAACGTGGGTGATATATACAAATGTATTTGAACCCATGCATTGGCGAATCTGTTAGTTCCACAAAATGAAGATATTCAAGAATTCAAACCTTTTAAGAAAAAGTGACACTTCTGATACAGTGAATTCTGATGCAGGTACCCCATCATCATACCAGTGAATCAGATAGAATAAATGACTTAATTGTCTGGGTTTTAAGGAAAGAAATTTTCAGTCTGCATGAGCTATACAAAACTTGTCTTAAACCTCATAGTAAAAACCGCAGGTTTTAGCCCAGAAAGACAGCTGGCCACTCAGTTTGAAAGTAACATTTATCTTTGCAAATTCACCTGTCCAGTCTCTGGCTTCAGTTCTACAAAAACATAACTTCATCCATGACTGCCAGTTGATAGCACTTGGGGACATTGTTTCAGGGTAGTCACAGAGAGACTAGTCTTGTAAACAATATTCCAACTCATTTATTAACCATTAGAAATGGAACTACTATGTTTATAAAACAGTAAACATGTACATGACTAACTCATTGCGGTAATCTGTCCTATAAAGTCATTAATACATTGCACCTCTCTTCTTTTTGTGATATTTTTATAGTTACATTAAAAGTACCACTGAATTCATCAGTAGAATGGATAAATAGAATTCATCTAGTGGAATATGATTTGGCAAAAAAAAAGAAAAACAGATAAAGTACTGATACATATTATAACATGAATGAACCTTAAAAACATGCTAAATTAAATAACCTTGCACAAGAGTTGCCTATTGTATCATTCCCTTTATAAAGTGATTAGAACAGGCAAATATTTACAGATAGAAAGTAGATGAGGGCTGGGGTTGTGATCCAGTGGTAGAGTGATCGCCTAACATGTGTGAGGCCCTGGGTTTGATCCTTAGCACCACATAAAAATAAATAAAATAAAGGTATTGTATCCAACTACAACTAAAAAGTAAATAAATATATAAATACATAAATAAATAAGAAAGTAGATGAGTGGTTACCTAGGAATGGAGAGAGAATTGGGGAGTTGGAAGTGAGAGGTAGTTGCTAAAATGCATAGCATTTCTTTCTTTTTTTTTTTAAGTTGTAGTAGGACACAATATCTTTATTTTATTTATTTATTTTTATGTGGTGCTGAGGATTGAACCCAGTGCCTCGAACGTGCTAGGTGAGTGTTCTACCACTGAGCGCTAGCCCCAGCCCCAATGTATGGCATTTCTTTGGGGGATGATGAAAATATCCTAAAACTAACTATGTTGATGGCCACAAAACTCTGTGACTACATGAAGAATCTTTGAATTATATACTTTCAATGGGGGAATTGCATGTTATTGAATTACATCCAAATAAAGCTGCAGTAAAAAAAATTTTTTTAAAGGATCACTGAGATAGTTTTGGGTCATTACTCTTCTGGGTTGATATTTCCATATCTTTGTATTTTCATACGTAAAATGAATTGTATTTTCATCAAGTTCGTAACCTTCTCATGGTAGGTGGCAAATGTTTAAGAAATCAAGCAAAACCCAATACCTAAAGCCTGGAACTGTGTCACAGCCACGAGCATCCTATTGGCCAAGCAAGTCATTTGGCTAAACCAATGTCATGATGAGAGGATGTATAGTCTGCCTGCTCTGCCAAGAGTTACTGCCAATGTCAAGTGGGAAAGGCTGTGGGTGCATTATTCTATTACAGGAAGGGGATGGGGAATCTGGAACAATAATCAAATTCACCACAAGTGCCATCTTCTTTCTTGGGGTGGTAGGGTGTGTGGCCCTGACACAATGGAATATTGGCATGTTTCATCTCCTCAACCTAGCACACCAAGAGCATCTCCTCACCTTCCACCTTTTCTACCATAGTTTTTTTTGTTGTTGTTGATTTTACTTGTTCATTTTTAAACTACTGAAAAATAAATTTAACCATTATTTTTGTGTTTCACAACTTGCAGAGCTGATTTCATCTACTTTGATAATTATCATATTTCCAACATTTATAATTTTTTTCCTCCAGAAAATAAGTGGATATATTAGGACTTAAATTTGACTGAAAGTAACAGAGACCCAAAATGACAACATCTTAAACAAAATAAAAATTTGTCTCTTAAAAAATACCACAGAGAAAACGGTTCAGGTGGTGTGGCAACTCTGCTCCACGAAGTCTTCAGGGATCCAGGCTCCATCCAGGAGTAACTCTTTAAGTTGGTTTATTGCTTCCTGCATTTCTAGGATTTCTGTTTGTTTGCTTTTTATAACCTCTATCTCCCTGTATAGTTGATCTTTTGCTTCCTGGATTTGTTTGCGTAATTCATTGTCGAAGTGATCTTTCATTGTCTGATTTTGCTGTTTAATGTCTTCCTTGATACTCCAGATCATCTGAAGCATGTATATCCTGAATTCTTTATCTGACATTCCATCTGCTGCAGCTGTTACCTCTTCTAAAGTTGCGTTGACCTGCATTGCTTGTGGTCCTTTCTTTCCTTGTCTTTTCATACTGCTTGCGTATCTTTCCTGCAGGCGCGGGCGGCGGCTCTGCTCTCTCCTTATTCCAATTGGGGTGTCGTGGCTACCACGCCGGCAGGTCACTGGGCCTGTTCTGGGCGCTGGCGGCGGCTCCGCTCCGCCCCCTCTCCAATTGGGGTCACACGGTCACCACGCTGGTGAGCCGCTGGGCCTGCTCCGGGCGCTGGCGGCGGCCCGGCTCCTCCCCTCTGGCTCCACGACAAATTGAGGAGACTCGGGTGTCTGTGCCTCACCCCCCCTACCAGGAGACCAACTGTTTATGTCGCCGCTGGTATTGATGAAGTTCTCTCCTCCGCCGCTTTCTGATGACATCAGATCTCTGCCATGTTGGTATCCTATGCGAATGGCAGCATTTCGTTCCCCTTGCCGGGCAACCAAAGCCCAGGAGTAACTCTTTTGGTCATGATCCAAGACGGTGATCACAGCACGCACCTTTCATGCATCAGGGTGAAGTAAGAGGTGAGAAAGAAAGAGGCAAGGAGCAAGAGCTAATCAGTAGGAATATTTCCAAAAGCTGTCCATTTCCATTTAGAAATCTCTAAATATCTCATTTGCCAGAGTTTTGCCTCATGGGATAACTGGGAAATATAGTATATATTCCAAATGACCAAGTAGTCAGGTAAAAATGAAGAGTTGAGGGAGAGACAGAGAGAGAGAGAGAGAGAGAATAAATGGATGTGGTAGACTTCTAACAATCTCCGTTACAGAAAAATTGTCCCCTATTCTGTGGCCCTGGTATTACACAAATGGTTTGGGTGTTCATCTGCATGATGACTATTACAGTTTCTTAGACAGTAGATTTTAGAAATATGCCATTGCCTAATGTTTATATCTCTAGACCCAGGAATCATGCTATTGGTGTTTAAGTCTAAGTAGCCTTCTGTAATAATAGTGTGATGGAGGGTTAGTTTCTCCTCTTTATTTCAGTTTGTTCATCAGTAAAAGGGAGATAATAGTAATACCAGCTTCAGAGTGTAGATCTAAGAATTAAGTGAGCTGACCCATGAGCTATTATTATTAACTGGTGTCTACCCCTTTCCTTCTGCAATGGAAATCTGATCCCTTAAACCCCTGGAAAGTTCTCTTAGTATCAATGTAATAAAGGTCTGAATCCATGGCACGGTTCTTTGTAGTCTATTGGTTTCTCCTGGTTTGTCTGGTGCATCCCCCACATGTAAGCTGCACTTACAATTCTTAGAACAGGGAATGTCACGTTTTCCCATCCTCCTCTCTGCATTCCCTCCACCTCAAAGCTTAACCTTGTTTTCCAAAGCTGCCCCCTCCTGGCTCTAACATCTTCTCTGTATATGGGATGAAGTGGTGTGACTGTGCTCAGTGGAAGTCTCCCTGCATGAAAACTTGGTCCTCTGTGCACAGAAACCTAGAGTATACATATCTGAGCCTAGGATATAGAACTCAATATTTGCCAAAGAAATGGTGAACATATCCAATCCTAGACAAATATTTGTTAGGCAAAAAAAAAGGAAGAGATGTTGCAAAGAAAGAGTTTAGAGTATACTTTTTTCCAAGTTATATATTTTATAAAGCAAAACCAAACCATAAAATCCAATACCAGTAATCACTTTACAAATAGGAAGAGTATCTGTTTTATTAATAATATATTATGGACACACTGAGAAATCTAAGCCCTCTTCTTCACGTCAATGTGTGTTAACTATGATATACTTGCCCTATCTGCTGCCAGAAGGTGAGTGCTTCATGGCGAGGCCAGGAAGGGCACCGCCAGCCTCATCAGAGAATGGCTGTGACTCAGAGCTTGGACATTTCCTGTCACATACAGGTAACAGGTGATTTTCACAAGAGCGGCAGAGTTCCACATATCATCTGTAACTTCACCTTTTCCTTTTCAGCAATGATAATGCCTAACATTTAAGGAACCTTCCCCTGGATCTACAAATGTTAGGGGGGCACCTCACTTGACTCTGAGCAACTAAGACCATTATGACCCCAATGTCACCAAGGAGGAATTTCTGATCTGGAGAGGGAAGTGGTAGAGCTGGGGGGTCAGGCAGTCCCATCCACTCTTTAATAAGGACTGCCTCTGTAAGAAACATCCAGTACAGGTGTGAGAGGAGACAGATTCACTCAGTGGGAAGAAATGTATCATTCACAACTGTAAATAGTAACAAACTTGTATGTGACCTCTTAAGTTATGGGACAATGCTGTCACCACCTGCAATTGAGAGCCTTGCACCAGCCCTTCTTTCTTGCCCAGGTGGTCCGAACTGGGAGTTCTGGAAAGCAGTGTGCAGATGGGAAGGCTTTGGAGTCAACCTAACTCAAGTTCAAATCCAGCTCCTCCACTACCAAATCTCAGCAGGTTCCCATCTGTGAAGTGCTTTCCTCATGAGATGCCCTCAGCATTAAATTAAATTAAATTGACTAATACACATAAACATCCCAGAACATAATGAGCTGCTAAAAATGCTGGCATTCTCTTCCCTCTCCAATGTGGGAGGAAAAACCATAGAACAGTTATAAGTTATTGTGAATTGTGCTGCTATAAACATTGATGTGGCTGTGTCCCTGTAGTATGCTGTTTTTAAGTCCTTTGGGTATAGACCAAGGAGTGGGATAGCTGGGTCAAATAGTGGTTCCATTCAAGTTTTTTAAGGAATCTCTATACTGCTTTTCAGATTGGTTGCACCAATTTGCACTCCCACCTGCAGTGTATGAGTGTGCCCAACCTAGATGCCCTTCAATAGATGAATGGATAAAGAAACTGTGGTATATATACACAATGGAATATTACTCAGCAATAAAAGAGAATAAAATTATGGCATTTGCAGGTAAATGGATGGAATTGGAGAATATCATGCTAAGCAAAGTAAGCCATTCCCAGAAAACCAAAGCCTGCATGTTTTCTCTGATAGGTGGATGCTAATCCATAATGGGGGTGGGGGGAGATGAGTGGAGGAACTTTGGATTGGGCAAAGGGGAGGAAGAGGAGGGGAGGGCATGGGGATAGGAAAGATGGTGGAATGAGATAGATAGACATCATTACCCTAGGTACATGTATGATTGCACAAATGATGTGACTCTACTTTGTGTATAAATAGAGAAGTGAAAAATTATGCTCCATTGTGTACAAAGAGTACATTCTGCTGTCATGTATAACTGATAAAATAAATAAATAAAAATGAAATAAAATAAATGAGACAATTACTCTAATTCAGCTACAATTGGAGTGGGAATCACAAATCAAAAGTCTACACCTAAAACAAGCAAAACACACCTGACCTGCACCCCTTAGTCTCGAGACTGCAAGGGGCAAATTAGTTCAATTCAGAACCAAATTCTACAGCTTTCTAAATGCAAGTAATTGCCAAGTGTAAGAGATTAATCTTTTAGAGTCAGTTTAAATATGTGTGTGTGTGTGTGTGTGTGTCTATTTGAAGCAACTGAGTTCCAGCAGCCATTCTGCTAAAGCCAGCAGAAATATCTGCAAGTAACCTGCCCCACACCCTGGCTTCTCCCAGTGAAGCCAGAGCTTCCCAGTGAGCTTCTCAGAAGTTGGAGGAGCAGTTGCTAGAGACAGATGGGAAGATTTTGTCAACCCGACAAGAGGTCCAAGAAGGCATTAAGTGATGTCCTGAGATTTCTAATGAGCAAGAAGCCAGTTGTGCTGCTATAATAAAAGGTGATCAAAGGACATGCAGTGACCAGTCTTCAGGCCACTTGCCAACTCCCCCTCTGGCCATGCAGGTTCCTGCCCCAGATGCATCAGCCACTTTTCCACATGTGATTGATTCCACACAGGCCACAGTTGCGAGAAGAGGCAGAAAACACATAGTTCCAAGTGTGGATAAGCAAAGAGCAACATCCTCCAGAATTACTGCTGTAGTGTTCACAGTTGGGGGTGTTTGTGGTTCATCCTGGAGTGGTCGATGTTCCCTAGGTGCTCACCCTCTGGGTGCTCACCACCGCTGCCCACACCTCCCCCCCCCCACACTCTAGGCCTGGCTCCTTGAGGGTCTAGACACCGAAGTTCACACAGGGAAGCTGGTCCAGGGAGAAAGCTACACATTGCACCCTCAGGGCCCACTTCCAGTGCCAGGCCTTCACAACATCACTCGCTCTTTGGACTTGGCACCACCCTGTGACACAGTGCTAAATGACCCTTACTGTCCAGATGAGAAAAATTTGCAAAGTCTGGGTTAAAGGCAGAGGTGTACAGTCAGGCTTGCCTCTGAACCCCTCATCCTGCCACTCACCAGCAAAAGGTCCCTAGGTGAGTTCCCCTAGCCTCATTCAGCCTCAATTTCACTGTCTGTAGAATAGGGATGATACTACCTACCAGGGAAGAGAGGATTTACAAAGACTAAATTAGATAATGAATGAAAAGTGCTTAGTGCAATACCTAGGCCCAGTAACTCTAAAAATGACAGATGTAACTATTTCCAAACTAATGCCTAGATGACGGGGTCAGTGTCACTCACAGCAGGCAGTGCATTACTTCTTCCAGCAGGATGTGGAATCCAGTGCTGTGACATCTTCACCCCTTCCTTTCCTATATTTTGCCCCATGCTAGTTATTACTCACAGCCTGAGATCAAGCTCAGGGTACTTTGTTGTTCTCAGAAACCTCAATTTTTGTATCTTTTTCAATTTTCATTTTACATCTCCTGCTCATGCAGATTCTATCCATCCTTTTTACCCATCTTACTGAGTACCCATCATTCTGGGAACACCAAGCCTGACAGAGGAGCCCCAGCAGTGAATTGGAGCAGTAAGTTCTAATTGGGGAGATAAATAGAAAACCCAAAAGTAAAGTCTACCACACATCAGAGGGTGATAAGTACTATGGGAAAACTCAAATGGGGTTGGGAGAGCAGGGTGGAAGAGAAAGCCCCAGGGGACCACCAGTGCCATGAAAACCAGCCTGACAGGAGGGTCTCCTGTAGGATTGCTCACAGTGAGCCCCCTCCTCCCACCAAGGTGCTGGCTGAGCA
The DNA here is from genome assembly GCF_021218885.2 of Marmota monax. Lineage (NCBI taxonomy): Eukaryota > Metazoa > Chordata > Mammalia > Rodentia > Sciuridae > Marmota > Marmota monax. Next base: position 11,953,607 of record NW_026693933.1, on the reverse strand, counting down.
AAGAATCCCAGGAAATCCAGACATCTGGGGAGGGGCATTCCAGCCAAAGGGGCAATGAGAAGGTCAGGGGGCTATAGCAGAGTTGCAATTGAGGTCAGAGAGGTCATTAGAGTGGGGTTGGCTGATGGCCTTGGTGACCGAAGTAAGTATGTGGACTTTTATTCTGCATTAGGTGGGAAATCTTTGGAGAGTCTTAAGCAAAGACATGGCATGATCTGGCCTGTTCTCTAAAGCACCTGGCATCTATGTTGAGAACAGACGGTGGTGGGGAGGGGTGTCGGGAGGAGAGCAGCATGGGAGCTGTGAGGGGCTGGGCTGTGGGGCTGTGAGAAGTCATGGGATCCTGGGTGGGGCTTGAAGTTCTTTGGAAATAAAATCTTCCCTGACAACCATCAGTTTTAATCCTGTGCTGTTTCTCCTGGGGACCCACCAAATTCTCAGGAATATACTTAAGTGCAGAAACCATGCATAGAATTTAAAGAAAACCAGAGTTTGGGGAAAGACAAAAATGTGTCTGGTTTTTCAATGACAAGTCAAAATCAACCACCTTGTAGATCATCTTCTAAAAACCACGCAGGTCCAAGTTGCCATTTCTACCTGACACTCCCTGGGAGCAGTGAGCATGCGCTCTCTACAGGCAAACCCTCTTTACTGTCCCCTCCTTTTCCTCTGGGTCCCTGCAGAGCTCTTTGTAGATTTCCTGGGGACGACCTGACACTGTGGGGACACATAAACATTGATTCCTTTGACTGCCACTCTCAGCGCCTGGGGACAGCCAGGAACCCAGCCTGCTGGCCTTGCAGAGTCTCCTGCTGGGCCTGGGACTCCGGCCAGCAGCAGGTTGTGGAGTCTGCAGTGAAGCGAGGGCAGATTGCTGGAGTTTGGTCAAGAGAACAGATGTGCGTGATGGGCCAATCTGACCACAGAGAGACATTTCCCTGTACCTTTTAAAGGTGCACAATTGCCTGGTTAAGCCAAGGTAATTTGACACACATTACCTTCTTCATAAACAGACAGAGAGAGAGAGACAGCCCTTCCTCCCCGAGGGTGTGTGAACGGTAGGAGGGGAAGCCAAGTATCTCGGAAATGCTGCAGCACAGCTTCGGGGAAACAAATGTCCATGGAAAGGGCCCAACAGCATATTAATGGCCTGGATGTTACCACACCCAGGCCAGAAGCAAGAAGCTATTGATCGTCTGTTCACTCTTCATTTCAAGGCCCGAGTGGAACCATCTTTTCATGGGGGGACAAACCTTCCAATCCATTTAAAGGAGCCTCCCCTGCAGACTTCCTCTGCCTTGTGAACACCCACCTGGTTTCTGCTCTCCTTAGCAGTGCCTGCTACTTCTAGTCACCTCAAGGATTCCCAAGGAAGGGAACAGCATCTTTATTCTGAAATGACTGAAAATAGAGCAGGGGAGACCAGGTGTCCAGTAAGTGGAAGACCCAGGGCAATAGAGCAGGGATCTGAGAGGGAATGAGGCGAGGGCTGCACCCCCTCCATTTTGCCTGGAATATTCTCCATCCTCTCTGCCACTATCCTGCCATCTTCAGCCACCCCCAGCTTCTCCTGCAGGGCTGAGCTCAGAGTCCATTGCTGGGTGAAACCTCCTTGAATCTGACCTCTCCACCACCCACACATCCCTGCTGTCTGCTCTTGGGAGGGGCAACTCTAGCACAATTCTTTTCCATGCTTCTGCCTTTTCCACCAAAGTATTCACAAAGCTCAGCTCATAATGTGTGCTCCGTTCATATGTTCATGAAATGAAAGCCTGGGCTTTGACTTATCTGAAGGAGATTAAGGGGAAAGTTTCTACAAGGAGGTAGAACATCACCTCTGTAAGGAGGTGAGACATCCAGCCAAGGGCTTTTCATGACATGTGGACTAGAAAGAGTCCTGAGATTATTCAAAATATATGCTTTTTAAAAAAAAATGTTGATTTTTGAGATATGTTAGTTTTCCCAGCAGGGGAAAGCAATGTGATCTCAAAGTCTGGACTTGGTAACTGTGTCACCAAGGTGGAGGGGGTGAGATGCAGGAGTATGGCAGGTGTGAGCAGATGGGGGAATTTTGGAGCATTTCAAGGAATTTGGTTCTGACACATGGAATGCAGAGGAGAGAGACACTGTCCCATGAGCATGAATTCCTGGAACAAGCTCAGGTGCTCAACCCCTGGGGGGAGGTGACTTCAAGAAATGCATTTCACCCTGGAATCAGCGGGGCAACACAGAAGCCAGAAGATAAAAGTCAGGAAGTCTCTGAGCAAGAACTTTTCCAGGAATAGGGTTCTAGAAAGAAGGGAAACATAGGAGAGTCGCAGGATTAACCTAGGCCGCATTCAAAGATGTGCAATGACTCTGGACACTTATAGGAATGCCTTACCTTCTAAAAAATCCCCACACTGCAGGAAGGGAATTTGAATCATAAATCTCAAGTGGTGGTTTTGAGAAGGAAAAGGTGATAGTGATTTACTATAAAAGCACCATACGACAGCATTGTCCACGGGTTCATTCATGGAGCAAATACTCTTAGTAGCAAATATGTGTAAGATAGTCCATTGGGCACTCTGAGGGCTGAAACATCACTGTTTGTATCCATACTGTCAGAGCTTAAAGACAAAATGTCAAGCATACTTTATTAACTATAATCAAGGTTAAAAAAAATGATTAATGTCACAAGTCAAAGTCCAGAGGAAGGTGAGGTTGTTTCAGGAAAGATTCTGTAGGGAAAGTATCATTTGGGCTGAACTTTGATAGATAAGTAGGAGTATGTTAATTAAAAATTTTGGACAGGGCCCTGTACATCACGAGTGCTATATGAGGGCTTACTATTAATATTACAATTGAAGCCAACACACTTGACACTACCCAAGACAATTCAATCTCTTTTCTCATAATGGTCTTTTGTACTGGAATATCCTTCCCCTTCCCAACACCTTTCTTCCTGGCCCTATTTGTCTTTCAGGATCATCATCTCTCTACAGACATTCCTCAGTTCCCCCAGTATCCTGCCCTCCATCATGCCATCACTGTGGTCTGGACACTGAGCACACCCTAACATACCCACCACCCAAGCAGGGCCCCTGTGTGGCTTCCTATATTGGTTGTGAGCAACCAGAGGGCCCTGCCTGGCTTAGGTTCACTGTCACTAGACCCAGGCCGGAGCAGACACTGGATAAATGGAGATGAGAAATGAAACCAGAGGGTAAATGAGATGGCCACATGTCCAGAGCAGAGGTAAGGGCCAGAGATAGATTGCAGACTGTCTAGAGTTTGGAAGAAGTACAATGAAAACCTGTGCCAGCGAGGAACCCTGCTTGCCCAGGAGATAGACCCGGAAGGTGACTTGAATATCACTGGGCTTTCCCTTACTCATTGTTCCATCAGGAAAAAAAAAAAAACTCCCCTGTTGTCATGGAGATATCTTGTCAAGAACAGATCTCCTCTGTCAAGATTCTTGTCCCTTCACCACACAACCTTCAACCCAACATATTAACATACAATTCCATGGTGTCTTTTTTCCATTGCCTGCACACTGTCTCAATCTATTTCCTACTCCCCCAAAAAGGCAAGGTGAAGGTAGATATTGATCCAGGGATGTCTCATCCAGAATCACATGTGAATTGCCACAGATTGCTCCCTATGTGTCCAGAGAGGAGGCCCAAAGAAAGAGGGGACATTTTGAAGAACTCATGAGGAAAGAATCAGATCTATTGTTTCACAATTGAAGACACCAAAGGACATGCAATTTTGTATTTGCCTGTTCTCTCTCTCTCTCTCTCTCTCTCTCTCTCTCTCTCTCTCTCTCTCTCTCTCTCGGTACCAGGAATTGGACCCAGAAGTGCTTAACCACTGAGCCACATCCCCAGCGCTCCCCCCCTTTTTATTTTGAGGCATGGTCTCAATAGGTTGCTTAGCCTTGCTACATTGTTGAGACTGTCTTTGAACTTGCAATTCTCCTGCCTCAGCCTCTGGAGCTGCTGGGATTACAGGTGTTTGTCACTGTACCTGGTTGTTTGCTTGTTCTCTAAAACATGGGTCAGGCAAGATGCATTCTGCTTCAAAAATTAAAACAAATTGGAATACATTCTGCTGTCATATATAACAAATTAGAATTAAAAAATTTAAAAAATTAAAACAAAAAATTCACCTCTGCCAACTTACCAAATACCAAGAGGTGACACAGCTTAGTGTCACAAGTAGTTTCTTCCTTTTCCCTAACTTCCAGATTCCTCTCCAAGAAATAGATGCTATACACCAAGTTTTTGCTTTCTGGGTGGTTTCATGACACACTATGGGCATCACTCCCATAGCAGAAAGCCTTTTGATTTTATTTATTTACTTTTATTATTATTATTTTGTGTGTACACATGTGCACATGTATGATACTGGGGATTGAATCCAGGACCTCATGTATGCTAGGCAAGCACTCTACCACCGAGATACATACCCAGCCCTTTTAATTTTGTATTTTGAAACAGGGTCTTGCTAAGTCACCCAGGCTGTCCTCAAACTTGCGATCCTCCTGCCTCAGCCTTACAGGTGTACACCACTGTTCCCATTTTAAAGGCTTTGGGTGGGGCGGGAACTGGGATTGAACTCAGGGGCACTCGACCTCTGAGCCACATCCCCTACCCTATTTTGTATTTTATTTAGAGACAGAGTCTCCTGAGTTGCTTAGTGCTCACTTTTTGCTGAGGCTGGCTTTGAACTCACGATCCTCCTGTCTCAGCCTCTCAAGCTTCTGGGATTACAGGCATGTGACACTGCCCCTGGCTCAAAAGCTTTTTATTTTAGTTTTTTTTGTGAGGAGGAATATACCCAATGCCATTCCAGAGCCTTGTTTATAACAAAAGTCAGCAGCCTGTGTTATGAAACACACACTATTTGTCCTTGAAATATAATACTCAAACAAAAAAAATATATATATAGTGTGTTTACTTATAAACTCTTTTCTATTTCACCAGACAGTAAAATATGCTGACTCTTCATCAGACACTTTTCTGAAGCCAGTGTAGAAATTCCTGTCCTTCTCCTGGTTCTAACAAGAGGCCAGTCTGTTTCACATTCTACACCACTATAGAAATTCTGGAAGGAGAAGGGAGACAGAAAATCTAGTATTTATAAGTCTGAGGTGTTGGGTAGATAATTAGCCAGTCTCCTACCTGCCCTAAACATCTGGGCAGAAAAAAAAAATTCAGAATTCCAAGTGATTCTTTCAAGGATAAGAGAGGAGTCCTTCCTCTTTATGACTGTTGCTGCTTTCCCAGAGGAGCTATCTATTTCCAAAAATGTATTTGGACTCACCATGGACACCAAATGTCCCTTCCCTTAGAAGAAACAGACAATTTGAAATAGAACCAGAAGGTTCTTACTGCCCAGTGGGGAGGGCAAAATCTCAGTAGAAGCGGCTTCTGCCTGAGTTGCTACTACTCCCCTACTTGACTTTCTGAGCCTCAGTTTCCTGATCTGTATGTTATAGTACTTCTCTGAAGAACTGGTGAGCTAATTCCTGTGGTCTATAGGTGCCAGAGAAAAAGAAAAAAAAGAAAAACTTCCTATGACTCAACTCCCCTTCTGAATGTGAGCCTGCACCTTGTCCAAGAAGAGAGCAAGTGGTGGCTGACTCACTGTCCTCCATCATACAGGTTGCCACTAAGGGGGTGTACATTCCTCCCCAAGTGATCCATTTGGACCTGGCTGGTTTGGGTAGGAGCCATGCAGGGGGCAGTAACCTCTGTCGGACTTCCCCTGGTGACTCCTTCTCAGTACCTCTGCCTGAGAGAGCCGACACGGGGCCTAGGCTCCAGGCCCACATGGCCTCTCAGGAGAAGTGGTTTCAAGTCTGAGGAGGGACACCCCCACTTGCTTCTCCCAAGCACTTTCTCTTTTCCTTGTATCTTCTATATGCTGATCAAATTGGTCCCCTGAGGTGATGGATATGAAAGCTGATGGAGAGTGAGAGAAATATCAGGAGCTAAAAGAAAGAAGGGTCTCACTCAGGTAAAGTGTTGGGAACATGGTGTGTGATCGATTCATGTTAATTGTTGCAATTATAATTATTATTATCTAGAGTGGGAGAGTTGGAGAATGAGGAGCCCCAGTTTGTGGTAGGAATTAAGGCCTTACCACTAGGCTAGCCACAGGGGGCCACCTTCCTCCCCTGCTGCTCAGGGAAGCAATGCCAGCCAATTTCCAACTCATGTGACCTCGCTTCCATCCAAGACAATTTGAATTAATTTTGTGCATGAAATTTGGTGGGAGGCAGTGCCAAATGTTTAACTGAAATCAAGATGCAAACTTCCCTTCATCTACTCGTTTTATAAATCCTGTCAAAAATAAAATAAAAGCCATTAAGTGCATCTGGCAACATTTCTCCTCTATGCACCGTGCTATAGGTCGTTCCTGATTCTCTTATTCTCTGTTTGCAAGCCCCCTCCTGCTCTCCAGTATTTGTTCTGGTATATTTACTGGTCCCTGGGCAGGCCCGGCACACTGTCAGTTCTACTGATGTTGCCAAGCCTAAGATCCCTTTTAGGGACTTATTTTATTTAAAGAGCACCCCATTAATGGGTTTAATGGCCTTTCAATCACTTAGCGTGCATTGTCAATGAGGGAGAATCGATTTTCTGAGAATTCCTGTTCTGGGGGGAAAACAAACAGCTCTTCCTTCCCGTTGCAATTTGGCCAAGGAACAGATGATGCAGAACCGTGCTCCAGCCGAGATTCTCAAAGCTTTCCTTGCAGCGCTGCGGGCCTGCTGGCTCATCCAGCACCACACTGAGCAAGACTTGGGGATTGTACTCACTGGGCCATGGGGCACCTTGCCTATGAACCTCGGCTGAGTTTGACTGCTGCTCTCCCAAAAGACCCACTCCCACTTTAATGCCACCCTATTTGGTAAAGAATTGAATCATTATCTGTGGACATTTATCAGATCCTCAGGGTCCACACCAATGGATAGGAAAGAATGGCTGGCACTCTAATGTCCCCCAGACACAGACTTCTTAGAAGGGCCTGACGTTTCCACCATCTGGTGCTCCACAACCTGGAAGTGGCCATCAAGCACATACACTCTCCCTGGGGGAAACTTGAACTCCATCCATATCTGCTGATGACCTTCTGTGTGTCGGATCCTCTGCTTGACACCAGAGGAGATACATGCAATGACAGAAGGAAGACTGAGCCTCGAGCCACACTCAGCACTGGCTCGTGCATGTTAGGATGTTCTGTAGGAGTTGCTAAGAACAGCTCTCTCCTGGTCTCCCCACCCAATCCTCTCCTCTCTCTTCTTCCTCCCTCTCTGCATCCCCCTCCCAAGAATCCTGCCCAAACCCCCACATCCTCAGCAACAGCCTCACCTGGTGGAAAGTGAGTAGGCGAGTCCCCTCCTCTGCTATCTGTATGCACAGCGATTCTCTCCTCAACTCTATGTGAATGCTATTACCACTGCTGTCCTCATTTCATAGAGAGGGGACATTCAGTTGAAGGGAGATCAAGTCATTAGCCATAGAACCAGATCCATCTGACATGAAAAGCTTTTCTCTGAAATCTATGCTTACTTCGTCTTCTCTTGCTCCTTTCAGGGTACCTGCCTCCCCCTGGGAGTCCTAACCAGCAGGTGCTCACTGTCCTAAAGTAAGAAAATGAAGTTCCATCCTGTGCCAAACACCTCATATAACTTTTTTCCCCCTCAATCCTCACAAAACTACCTCAAGGGATAGAAAAAAGATATCATGGGTTTAACTGACTTGCCCAAGGTCTCACAATTATTAAGCAAATAATAATGAGGAATGTTCTAGCATTGATTGAAGCCCTATTACATGTCTATCACTGGGTGAAAGTTTTTGTATCTATCTCTCTCTATTTATCTATCTGTATCCTAGCAAGGTAAGTATTATTTACAGCTTATAGATGGGAAAACTGAGGCTCAGAGATTAAAGGTAATTTGCCCAAGGTTATCAGTCCAGGATTGGTGGTACACAGCGTTAGAAACCAACATGCGATGCCTGTGCTTATAGTAATCATGTCATGGTCATTTCCCAAAGCCCATGTTCTTTCTATTGCATCAAGCTGCTTCTGTCCTCTCTTGGAACCTTTTGGAAAATGGTTTATAAGTTTCTCCAAAACCATAGTTAAAGCTGAACCCGGGAGATTTCAGGTTTTGTGGCAGGGCTGTCTCTTAACAAGCTCCCTCCTTGAACTGGAATCTCATTTGCATTTGTCCTTCTGCAGTAGCTTCCAATTCCCAAGCAGAACACAATTTAACTGTAAAATTCACCTTAACTAGGCAGCTGTCTGCTGCAGTCAGGCACTGGGCTCAGGTGCGACTCCCAGTAGGCTCCCCCAGAGCAGCGTGCCAGTCTCGGCAAAGCAATATAAAGTCACCTCCGAGAAATTAGATGCCACTTGGAAGAGGCACCTGCTGCCAGGCCCGCTTGTTGTCAGTTCAGAAAAGTGCAGGGGGCGCCAATCACGACTCAATTACTCCCAGGACTTCTCTCCTGAAGGCTTTCCTGTCACTTAGGAGAACTGATGCAGGGCACACTACCAAATGTCCTCAACCACAGGTGTTACTTTGAGATAGTTAAGGGAGGGTTTGTGGGTTAAATTGGCCTCCTTTTACCACCATGTCAAAAGGCCATCAAAAGGAGACATGCCAACAGCCAATGGGTAAGATGATGCTACTTGACATCATCACCTGCATCTCTGCTGTGTTTAGGGCATGATACTGAGGACCACGAGGGAAAAGCAAAGGGACCTTCTCATCCTGCCATGACCCACCATTTAAACAGGTGCGTGGAGTGCCCAGTGGAGTAAGATGAGGTGCCCTTAGAAAGGATGACACTAAGTTCAAGGACGTCTAATCAGAGCTTCAGTTGAAACACAGGAAGCAGATGAGATTATTGAAAAACTATAGAAAATAACAAGGAAGAGGAAAATGCCCAGGAAAGAAACTTCTACAGATGCCTAAATCCATGGACAGAGGAAATGGAAAGGACGTTCCAAAACAAGAAAAAGGGAAAAGAATAATGGCATGAAATCCCAGGAAGCCCAGGGTGACAGGTGGGAGGGACGTGTCCCTAGTATCCAATGAGACCAAGATGATGATCCAGGAGAAAAGGTCAGGGACTGTTAATTGTGGGGCTGCTGAGAAGTCTTGGAAAAGAGTATCAAGAAGGGGCAATCTGCCATTTGCCCAAGGTCAAGGAGACAGGGAGGTGGTGAGGAAAGTAACTAGAGAGTGGAGACTACTCTTGAAAAAGAGGCAGGGCAGGGCAGGGCCTGCTTTGCAGGCTGAAAGAGACAGCATACTTGCAGGTCCCAGGAAAGGAGAGCTAGAAGGTCCCAGGGGAGAATGTGTTCCTGATGGGGCAAGATCCAGGGCAGCAGGAGGGACCAAGGGCATGAGGGGACTCATTCAAAGTGGGAAGGTGCAGAGGCCCTTCAGAGACAGGAGCAAGGAAATAGGCAAGAAGCTGTTGTCACTTTGAGATGGAGAAGGGGATGTGGAAGGAACTGGGGACTGGCCCCTCTAACTTTGTCACCATCACAAATCACCTCTAATGGGGTATGGTACTGTCACAACAGGTGGGACTGTCCTAAAGTAGAAGACAGTGCTAGAGGAATGGAAAGAGATCACTTACATTCATTTTTCAACAATCCGATTTTCATCTTATTCTTTTCTGGCTGGTTTTCTAAAATTACATTTATAATAATGGCGAATGCAGTTCTTCCCCCTTCCCCATCTTCACTTCTCAGGAGCATCTTATAACCCTCAACTCAAGGATTTGCTTCCTCCTGTTACCATCAGCTCTAGAACCCACAGGGGCCAGTCATCCAGTCTGAAGGTGACCTGGGTCTCTCTTTCTCACCTCAGACCTATGCATCTCAGCCTTTGCATGGCTCACCTGCAAAAGCATGAAAAGTGAAAACTCAAACCAGTTTATTTTATTACTTATTTTGGGATCTAACCAAACTATTAGTTCAAATGATATTGGGGGCCTAGCTCAGATCTGCAGCTATTTCATTAACCCTGAATAGGGTCACTGCCCGTGGTTAGTCCTAAAACCAGAAGGATGAAAATGTCTGTGGGGAAAAAAGACACCCGAGTGCAAGTCCCACTGGCAGAAGTCTAAGCTCATACCTCTTGGTTTTTCTGGCCATCTTCTTGCAATTTACCCTGAGTCTCACTCTCTCATGAGAACTATCTAATTTGAGATTTCAGTGTGGTGTTTTCAGATGAGAAGCACTGACAGTATTAAGGGACCAGAAGTTCTTCCAGGCCCTGAAGTGTGACCTAAAGGAGTTCTTCAGCCCTGTGATGGCTTCTAATGCTTCAAGCTCTGCTCTTCTACTTGGAGCACAGGTCACCATCTGATGATGGTGCCTGGTTTCTGTTTCCCTCTTACTGAACTTCAAGAGGTGTGCATTTTCAAAAGGCTGCGATAGATTGTGACATCATGCTGGTAGGTTTGTAAGATGCTGTCACTGGAGGAAAGGAGTAGGAGAACCGAGGGTGCCTCCCAATTATTTCTTACAACCGCATATGAATCTACAATCATCTCAAAATTAAAAGTGTAATTTAAAAAGGGGAGGGGAAATGGGGAGTTATTGTTCTCAGTGGACATAGATTTTTAGTTTTGCAAGAGGAAACCGTTTTGAAGATCTGTTATACAACATGAACAGGTGAACTTGACACCACCAAACTGTACACTTGAAAATGGTTGAGATGGTAAATTTTATGTTATGTGGTTTTTACCACAATTTGAATTTTTAAAAATATTTTTTAAGTTCTCAAGAATGTCTGACCCTGAGAGCAACAAAATCTAACAATTATTTTCACATATTCAATACAGCCACCATAATATCTAAAATTTAAAAACTGACAATGCCGAGCGTTGTTGGGATATGGAGGAAATGGAATTCTCATACTCTGCTGGTGGGATGAACAACTGCTTTGGAAAACAGCTTGGCTATTTCTTTTGTAATTAAACACATACTTATAATATGATCCAGAAGTTCAACTTGCAGAAATACATGTCTACAAAAAAAAAACAAAAAAAAAAAACTTGAATGTCGTGCCTCTATTCAAAATTGCCCCCAAAATGGAAACAATCCAAATGTTCATCAGCAGGCAAATGGACGAGAAAATTATGATATCTACAATGGAATCTGTCGTACAATGAATGATTAAAAGTACTGATACATAACAACATGCATGCATTTTGAATTTTGTTATATGTATTTTGGCACAAACATTTTTTTTTCTTTTGCAGTACTGGGAGTTGTACTGAGGATCTTGCCCATGCTAGGCAAGTGCTTTTATCACTAAGCTACACCCCCAGCCCGACATGCATGAATTTTTAAAACATGCTAAGTGAAAGAATTTAGATGCACAAGTCTATGCCGAGTGATTACATTTATTTATTATCCTAACTCAGGCAACACTGGCCTATGGTTAGAGAAAGCAGATCTGCGGTTTCCTGGAGACATGTGTAGTCAAGGGTCAGGACTGATTGCAAAACAAAACAAAGGAACTTTAGGGGTGACAGAAATGCTCAATATCTCAATGGTAGTAGTGGTAACTCAGGTGTTTACGTGTGTGTATTTCATTTCACATGAAGAACACCTCAATAAAGTTGATTTTTAGAAGGAGAAAGCTCCAAAACCTTTAATCTGTTGAAAATTTTAAAATGATAGTAATAATAAAACCTAGCTATGGTTTTCTTATACTCAGTAGCCTGACAATAGGCACCCTGAGTCAACAAACTCTCACTTAGATCAGCCAGTAGAGGGAACTCTTTCTCAAATTGGGGCTGGGTCAACCCAATGACCTACCAAAAAAAAACTTGAATGTCGTGCCTTTATTCAAAATTGCCCCAAAAATGGAAACAATCCAAATGTTCATCAGCAGGCAAATGGACGAGCAAATTTTGATATATACAATATCTCCAAGCTGTGAAGATTTGACTCACTTACTGTCTTCACCTGTCCCTTCTCCACAGGTACAGCTACTTAACCCCAGTAGGAGCTCAGACTACACCAGTTGAGAAGCTAACCCTGTTCTCACGGAAGGGCGGGGGAAGGAAGAGTTCTAGACCGGTGTCCAAGCTTCCCACTGTGGTCCCACTCTGAACTTGTAGCCAAGGTTGCTAATTATTAAGAGATGGCTGTGGCAGGGTCTTTGTCCTTATTCCCCAGCCACAGCAGTCATCCCTGCCATCATGCTTTTGCCTCCACCCTAGGTGTCTGAGAGTGGGGTCCTGACTTGTTTTGCCGGTTGTTCTCTAACCTGTGCTGTCTAACACCAGCCCAGCCCAACCTGCCTGAACTGCCATTCATCTACAGCCATGATGTGGTACTTTGTGTTTTAATAGGACCACACCTAGGACACCCTCTTGCAGGAACTCCTAGAAACCTGGTCTTGCCCACTTCTGCTCTGCCTCACCCCTGTCATGCCACTTGCCTGTACTGAGTGTTCTTGTCACCAGTTCCTGGTGTCTTCCAAGATTTATGAGTCCCAGATTCATCCCCAGGGATGCCTTCCCACCACCACTCTATTCTGGTTCTCAAAGGCTTTTCATCAGAAAACATGTGACATTTGAAAGTCATGATGAATTCTCCTAAGTAGAAGAATTACATAACAGTATTTCAGTTTCATAAAGATTTTCTTGACTTTCATGTGTAGAAGTGACTTGAGAGGGACAAAAGTGAAGACAGGAACATTCATGAGGAAGCCACCATGAGAGCCGGGGGAAAATGCCACCTTAAGCCTTACCTAAGATGGTAACAGTGGAAATAGCAAGAAGTGAACTTACTGGAGAAGTGCTAGGAACATTGAACCAGTAACACTTGGATGTAGGTGTTTCTGGTTTGACTGGATGGTGACAAGGTCACTAAGAAAACACACTACAGATAAGGAAAGCCCAGTGTGGGTCTGGGGAGCTGGGGCATGCTGCTTTGTACATGTCAAGTCAGAGGTGTTTGTGGGACACAGGTGAAGATGTTGAGCAGGTGATACCAGCACTCAGAGGAGAGATCTGGGTCAGAGATACAGGTGAGTGAGTCATGGCCCATAAGTGGTTGTTGAAAACATGGGTATGGATGAAGTCTGCCAGCAGAAGTGTATTGCATGACAGGAGAAGGGGACTGAGAACCAAACCCTGGCAAACAGCATTTTTGCAATGGGCACAGGTCAGGAAAAGCAGAGAGTGGCTAGGAGGAAAACCAGGATACAACTGTAGCAAAATAAGGTTTCCAAACATTTGCCCATCCTGGGCTTGACATCCTTTGCTGCTGTTGCCATCTTGTTTTGTTTTTCAGTAGATAGTTTTTCATTAGATAGTTTTGATGGACACAATATTCCAGAGGTAGGTTCCATGGGGAAACTACTTCACACATTCTGAACTTTATTCTTCTAAAAACACAGGCAGCATACCCTGCTGGATCACACTGAACTGGTCAAATAGAATAACCTAAAGCTTTGCAACAATTGATCAACCAATCAATCATTATTGAGCCTGAATGTGCTAAGATTTTATATGCAGGGGTATAAAATCACCATTACTAACCCCTAGAAACATACATTATGGTTAAAGAGATCAGAGACAGATGTATAGATAGGTACAGGTGACCCTGTTCTGGTTGTCAAGATCAAAACTTGCTGCTCCCCAAATCCATGCATACTCTTTCATGTCTACCTGCCTTTACATGTTCTCTTCCCTCCATGTGGGATTCCCTGCTGTCTTGAACCAATTATCAATTCAATGCCTCTCCACTCCAAATTCACCCTTTTTGCCTTCTCTGTGAAAATGAATCTGGGCCCTTGAATGGATCTTTCCTTCGCCAGCTGCCACAATGTTAATCTGTGTGGGTAGAGGGTGCTAGAGAGACATTCAGGAGGCAAGGGGTTTGCTTTGCTGTCTCCTGTGCTTGCTCAGCAGGCTTCTTAGCAGGTTTCCCAGTCCCCAGCTTCTGCAGTACCTAATTGAGAAGCTGCCCTGGCATGCCTTCTCTTCAGACAATTTCATAGCCAAGTACTTCCTGTGAGACACCTTTCCTCATCATCCTGAGGAGGGGAGATTCTGGCAAGTTCCAGGTGGCAAGTTTCACTAGCGTGGCCTCATAGCATCTTCCCTGCCAATTATGAGTCACAATCAGGTCCCCTCTAAGAAGATCAGAATTCCAGACCCACACATTATGGCTGCTCCTTATACCTGATATTCTCATTTTCTTCAGCCCTCTCCTTACTTCTTACCAGATAATACCTTGTTACTAAAATCCCGATATAGGCAATAATTTATATAAAGTTATCCCTGTTCAGATTATAGCACAGTTTTGCTCTCCTGATTGAACCCAGATGATATACTTCCATGATGCTCCTGGCAACCTACTTGAGCAACATTGTTGTACTTTGCCTAGCAACAGGCTCAACAGATACATGTTGAATGCACCTGTAAGTTCATCTTGGCCTTGAATGGGGGTTGTTAAAGGTGTGGCACATAACACAATGTGAACTGATTTATATATTTTTCTATAATAGAGAGGAAAGATTTATACACTTTGAAATTTTCCTACCCTATCATTATTTTCTTAACATTCCCACTCCTATTGCATGCCTCCTGAAAACACCTCAAAGTACATATTTAACTTTCAACAAAAAGTAAATAAAGACTGTCAGATGGGATATTTTAGTTTTCCTAAACCTTTTGAGGCAACTAAAAACATCCATTTTTATAGTGAATACATGAATGAATGAATGAATGAATGGGTGGATGAATTCCACAACTGTTTGGAAATTATTTAGGAGCCAGGTTGGCAAGTGAGCCTCCACTTCTTAGCTTATTAATGATCAGAATCCTAGAAAGGCCAGGATTAGGAGACCCTGGATTTGGTGTCTTAGGGACAGAGGCTGGCCCCCTTGGAGTCCGTTGTCCAGACTGAGTCTTATCAACCCAAACAAGGCATTCTTAACCACGGCTGCCCCCCAACACAGCTCTAACCTGTCACTACACCTGAACTGTCAGAATTATAAGTTCAGAAATATTGTGAAACTTGGGGTCTCACACCCCCCTGTAATTGGCCTCATCTCATGGTACAAAGATGGGGACTGAACAACATTCCTCCAAAGATTTGAGTTGCTATGAAAACCTTAGCAAGAAAATATTTTTAAATTTTTTTAATATCAAACAAACATGTATTTAGTCTAACAGTTTCAAAACCCTGGTTTCCCCATACAGATGGATAATTCTAGTTACCTAAGAAAGTTTGAAAAAACTCTCAAAAAGATTCCAATGAACAGTCTTCTTTTTTTTTTCCCAACGAACAGTCTTCATTTACTTTATTTTAAAAATTAAAACCATGCTTTGTAACACTTCCAAAGAGTATGAAGTAGGAGCAGGAATGTTAAAAAAAGAGAAAGAAAAAAATAATGATAGGGTAGGAAAGTTTCAAAGTGTGGAAATACTTCATGCACATCATAGGAAAATGTATAAATCAATTCATGTTACCCTGGTACCTGAAACACCTTTAACAACCCCAAAACAAAAGCATAAAAATCATTATATGCATACACAGAGACCCACACACACATACACACATACACACACATAACTGTTTGCCTTGCTTCATCTTGCCCACATAGATTTTATATACATATAAATATTTGTATGTGTTCACAAATATACTCCTATCGTATTATTTATCACACTATTTTTTTACCTTTTTTGCTATTTTTTGTTTCTATATTCTTCCCTCAGTTTCTCCCATCTGCAGAATGTTGTATATAAAGATTGAAAAAGTTAACATTCATAAAGTTTTTGGCAGAGTGCCAAACCTAAATTAAGCAATATTTTAGAGTTAAAAAAATAAACTGAGCAGGAATAAATTTTAACTATGGAAGCAAAGGGCTTGCAAACTGAAAACTACAAAACATTGCTTAAAGAAATTAAAGATATAAATAAGTGGAAGACATTCTGTGTTCATGAATTGGAAGATTTAATATTGTTAAAATGTCAATACCATTCAAAGTAATCTATAGATACAATGCAATCCTTATCAAAATCTCAACAACCTTTTTTGCAGAAATAGAAAAAAAACACCCTAAATTGTATATGGAGTCTCAAGGGACCCTAAAGTTCTAAAACAATGTTGATAAGAAAAATAAAATTGGGGCTCTCCCCTTTCCTGATGTTAAAACTTGCTGCAAAACCACACTAATGGAAACAAAGTGGCACCAGCAGAAAAACAGAACAAGGGGGAGAGACTAAGGAGTCAAAAATAAACCTTGACATACATGGTCAAATTATCTTCAAGAAGGGTACTGAGTTCATTTGATGGTGAAAAGTTGGTTTGTTTGTTTGTCTGTTTTTCTTTCAATAAATGGTGCTGGGAAAACTGGATATTCACATGCAAAGTAGGATCCTTACCTTACACTGTTTACAAAAATCAACTCAGAATGGAGCAAAGATCCAAACATAAAAGCTAAAGCTATAAAACACTTTAGAAGAACACTCGGGGGAGCCAGGTGTGGTGGCCCACGCCTGTAATCTCAGTGGCTCAGGAAGGTGAGCCAGGAGGATAGTGAGTTCAAAGCCAGCCTCAGTAAAATCGAGGTGCTAAGCAACTCAGAGAGACCCTGTCTCTAAATAAATACAAAATAGAGATGGGGATGTGGCTCAGTGCCCCTGAGTTCCATCCCTGGTACCCCCAGCCCAAAGAAAGAATCACATAGGGGGAATGCTTCATGACATTGAAGTTGGCTATGATTTCTTTCTTGGATATAAAACTAAAAGCACAGGAAACAAAAGAAAAAAAAAACAGATTAATAGGATCTCATCAAAATTAAAAGATTGTGTGTATATAAGGACACTATCATAAGAATGAAACGGTAGTTTACGGAATGGGAAAAATATTTGCAGATAACATATCTGATAGGGAATTAATATCTACCATATATAAAGAACTCCTACAACTTAACAACAACAAAAAAAACCTATCTTAACATGAGGAAAGGTTAAAAGTACAGAGTTTCAGTTTGTGATGATGGAGATGGACAGAGGTGATGGTTGTGCAATAATGTACTCAATGCCATTGAATTGTAGACTTAAACATGGTCAAAACAGTAAGTTTTATGTTATGCATATTTTATCACAGTAAAATAAATCTGAAAAGTAATAAAAATAAATTAAAAACAGGAAATTGAGTATTTCTTATGTTCCAAGTGCTGCTCTAAATGCTTTTCATGTGTTCTTCGAGTTGATCCTCTCAGCAGTCCTATGAAACAAGTATTATTATCCCCATTCTACAGATGAGAAATGGAGGTCAGAGCTTTTAAGTGTTTTTCCTATGGAAGTGAGAAGAGTAAGCAGTAGAGTTGGGAGAGGGAACCCAAAGAGTCAGGCTCTTGAATCAACCTTAAGTCACTGCCAACACAAAAGAAAGGCCAGCTACCTCCCTGTCAAGAGGAGAAAGGTCTCTTTAAGCATTCTATGAGAAAAGGCCTGAGGGAACTTGTGTTCTCTAAAGACACCTGGCAATTACTTGACCCTTCATTCAGCTACAAATTCTTTGAAGTTTCTTTTAAAATAGAGTAACTAATGCTGTGGGTGAATCATTTACTAGAATACCTGTACAATCAGGGTTTGAGGAAAATTCTAGATTGAAAATTCCAAAATGTTAATGTTTTACCAATGTGTAGGCTGGTTTGCAATCTATTATTAAATAGTAATATCCTAGTCTTTAATCTATTAGTAAATCAAACTAATATATTATTAATTAATAGTATGCTGTGTTTCTCTCTCTCTCTCTCTCCCCCTCTCTCTCATCACAAAGGACCTGTAAAATATTTATTGAGCGTTTGTTCTAAGCTCTTTGCATGTATTATTTAATCCTGACACCATCTCCAATTTATTGCCAAGATATTGTCCAATGTTGAATAGCAAGTCCTTGGAGAGTTGTGAGTCACACCAGTTTCGTCCAGATCCTTCCTAAAAACTAACTTGCCCATGACCTTGGGAAATTCCCTTCCCCATCAGGTGGGCTCCTTTCTCCTCCTCTGTCAAATGAAGGAACTGGGCCAGATGTAGGAGGTTCATTCCAGCTTGAGCACCATCTAGTTCCTCCTCCTTGCACACAAAATGATCTTCCACCAGGGCTTCCCAGAGGGCATCCACCAACACCAAGCAGAGCAAGGCAGAAACCACAGTGATGACCTTGAGATGTTTCGCTGCTCTGCCCTCCTCACTCAGCCTCCACTCTTCACCACTCTTCACCGCACTAACCTATTAACCTCCAGTTACCTAGGAGTCTCAACCAACTTTACAAGGTCTCCTCCACCCTCAATGACCCAACAAGTAAAAGCCACAGATAAAAAGATTTGAGATCCAGGAGGAGAATAGCCTTCTTGATATTTTACTTACACTTTTCTCTTTCTTCCCCTGGAGTCACAGAACTTCTGGTTTATGAATTTCCTAACAGGCTTAGGCAGTGATGTACTGGTAAATATTTAACCATCAGGCCTGGGTGTGTGTGGGAATCTCGATTGGAAGCATTTTCTGAGTTCTATAGTTTATCTGTTCCCACCGTGGCTGATATCACCTACCAAAGCAAAGTCACTCATCAGGAGATTGGAAAGAGATTGGGAACCAGGAGGAGCTGGCACCAGGATACCATGGAATCTGGATCAGTGATCTTTAAGCCTTGCAGCCTGAAGTATTGTTAAATGCATTTATTCATTGATACAATGAACTTTCAAAAAAGTATACTTGGAATATGAACGTGTTCCTAAAAAATAGCTACTTTTTTCAAATAAAACCCCTATTGAGCTTATTACAAATTGTTATTTTTCCAAGATTTTCTCAGATGTTTCTTGGGACAGGACAGGTGAAATGATGACTTTCCTATTCTCAAATAAATGACTTATCCAAATCACATGCTATAACTACTTCTTCTGGGTCAACAAATTCTCAGAACATTCTAAGCATTGGGGAAAATGGCATCAGAGTAGCTTTGACTAATAAAAAACCCAAATCTGCTTATTGTTGAAGGTTTACAAAACCAATGCAAGAAAAAAAATCACCTCTGTAAAATGCTAACCTTGACATACACCTTCTATACTACTTTTTCTCTGCATTGTTATATTCAAGATACATGTGGAATGGAAAAAACATGGCCTCTTTGCTTGGATTCAAATCCAAGTTTCACCACTTATTTGGTATGTAATCTTGGGCAAATGACTTAACTTCTCTGTGTTTTGGTTTCTTCACTGTAAAATGGGATTTACGATAATAATAATAGCAGCTATTGAGAAGATTGAGCAAATATACATTCAATATCCAGAACAAGATACAAAATTCTATCTAAGTGTTATCAGTTATTATCATCCAACACAATCAAGGATTTTTTAAATATTTTCCAGACATCTTCCCAACAAGATCGTGTAGTCCTGACATCTTTTTTGCAGTTCCCCACAATGCCTTGCACATGGTATGACTTTAATAAATTCTTGCTAAGTAAGCAAATGAAGCCAAGAATTGATTAAACACAATTGATCAATGTGACTCCAAAACATCCAGTGCTACAAATAAACTATTCTGTCTGTCTTCAGGATCTTGAGCATACTTTAAGTCTCTACCAGTCCTTCTGAAGCTAAGGAAGACACTAATGAATATGGACATGGAGTAATTTGTCAAAGTTATCAACATACATTTATGTTCAGTAATGTTTACTTAATATAAACAAGAAAAAAATGAAAACAACAAAATAGTCTAAATGTTCATCGGCCAAGGAGAAGTTGAATAAAGTTGAATATCTCATGTAACCATGAGATATTTATGCTTTCTATAAGTATTTAATCACATGAAAAAAGCAGGCCCTACTTGTAGTAAGTAGGAAAAAGTGGCATATAAAGTTGTGTAAACAATATAACACCAATGTTTGTTTTTCAAAAACATGTTTGCATAAAAAGAAAAATTAAAAGAGACTTAACAAGAACTATACCAAAAAACTCATTAATAGCTTAACTCTGATGGGTGGGATTGAAGGTGATTTTTAAATTTTTTTTCTTCTTTATATACTTCTATGTTTTCTAGTTTTTCTAAAAAGGATAAAAAGAATAGAATTGCTATTAAGCAAAATAGATCTGACCTTGAAATTGGTGTCTCAGGAACAAAACTGTGTGTCCCTCTATGCATATAGATTCACAGTGTAACCACCTCTGTGGATCTGCTTCATCACCTATCCACACACCTGCCCAGTCTGAGATTCACAGCCAACAATCCCCATTCCATTCCCAAATTCCCAAAGTATCCCCAAACTGACCTTACAGCATAATCCATGTGTTGCAAATATGACACCAACATCATGCTACTTGGAAAGACCAATGATTGTCTTAATTTTTCACCCTTTTCAAATATCTGGCATTGGGCAAATATACAGCCAAGTTCATGTAGACATATCTCAGCTATTAAAAACCAAGCACATTTGTGTTATCTCCTGCTCTTGACGTGCCTGATACAAGGGAAGCGTGATTGAGAATCTTACCCATAAGGCTGAATAAATACATCTTTTGAAATAGGCCACAGGAAAACCCCCAATTGGATTTGGGTGATATATATTAAAATCAGCCAAATTTGGGTAAAGTCAATCTCAATTTAATGAAATGCAAATTCTATAATATTTGTTTTTAAGGAAAGTCATTTTATTACTTTCAAATCCACAGGGACTCAAGGTATAATATTGTGAGTCTAAGCCAAGGTAGAAAGTACATAATAGGCCCCTGCTTTTAGGAATAGGTAAGAATTGTTTATAAGAGCCTATTAATCAACTATGATTTTGTCCTTCTGATGTGTTTAAAGACAACTTATTTGAGATAATAAAAACAAAGCTAATTATTCCCTTAAGTAATACAATTTGCTCAGTCTTATTTTCATTCTAAATTTGCTTACATCAGCTCCACAAAACAATCTTGGGCCAAAGCCCACCTAGGTCATCATCAATGTCAAACAGCTGGCTAAATCAATAAGATTCTGTAGTACAGCTAAAAGATGGAGAAGGAGGACAAGGAAGAAGAACTGGAGGGGGAGGAGTTGGAGCTGGAGTTGAAGAAAGAGGTTGTTAACCAAATATAGCTAGAGAAATGCAGGTATTTCCATTCGATCTACCCTTGCTGAAGGACCAAGCAGAAGTTCTACTTTCATTCATGAAAAAGAATCTCATAAACCTTGGACACTTCACTGGATGGGATCAGCCCCGAGAGAAAAGAGACAGGACAGCGGGTTGGCAGTTCCAGAGACACTTTAGAGGAAGAAATTGCTAAAACTAAGGAATATTTTAGTATGGACAGAAATGTATTCTCTCAGGTGTTCAGTTGATAACTTCATGGAGGTCTGGGATTGTAGCTCAGTGGTAGAGCACTTGCCTAGCATGTGTGAGGCTCTGGGTTTGATCCCCAATACAGGGGGGAAAAAATTGTGGCAATAATATTTACCTAGCATTTGTTTAAACACCCAATTCTCAATCTCTGCTTTTTGTTCATTTTTCTCTTCATTCTTTTCTTTTAGGGGAAGGGGTACAGGGATTGAACTCAGAGGCACTCGGCCACTAAGCCATATCCCCAGCCCTATTTTGTATTTTATTTAGAGACAGGGTCTCACTGAGTTGCTTAATGCCTCGCCATTGCTGAAGCTGGCTTTGAACTCATGATCCTCATGCCTCAGCCTCCCGAGCTGGGATTACGGCATGCGCCACTCTTTATTCTTATTTTGATTGCCTTCCCCAATTAGAATGAAAGCTTCAGGAAGAAGTGGATTTTGTTTGGTTTTGTTTTATTTTTTGCTGTACAAAGTTAGAATGTGCCAGAACATTGGAGGTGGTACCAAAAAAATAAAAATAAAAATTGTTGACTGACTCAAGCTCCCTCATAATCAAGGAGGATGCGCCTTAGTGAAAGTCTATGGTAAAACAGAAAAGCACTGGATTCCGATTTCAAATTAAGTGGCACTTTGCTTGGTTCGTAGCAGACACTCCTTGCCCATTTTTAGTGTGGACAGCTGGGTGGAGGATCAACAAATATGATAGTGGTAATTCTTCTTATCTGTAAAATAGGCTAGTTGTTTGTTAACAACTAGCATTGACATTTGAGTGGTTCCGGAATTCTTCCTTTAGTAGATGTAGAAAAAAACTGGAACAAGGCAGTGAGAATCCTAGCAGTATAAAACAAAGAAAGAAATCATTTAAACTTTGGTGGAAATGAGAGGAGACAGGAATTGGGCAGAAGTGTATGTTTTTATTCTGTCTAGCAGTGCTGCCAAGTCAAGGCGTGTGAGCAAAGAGACAGGAGAGGGCTACAGCAGGTAACCCAGTGCTGGCTTGCAATGAGATGTCCATGAAAACCAGCTTTCAGTTTCACTCCAATGGCCTCCTTGAACAGAGAAACAGTCATCTGTCAGGTGAGGTAGCAAAAACTCTGCACAGTCACCCTGGTCTCTGCTGGCAGGATCTTGGTTCTGGTCCTTGAGACTCAAGGGCAAGTAGCTTGTTGGCTCGTCCTGCTACAAGAGATGGAGCCTTTGCTGCACAGGTGGCCTCTTCTTGGGCCTCACAGGCTAAGCTTTTGGACTTGCAAGGTAGGTAGCTTGGTGAAACCTGGATCCTTGAGAACACAACACCATCTTCTTTGAGCTGGGAGTTGGGGGCAGGCCAGGATACCTCTGACCAGGTTCACTTTGGGTCCAGATATCTTGGGGAGCTGATGCTCTTGAAAGTGTTTCTGACACTGGAAAGTAAATCTGAGTAGAAAGAGGTAACTAGAATTGGTGCAGGGGACTTTGGCTACCAGACATTCTTGGATGGCCAGTCCCTTTCCTGGTGGCTGTGTCCTAAGAAGATAGGTCAGCATGAAGAGCAGAAGGAAACCACAGGCCAGCATTGGGGTGGGACTTTGGCCCCTTCAATAGCAGCAGGCAGGTTTTGGAAGATGTTCCAGGACCCAGAGACACAGCTCCTCCTGAAGACATCAAAAATACCCGCTGGAAGGTAACTGGGGTCACCTGACTGAGAATCGAATTTTCTTCCTGTTGTTGCTGACTTGGTTGTGGGAATCTCAACCGAATGCTGTGGTATGCTTAAGAAAATTACCTTGTTTGGGGACCTTAGTCACCCTGGCATCAACTAAGTGATTCAAGAGGCAAATTCTTTTCCTACCAACAAGAGACCATCAGGCTTCCATGGGACAGCCACCATTTCTGTGAATGTGAATTGCTCTAAGTCTCTGTGGCTGCAGGGCCTAGACCGTGGGAGACTAGACGGTGGACAACCTTGAAAATCAAGCCTTTGTATCTGGAGCTGATAGAAAACACCAAGAGTGCCTTTCCCCCAGGCCATTATTAGCACAAACTCTCCTCTGGTAGGAGATGGTGTTCTTGCCTCTGTCTATAGGGATGGTAAGGCTGCACAGATGTCCTAAATACAGAAAGGAGCAGAGAACAGCCTGCTTGTTGGCTGATTTCCTACTTACAGTGCGGCTCTCAACAGGAAGGTGCAACTCTTGATAACCCACATGCAAAACAACTCTTGCTGAGATGTGGCAGATCTATGATTCCAAGTATAAGTATCCTCCCTATGCCTTTGTATGATTGTTATTCTAGGGAAACAGTTCTTGGTAATGAACATACTACCCTCATGTTCACAAGATCACCTCTGGCCTCTAGTCTCCTTAGTTGTTAGAATCTTAACTCCTAGGAGCAGTGGTTGGCACTGTTAGTAAACCAGATAAGGCAAACAAAGGGAAAATATGGTTTAGGGAGGAAAGATCTGGAAACTGCTTTCAAAGGAAGAATGAATATGATTCCATGTCTTACTAACCTTATTGCTCAGAAATACTACTGAGAGTCAGAACAAGGAGAAGAGGGGGTCCAGAGCAGGTTCTGGGCAGGGTGCAGCTGGGGCGAATCTCAGTTGGGAGTGGGGTTGGGGGATACAGTTGACCACATCCCTGGATGTCTCCCATCCCATGAAAGGAGATGTGACCAAGGCACTAGAGTTGAGGTACTAGTGCAGAAGGGATTCAGGGTCTCCACCAGACTGTGGGTGATAACATGGTCCCTCCTTTGTCCCTTCCCACAGCTCATTCTGGGTTACCAGGAGAAGTGGTAAACTGCCCTTATCATGTCATAAACTCAGCCAAGCTTTCCTCCCACTATGCCTACATCCCAGGGTCCCAAACTGTTGGGTCCCCTAAAAGAGCCACTATTTACTGACATTGCCTAAGTGCTAGAATAATGTTCAGCACACACCAGGTGCTTAAAAAAAAAGATGTGGAACAAATATGCTCATTGATCTCTTCCTGTGCTAGTCATTATGCTGAGTTTTACATGATATTTCATTTATTTTTTCACAGGACCCTTGTAAGATAAATATCAACTTAGTTTCGGGTGATGAAACAGAGACTGAGAATGTTAAACAAATTTTTTATGGACCTATCACCTGGTATAACAGGAAATTGAGTCTGCTCCCACCCCCGTCATCAAACACTGAACTCTTAAACAATTATGTTGCTTTTTTGTTCCATCATACACTGTGGGTAGGATCTAGAACCAGAACACCCGAAGGAAGGAAAGACAGAAAGTGAGCTGGCTTTTTGCAATCCCTCCCTGGTAATGGCCTCTTGGAACTGGGACGAGGGCCCAGGGACCCAGAGAGGCATGTTATGGCTGGTCTCCAGCTGGATGACCTGTTTCCTTAAGATTCTCAGTCAAAGTTTTCCCCGTCCTCCTGCCTCTCAGCCTTATCTTTCAGGGTAATTGGGTTGGGAGGAGTGATCTGTGGAAGTAAAATTTCAAATTAAGTTTCTCAGGTGGAAGATAGTGTCATAGATGGCACCTTATTATTTCATTTACAAGTTATTGTTGTTTTTTAAATCCAGGATGGTTGCATACAGCTGCTTTTGAAGTTTGGTCACTAGGCCTCCAATGTGAACACTGAGTATGTGTGTGTGTGTGTGTGTGTGTGTTCCTTCAAGATAGATTAGCTAAAACTATCCACCTGGAATCATGTTAGCAGAGCTTTCAAATGGATGTCCCTGTGGAGCAAGAGGCTTCAGCGTGCACCAGCTAACACCATTGTTGAATGGAGATGTCCTAGCAGAAGACACCGTCCCTCCTGGTACTCAACTGTGAGTCTCCACTAAATCAAGTGTCCTTTCAGTTTTCCAGAAAAGCTAGCTCAAGATCCAATCCACCAGCCTTTGTAGGCTGGATAATCCAAACAAGAGGGTGTAGGCCAGGAAGGGCCGGGAACTAGAGCACTCCCCAAAACTGTCCAGCTTATTCATGTCCTTCAGCCAACCAGAAGTGAGTCCCACGAGAGGCCAGGGAAAGGTGCTGTGGAGAGTGTAAAAACACCAAGCTGCTGCCCTCTACACCTTTTCGTCCAGTAAGGGAGACGACTTACACACAACCAGTGAGCCACCAGACAGGCCTGGACTAGAAGTGTACAAGAACTGGCGACATTGTCCCAGGCTGGCTGACTGGGAAAGATTGAAGGAGACGTGGAAGGCACTCAATGCCTTGCAAAATGACTTAGAAGGGTGGAGAAGGAGAAGCACCAGGGAGGAGTGGGGACATGTTTACGTGTGACAAGAGAACGCTCAATTATCTGTCATTCATCCCAATCTGAATACTGAGGCGTGCCATAGGCTGGTTTGGCAAACCCTGCCTGCAACTCCCGAGCACATAGGCATTCCTGGTTTTGTCTTCAGGACATCGCATGCCCACAGCTGCACAGCAGAAGCTGTCCTGTCTGGTAAGCCAAGTGCTGGCCCAAGCCACCAGCGGACTCTGACCTGCGACGTGAGAAACCTCTGTGGTTTGGCCAGTCCTTCACACAAGTAGTTTCGTGATCAGAGCCCAAATTTAAATTGGCTCAAGTTTGAGGTTCCCAAACCCCACCCTTCACCAGCAATCTTTTTTCTCTAAGTGTCTCAGAGGTCCTTTCATTAGCCACCGCTTACCCTGACATAGCAACCACAGAGCTCCCTAAATTTGGATTATTATGGCCCTTACCACTGTCCCCAACTGGTCCTTAGACTAACTCATTCACTAAAAGTTGTGAAAATGTGAACTCTTTGACCCACGCATTCCATTCCTTAAAATTTATCATTGACCAATTTTTCTCTTCTTTCCATTCTTTTGTTTGTTCGTCTAATGTGTACCAGGACTCTTTCAGGTGGCTGGGACTGCTTGGTATAAAGAAGCCGGAAACTCAAGGCTCTGAATAGAGCCTGTGCTCTTTGGTTTGCTCCTGAATTCAGGCTGTTTTTTTCTCTTTGGCGAGACATATCTGTAATACTCTCAGAGAATACATAATCACCGTGTCATGGTATAGACGAGAGGTTGAGTAGGAGGAATTATTTCTAATGTTCCTCTAATGTTCTATCTATAAGTACAGTTGACAACAACTAACTGAATATTTTTAAATAGTAGAGAGAATTTTGAACATTTCCAACACAAAGAAATGACATGTCTGAGGTGACAGATATGCCTGCTTCCTTGATCTGATCATTACACATTGTGTACATACATCGAAATGTCACACTGTACCCCATAAGTATGTACAATTACTATATATCAATGCATAATATTTTTAAAAAATTCCATTGACCATGATGCAGACACAAAAGGACATTTACAGAGAGAATAGAAAAAAAGGAAATTGTTCCAGATTGGAACTTTTAAAATGACACATCATTTCTCACAAGCCTCAGGGATGAGATGGGGTGTGGATGCCTAGCAGAGAGAGAAATGGACAGTTTATCTATGCATGACGTGAGAACCTTTATGTACCCAACATCCACACCCTCCTCTATTCACCCAAGGAGTTCGTTATCATTTTTCCCGTGGCTCTGTGGAACTTTTGAGTAAGAGTTCTTTGAACAGAATGTTCTGGGACAGCAAAATTTTGAAAACCACTAGTTTTCTCAAGTTTTCTACAGTGTTCCTATAGTTAGTCTGGAAATCATCCAGACTGAGGATTTTTTTCCATGTTCTTCTTAAATCTATCTTTTTATGTTAGTTAATTGGCTTCAATGATATCTGATCCATTCTGGGTGTACAATTAATGAACAATAATAACATTGACATGATGAGTAGGAATCTCATTGACCACGCAAGCATGGCAGAGAATAAAAGCCTTAAAACCATCTTGCCCAATATATAATGGGAATGGGTGGACTGGCTTAAGACTGCAAATCAAAAACAACAATAAAAATCATAAAGTTTTAACCAAATAAATGTGAATTCTCTTTTTAACTTGTTCTTTTTAGATATACATGACCATAGAATGTATTTTGACATAGTATACATACCTGGACTATAATTTCCTATTCTTGTAGTTGTACATGATGTGGAGTTACACTGGTAATGTATTCATATGTGAACTTAGGAAAGTTATGTCCAATTCATTCTACTGTCTTTCCTGTTTCTATCCCCCCTCCCTTTCTGACATTCCACTTTGTCTAATCCAATGAACTTCTGTTCTTCCCCCACTCTGTATTGTATGTTAGCATCTGCATATCAGAGAGATATCCACATATCATCCCTTGGTTTTTTGGGATTGGCTTACTTCACTTAGCATGATAGTCTCCAGTTCCATCCATTTATTGGCAAATGCTACAATTTCATTCTTCTTTATGGGTGAGTAATATTCCATTATGCATATATACCTCAGTTTCACAGTTTTAACCAATGCAACATGAATTCTTGATAACATTTTGTTTAATGTTTTCTGGGTTTCCACAATGTGCTGGTTGACAATCTCTTTTGTCTATTCTCTTTACACCTTAAATTAAATTAATTAATATCCAAACTCTTACCATTCATATACCACCAACATGGTGATTTTTTTAAAACAACATCTGCAGGCCATTTATATTACTGAATATTTTATTTAAATATGTTTATTTTGTATTTACATAAATTTATTTTTAGAGAAAACTTTATATTACTACCTGTAATAAACACTTGCCATAATAGAAAGTAACTGAAACAGTGAATTCACAATAATGAAAATGATAAATATTTAAATGTAAAATTCTCTTTGATCAGGTATGGGTACCATGGATTGGGAAACATTTGGCTCATATCACAGCTGAGAAATGATAAAGCAGGTAGGGGTGTCCCTGTTCCCTGCACCTTGCCTACAGATCGCATGTACGCACACACCCACGTTCCCCACTCCCTTCTACGCCTGTTCCTTGGTTTAAGGTAACACTAAATAATTGATAAGGTATTAAACTCCTATTTTTGCATATTCATGAGACTATTAATATTTCAAAATTCAAATAACAAAATTGTTCTTGAAATTTTAGACATAGTGCAAGAAAACTATGCCATTAATTCAAATCACATGCAATTGTTGATCTACTGACCACTTCCCACTTATAAGCCAGTCCTCATATCCTCCTACCACAGGCTCATATTTAGATTTTCTCCAAACATGGAAATTTGCCCAAGAATGTATTAAAGGTGTTAAGAGGGCCTTTTCAGATTGTGATGACATCCCAGCAAAAAAAAAAAAAAAAATACAGATCAACCACCTCATTAGCATATATCACACCTATGATTATATCTCCCCCATACACCCAGGAAAGAGGGCTGGAAGATGGTCATGGAGTTTTAATATTAGATTTACATCAGGGATGATGGCTGTCATTACATTGGAGTGGGGCCTTTGTACCCCAGCTTGGTCAGTCATTAGATGCAGGATACCCAGGGATGGGTTTAACTTGGAGCAAGACAGCCATCTTTGGCCAAAGACCAAAGGATTCTGCTGTAAGCCGCTAGTAGGCCGGAATATTGGTGAGTGGATAAATGACATCTCAGTCTTGAAGGAGAATAAAGGAATTGCACCATGGCATCTGCTTCTAGATTGGAACCCTGTGCCTTGCTCCCTAGCCCCTCCCACTTGATGGTAACATGAGTAAGCCATAGGCCTAATTCTCAGGCAATTCCTAGCTGTGATGACTCAGGAGGCCTACTGGTGTGTGTGTGTGTGTGTGTGTGTAGCAGGACATGCCACATAGATGTTTCTCATTCATCTCCCCACTGAAAAAATCCTGGGCAGGAAACAAATATGGTCTCAATGCCTGCCAGGTTATCAATCTTCAGACAACATTCAATTCAAGGTTATTTGAACAAAAATAAGTTACAATCTTTAGAGAAGCTGAATTTCCAGAAAGATAAGGGCACTAGAAGGTATGAACTGGGGTGAACCTTATAAGCAAAGTCTCAGGTGTCTTTGGTTGACAGACTAGTCAAGCATTTCTCTCCTTGGGGTTGGGGAGATCTACATGGAGCTGGAACTTCAGTCCAAAGCCAAAGGTAGGAGAAGAGCTCGGACTGCTGATTTACTCCTTGGTCAACTTTCTTCCCCAAAGCCAGACACACAAGGTGAGGGATAAAGCAGAAACCACGAATAGTTGGCCTGTATTATTTATTTTGTTCTTAGTAAACAGTGGAATCTGGAACCAAATCTGTCCTTCTATATATTCTTCTCAAATGGCTCTGACTCAGGTAGAGAAAAGACCACCGCCATTTTGTACTTGGTGTTGAGGACGATGAGAAAAAGTTTCACTTAGGACTCCTTTACTAACTGCAGGGTGGAGCCCTCATCGTCTTCAATATGGGTGACTGAAGTTATTTGTCATGAAGAAGTCTGACCTGGAGTTTCTCCAAATGAGACCAGAAATCCTGGGAAGACCCAAGGGAAGGCCCAGCAGAGGAGCCCAGTGACTTTTAGTGATGGCAGCAGGTTGGCCATGTGACTGGAATGAGCCACCTTCTCTCCCTTGGTACACTCTCTCCCAAACCCTAAGCTGTGCTATTTCTTACAGAAGAGAGACAATCTCTGTGTGGAGGGGCTGGGCAGGCATTTGATTTTGGTTACAGACCATTCAGAGAAGAGTTTGAGCTTCTCCACGAATATGAGAAGCTGCCTGAGTCCCTCATTCTAACTGGATTTTGACTGGTTCCTCCAGTGGATCAGAAAAGTCCTCTGTAGCATAAAAGTCAGCGTGGCAGGTGCTACACAGTCGCTACTTGCTGAGCCTACAGTGGACCAGGTTACCTGCCAGGTCTGCCCGTGTCCTTCCTCATGCTTGATCCTTCCAAGCACCTTCTGGGACAGACCAGATCATTCTCTTTTCACCTAGAGAAACCAAAGAGCAAAGAAATCAAGTTATTTGCAATGGACTCCCAGACACACACCCCATAAGAGGCTGAGTTGGGGCTTGAACCCGGGTCTGCCTGACTCCAGCCTATTTCTGTTGATGGTCAGAAGGCCAGCTCTCCTGCTGCCAGGATGCCACCCTGCAGTTGTCTTGTCCTTTAGATAAAAGGGACATTTAATGGCAACTGGTAATATACTCACAATGAATCCCCTCATCTCCATGCCCAGCTCAGGTGCCCTGGGCTCCCGTTGCCTCAAGGACAGGGGCTTCTCCGCCTCTTTCCAACCTTCCCAGTCACCCATTGCAATGCCCTCAACACAGCAAGAAACTCAACGAGCATCCGTCACTGACTGGCTGGTTGATGTACAAGCGAGGCTGTAAGATAAATCAGCCCGGGAGAGAGCCGGCCCATATTTTCACCAACTGGCAGTGTGTCATTCTAAATAAAATCCTTATATGTGCCCTGTTTGATTCTTGGGGCCCAAACTTGCCTTGCTTGCTCAGAAAATCTGGATCACCATTTGATCATGTTATGCTGATCATTTATTTAAAATTTTTATTTTTAACTCAGGGAGAAAATGCCACTGCTAATTAAGCCTGAGACAATAATTAATACCTGTCACGGGCGAGGCTCCTGCTCCTGATGGAGGCACACTGGCCCGTGTAGACCCCAGTACGAGTGGTCATACCTGTTTATGTATGACTTGTCCTTCTCCATATTTCACAGATGATAGGATACGGCTCTGCATCTCTTCATGTTAATTCTATTTGAAATACTCCCCACCAACATCTTAGGCCTCTGCCATCTAATAAGTGCAGCCAATTTATTGATAGTAAATCTAGGACAAGACAGACTCACGTTGATGTGGGCCACAGGGCATTTAAATTAAACAGGAACTCTCCAGCCATCTGTGTTTTAACTTTTTTATGCCTTGATAATAAGCCCTGTTTAGAATAATTTGCTGTGGAAACTGGGACTTTGTGACTGACAGAGAAAGGCCGGGTATAAACAACCCAAGCAGGCCCCTGAATTTGCGAGAATGTCAGGCGAATTTAGACTCATCATAAAAGAATTCTCAGTGACTGTATTTCAATATGACACTTTTATGGTTTTTTATTTTCTAGCCCATTGCAGCCCCAGAGCCCTGGCATGATTTATATAGCCTGGCAGTGCATAATCTTTTGTATAAGATATACAGGCCTCCAGAGGTTTAATTTCTTTCCTCACCGCCACTGACAGCATTTGTGCTTCCCTTCTCTTCTATTTTCATTTCTAATGAGATATTGGACTTTGCTCAGTGAGAGGTGATATTTCCACATTTGCAGGCTGACAGGCTAAATCACCAGATCTCAGTGGTGAGGATACAAACCCATTTAAACTGTGTCAAAATATTCATGGAGCCCCATTGATTTGGGCAACGGTTATTAGGAAGCTATTTGGAAAGTTCAGGTTTAATTTTTGGAGCTTTCTGCTGCAAAATCACTCAGTTACATCACAGAGAAAATGGTATCAGAAGAATAGAGAAGAGTGAAAGGTGTGGGGTGTTGCCTTTCTTTGGTGGGGATTATTTTTAGTACAGAGATGACCTTTGTTTCAAAAATAAATAAATAAATAAAGCCCAGAAGATGTGTTGGTAAGTATATGGCAAGAAGTAAAGTAAATTCTTCCCATTGCATATAAATGAATAATATGTCAAGCCACTGAATGTTTTTTTTTTAAAAAAAGCAACAGTGAACGCAACTGACATAGGAGATTAATGCTTTGCATTGCTACACTGACTTTTACCTCTGCCTTTGATCTTAAATCTAGCTGAAACTATTGCGACAGGAGTTTAGTGTCTAAGTGGGATGGGTTCAAATAGCCCTGGTTCTCTTAGCATTCAGGAGTGTCACAGAGGAAAATTCCCATGAATGGGGGAGGCGAATGTGGCTGTCCCTGTGGCTGTCAGGATGGAAATGCAACAAATGGCCATCTGAAGGAATTTGGGAGCTCCCAGCAGACCTCAGGAAGTGCACATGGCTGAAGAGACCCTTGATGCAAGCCCAATGGAACAAAGTACTGAGATGTCCTTGGACACAGCAAAAGATCAAAGTCCTTTGATGGGACCAAGAACAGTTGACCTTTCAATGGTAAGGTCACTTGCAATAGTTGCCTGATTTACAACCTGGGACTTTATAGGAAGTTTATATTTACTAGGGTTCCAGAGTTCACAAGGACCTCATTAAAAATGGCACACACAACATACATACACACACAGGGGGAAATCGCTTGGGCAATTTGCGGGCGATAAAGTGTTTTCTGTACCACTTTACAATAAGTGGACATTAATGATTGCTAAATTACAGTGGAATTCCTATGGAACGGCATATTACATTCACATTAATACCAAATGAGTTCATTGTGAGACACGTTATTATAGCAAATATCACAAGAATTAGTGAGGAATTAGGAAATGCCAGGGCAATTAGACCCATGTGGGGAGAAGTGGCCACCCATTCCGATGTTGGGCCACTCTAAGGTCAACACCTTCTGGCCCAGCTTGAGTGAAAACATTGGCACAGAGAGGTTTGCAGAGCCCTTTCTGCACTAACACACTTGGGAGCTTCTCGTAACTCAAGATCCAAAGTCCCCAAGGGTAACTGCCATGTGAGTTCTCTGAAAACCGCATCTCCCAGATCTGGGAAATGTACGCAAATAGGGTGAGAAAGTCAGAGTAAATGTAAATTAGAAATCCTTGCAAGTCAAATTTGTTAAAACAGTGGAACAAGCCACTTGAGAAGTGTTCCAGAGGCTCCCTCTCCTGGGTGCTTTCAGGGCAAGCTTGGCATGGAACAAGCCTCCTGATGATCCCCGTCCTCCAAAGCCTGAGGACTTGACCTCTTTGAAAGAAGCCAAGAAAATTCCCAGCACAGGAGCCATTAAGCCATTTCTAAAGCAGCAGAGCCCTGCGGCAACCCCCAAGTCCCCGATGTTCTGCTAACTCACACAGCTTCCCCCTACCCCCCTAAAAACAGACACCCAGATATCCTCTTAGAGCAGGCTCACAGGCTCATATGTACCAAAATATGATCCAAAACTTATGCATCTCCATAATGCTATGGGCCATGAGAAAAGAAAGCCCTGTCTCCTTGCTAAAAGTCATTCAGTCAAGATGTCCATAGGAAGAGCCCGAGTGGGCATCACTGGCAGGGGCAACCCAGGTCTGCGACAGGCTTGTCTGGTTGTGGATCCTCTCTCAGTTTCCATTTCCTGAAGTACAAAATGAGGTTGATAGAGTAGCTTTGCAAAGCTGGTGGTGAAGTTCAAAGAAAATATTGTTGATGTGATATGCAGCACGGTTGCTTGTAACTAGTGAGAATATAAACTAGACCTTTAATGAGTGTGACCTTCCCTTCTCCTGCTCATCCTTTCTCCTCCTCATCTCAGCTGCAGTCTTCACCAGGCCCAATTCGCTGGTCTTGCATATCAAACACAGGCTGGCTTCCGAAGACTATGCCATAAACAGAAAAGATGGCCAAGGGACAGAGAGACAAGTTTTGCCACCTTCCTAAATGTAAACTGTCAAAGAGTGTTTTGTGCAAATAAAAAAGAAATTCCATCCTAATTTCTAATCCCAAAGTATAAGGGACCATGGAGTCTTTTTTTTTCCTCTCTCTCTATTTTCTGATCTTTCTGTGTTTTACTCTTACCATGAGTATTTTATGTAACAATTAGTTGACTTGCTCATATTGAGATAGGCTATTTGTTCAGCCTCTTTGAGCACTTTCTGAATATAGGCTCTGTGCTAGGCAAGATAGCACGTCAGGGGTATTCAAGAGGACTGTAATCCAGCCAGAAAGATAAGCCCTGAGGAAGTTTGCTTCCCACTTGGGGTTCCCATGGAAAAGTTCCCTGTTTATATTTGTCAGTGTCATTAGGGCAGTGAATGAAGGTTTCACAATCTGCTGAGAAGGGAGGGGCAGGGAAAAACTGTCTCTCTGGATAAACTGTAAGCTTACTGCACATATATTTGTAAATTTTTACTGATTTGGAAGATATATAGCACATCATTTACAAACAAAAATAAAATTAGGGCTAGGGATGTGGCTCAGTGGTACAGTGTTTGCCTAGCATGCACAAGGCCCTGGGGTCAATCCCTAGCACACAAAAATAAATAATCAATTAATTAGATTAGCATGACTCTTTATTATAATTCCTAATAGTCAGTGGATTCTCTCACGAACAGATTTGCCAATTTTGGACAAACTTTTCTAGCCCTTCCTATTGTAGGTTGCAAGTGAGGAATAAGAATCTGTTGTGACACAAATAGCACTGCCATTGTCATTTACAGTAATGAGTAGAACAAACGTGAAAAAGATGAGGACATCTGTCAAAACTACATATGTTCCTCAATGACAGGAGTGACTTCTTTGCTGAATCAGATAAAGTTTTCAAACACTAGAAGAATATTTCCTCAGATTTTTGTGCTATTCACCATGTAATAACTCTAGACATGACACCCTTTAATTTCAATCTGCATTAGTAACATTGTCTCCATTGCTTTCTTAACTCTACCTACTACAAAAACAATAAATGGAGGACTGGTTTACATCATTTCCTCATTTCTGTGATGTAAACACTCCAGCCATGGTCAACTTGAAGTAGCCAAGGCAATGTCACAATTAGGATAAGACACATAGTATCCATACTCACCATTGTATAATATTTCTACTACATAAATACAATAAATAAATTCTAGACACAAATAATAAAAAACAGAAATTAATGTTTTAAGTATTTATTATCTTTCTTCCTTATTTATTTATTTATTTATTTATTTATTGCCAGGGATTGATCCCAGAGTCATTTAACCACGGAGCCACATCTCCATCCCTTTTTCATATTTTATTAGAGTCAGGGTCTCACTGAGTTACTTAGGGCCCCTCTAAGTTGCTGAGACTGGCTTTGAACTCGCAATCCTCCTGCCTCAGTCTCCTGAGTCACTGGGTATTATCTTTCTTTATAATAAATAGACTTTATTTAATTGAGAGTGTGTCATGAGCTTTCTTCCTAACTCCCATTGGGTCCTCGTGTCTCTGCCCCTCGCCTTCAGGAGCTGCCTTCCAGTGGGTGTTTTCCAAGAGGAAAGGTGGATACAGGTTGTATAGCCTAGGATGCTCCCTCCCATGGCAGCATCTTATCAAATCTGACCTTCCTGGAAGCCCAGATGTTTTCTCCAGTGACCCAACCTCCTGGAGGTGGCTCTGCAGCTTCCTCAAAGGCACCATCTTTCTCAGGCCCCTGGAAAACTTTGTTATTGAGCATTCATTTGCATAATTTTTATTCGAGAATATTTTTCTTCTTCCTCCCCTCTCCCTCTTGTCTCTTTACCACAAAATAGTATTATGCAGCTAATTCTTTTGGAGAGCAGAATGCAATGTTAATATTTCTGGTTTGAGCCTTTCTGTAAATTACTACTGAGTAAATTATTACTCTGAAACACTTCTTTATAGTAGAGCCAGAAGGGGAGGAAGAGGGATGGAGAGAGAAGATAGAACAAGGAAGGAGAACAGAGGAGAACTGTAGGGAAGAGGGTGGGGTCTGGGTAAAGAGGCAGCCTGTGATCCCCTGCCAGCTCCCTGCCATCCCCTCATTACCAATCACTTGAGTCCACTCCCAGCCCCAAGCCTTCTCCTGAGCATCGCCTGAGTAAATTACTTAAAATTCAGAGCTCTGGGCCCCTCCCCTACACCTGCCACAGTTTGGGGGGTAGGGGCTCAGGAGCTTGCTTTTCAACAAGTTCCCACAAATAATTCCCATATACCCTCAAATTAGAGCCACTAGGTTAGATCCTATGCTGGAGAGAATCTGACTTCTGGTGATTTTGTAATTTGAGAGTTTTCACATGGCAAGTGAAGATGGCCTTGATTGGTTGGTTCGCAGGAATTAGGCCCCTTCAAGAGTAGAGAGAAATTAATAGTACAGAATGGTGTAGCAATTCTATTTGTAAGCCAAAATAGCAGATAAAAGTAGGGAAACCTGGCCTAAACGACAGGAGAAGGCAATAATCAATATACTAACATAAAACAATAATGCAGCTGGTACAGTAAAGCCATCCCACAGGGAGCCATCGAAAGCATCATTAGTGTCCCGCTATAATGAAGCCCACAGAATGCAGCTCGCATTAGCCAGGGCAAAGCCTCTTCAACGCTGAATATTCTGCCACGTTGCAGGCACATTTATTTTATTTGAAAGAAGAATGGTCCTGTTGCCAAGCCATCAGATGGTAAAAAGAGATATATTTGATGGATAATAAAAAAGGGTCTGCCATAGCCTCACAGAATACGTTTCTAATGAAAATGCTTCTAGCACATGGAATTCGTCGCCTGATGTGTGGATACCTGCAGACAAGGCGAGGAGGGACTTGGAAAAGTGACTTAGGGTGAGTCAGGAGTATGGCTGGAGAAGGGGAGACCATTATTTTTAACAATAACAAACAACAACAAAAAAAAGCCACTCGACAAACATCACTCACTCTTTCTCAACCTGTTCTTGTGATACAGACTGACAGCCCTTTTAATACGAAATAAATCAGGCAGGAGAAGAAGTGTCTGGAAGAACATACAGATTGAGGGCTGACTGACAGAACGCCCCAAAACGCGCTCTGTTTGCATTTGCCTTTGTAGCAGCTAACTTGAAAGGATGTCAGGTGCTTTGAAAGGCTTCCAGGATGCGCTTTGAACTTGGAGAATGCAAATGCAATGTGCTTATTTGAGGATCCTCTTCACACTGGAGCCCTGCTGTGTGTGTGCCACCAAGAAACTGGAGCAAACGACCCTGCAAATAAATTCAAGAGGCCGTTCCAGTCTCCCTCCTGACCTTGGGGTACAAAGGTATTTCATTAAATATCTGGTTTCATACTTAGTTAGGACCAGCTCATCCTCCCAAGCCAGGGCACTCACACCAGAGCATTAGGTCGAGTCACTTCTCACCAAGAAAACAGGCTGGTAACGAGCTGTGACACCTTTCAAGGAGGCGTGTGGTCAGCAGGCATCCCTGTCAAGCACTCCCTCACCTCCATCTGACCTGTGAGATGCTGAAGTCCCTTTGGTTAGCTGTCTTCTTGGATTTCCGGGACTGTCTGGAGTCCACAGTGATTCTACAAAGCAAATGCCAGTCCCCATCAGTCATGAGACAACCAAAGTCCGTTTCAACATCTCCCACCACACAGGGGAAGTTAAGTATTTCTGCTGGGAGACAAAAAGATGCTTGAAAGGCAGGGGTGAGTTCGGAGTGGGCCTGATGGAGGATGGGAGCACAAGGCTAGCAGTGTGCTTTGCTGGAAGGGTGTCCTTATTCCTAAGCCCCACACCTGTCCTTTTCAGCACCTTTTCTCCCTTCCTCCTTGAGAGCCCACCCAGTCTGCACACCTGCCAGGCATCCAACCTGCAGTCCGCTCCTGGTACCCTGCTCCTTGTCATTCAGCAGCAGTGGCTGAGCATCTATGAAGTCCTGGTCAACACCCTAGATGCTAGAGCTAGAATGACACATAAATCAGACAGGGCTGCTGTCTTCATGGAATTTACATTCCAGTGGTAGACAATAAAGAAACAAAATGCTATTGCCAACAAGATAAGTATAGATTGTGGTAAATACTACAAGGGAAAGAGAGTCAATCTAGTAAGTGGAGTTTCTCCCACCCACCCCTGCTAGCCAGGAGGCCTATTTCTGTGATGTGAACAGATACAGTCTGCCAAAGGAGGTGACACTCATAATGTGAAAAGAACCCAGCTACATAACCATGAGCAGGAGAACAGACCAGCCCAGCTAACTTAAAGTGCAAGGGAACTGAGCTAGGGAAACTTTTGAAAGGGCTGAGAATCAACAAGAGGTTTGCGTGGCTAGGATGGAAGAGAGGGGGAGAAGGTAGGGGAAGGCCAGTTTGGAAAGGAGTGGGACAGCTATTGCAGGGCCTCTACTGGGCTTTGGAGCCAGAACCTGTGTCTGCCTCCCAGTGCCTGTGTGACTTTGGACAAAGAAACTGACCTCCCCAGTGGTCTCCAACTGGGCCAGTAAACCTGCTTCATAGCGCTTACCTCATGGGGCTTTGGGTGAAGATTACAAGAGCTGAGGTTATGTGTGCAAACTTATTTTACACCCTGCTTGGCACGGAGTCAGCATTTAAGAAATGTTAACTGCTGCTATAATTTTCAAAGACTTGGGTTCATTTTGGGGTGCGATGAGAGTATTCAGTCAGCTTCCTGGGGCCACTCGAAGCCAGCGTACCTGAGTTCCCTATGATGTCAGGCCACCAAAAGCATTTGAGTGCAATTATAAAGAAATTACTTTCCCAGCAATTAATCACCAGTATAAGATTGCCAATACACATCATCGCGGCATTATGACACATGGCATCACACGAGCAGAATACAGAGTAGAAAGGAGGCCATTTGTAGCTGACCTTATTCAAGTCGAATCAGCTCAATCAATTGAAAATCAGTGGGAGTTTTGCCTGAATAAGGGTCAAGACCAGTTATTGGAAGGCATAATAAAACAAGGGGATGTTTTTAAAGATATTAGATCTTGTAGTAATTTTTCACAGATACGTTGAGGTAGTGCCTCCATAATTCAGGAAACACATTGTTCATAAAGGTTTTCTAGCTAGTCCATAAAGTCTATCTGCAATTTCTTATAGATTCAAGAACAGGGTAAAAGGTAAAAATAGCCAAGGTATGTACCTAAAACTGAAGACTTTTCACCAACTAACTACCAGTTGTGTGCTAAATTGGATCATTGGGGCCTTTAGGGTAGCAAGATGGCAGGAAATACCGGAAAGTTCTGCAGCCTCGTGTTGGCCATCAGATTTGCCCTCCATCTTGAAGTCCACCTGTGCTTGAGAGAACGCAATTAATTCAAAACATGGGCTTAAACTAGTTTTAGTCAGAATTATAAAACTAAAAAACTAGCTGTTTTGCATATTTCAGAGCCAACGCTATCTGTGGGTTATTTGCTCATTTAATATTATCTGTGAATTCTTTTCCCTCAACTCTCTGAAAACATCAGCAAGCAACTAGGAGAAAAGGCAGCTTGAGCCTGCTATGATCTTGTAGTGGCTCCAGCTACAGAATTTTCTCCTCCCCCATCTTCTGGGTTGGTTGGCATCTGCAGACTCCTTCCCATCGAGGTTTTTAATGGCTCCAACAACATCATTTGGATTTTGGAACATGTTGATCAGAAGACTTTTATAAAACATTTTATTTGTCTAATTTGGCAAGTGTGCTTCATTCTGAGTAGGGGACAGAAAGTAAAATACACGGTAGACGATAAAACAATTTGAGAACAGAATCAAATCTTGTGTTCTTTGTATCTTTCATCATATCCTGCATTTTCTCCAATAAATGAGCACTATGTAATTGGTAAGTTACAAAGGAGTTAAATTGCTTTGTCTAGACAGAGAGGATTGATTTGGAGTGTGTGAGTCAAACTGATGAACCTGAAGTTCAGAGTCTATGCATGAACGGTGAGAGTGATCTTCGACATGAAAGCTTGCTACATAATCTACAATAGATGTTACACAGTTCAGAGGGAAATCAGCTGAAACTTTGCAGTAAAAAGGGTCCTGAAATCCTACAAGAATGCAAAAGTTGGGAAATGTATTTTGTACAATGAGCTTGTGGCGTTATTCAGGTTTGAGAAGAGGTCAGCTAATGGATAAGATATAGTTGCCCAGTTTTCTAGAAAAGTGGAGTTTGAGTAAAAAGCTTATGTGCTAAAAGTGTGTCTGGGGTACAATCCCAGAGAAGCTGAAGTGAGGGAAAGGAATGAGTCAGGGGAAGTAGGAGGATGAGGAGGTAAGGTATTAAATGGGGTTCCACTCAGGCACAAACATCCCAGTTGTGCAGGATGGTCTTCAGAGAGGTCGTCTGAGTTACTGTGTTTCAGGCCATCTGTTAGAGGAGGGGCAGTTGGGGGCAGGGGGCAGGAAAGGATAAGGAGAATATTTATTCACCAATTCCCATACCTCAGCAGTCAAAAGTTTCATCTCACAGGGTATTAGCCCCTTGTCATGGTTAATTTTATGTGTCAAGTTAGAGGATATTTTTGAATGAGATTAACATTCAAACCAGCGACAGCCTGCCATCCTCCAGGTGGAATGCTCCATTGGCTTTCCTGAATCTCAGGGTAGATTCAAGGGGGCCCACCCCAGAATTTGGACTTGCCATCTTCCACAATCACACAGGCCAATTCCTTTAAATAAACCACTTAAGACATATAGTTTTAGTCCATTTATACTGCTGTAACAGAATACCTGAGATTAGATAATTTATAAAGAATAGAAATTGATTTGGCTCATGGTTCTGGAGGCTGGGAAGCCCAACAGCCTGGTGCTGGCAATCGGGAAGGACTTCATGCTGCACAACCCCAGGGTAGAAAGCAACAGAGAGGTAGAACAAGAGAGTCAGGGCCAACAAATTCACTACCACATTAACTAACCTGCTCCCATAAGGATGACATTGGTCCATTCATGATGGTCTATTATGGGTCCACACTGTTACATTGGGCATTGAGCTTCCAATGCCTGAACTTGGGGGGACATAGTCAGACCAAAGTATACATCTATACATCCTGTTGGTTCTGATTACCTGTGGAACCTTGACTAACACAGCCCTGTATTTCCAAGCTGCTCATGCAGAGGTGCAGAGCAGGATTCCCCATAATCTTATGAGTCAGTGCCAAGAGGGAGACCCATGGACAGCCATGAGAAAGGCACTTCCAGGTTGTACCCATAAAAAGCAACCATCATGGAAGCTGAATGAAGCAAGTAACCAGTGGTGCAGGCAAGGGGATATGAGGTGAAGCCTAAGGAGCAGGTAATGTGGAGAGAGATGCCAGGACAGGTTCTGACTCTAGGATAAAGTCTCTAATAACAGTCTTATGGATAAAATGAATAAATGTGTGCCCATTTTCTTTTCTTTTATTTTTTGGTACCAGGAATTGAACTCAGGGGCACTGAGCCACATCCCCAGCCCTATTCTGTATTTTATTTAGAGACAGGGTCTCACTGAGTTGCTAATCACCTCACCATTGCTGAGGTTGGCTTTGAACTCGTGACCCTCCTGTCTCACCCTCCTGAGCGGCTGGGATCACAGGAGTGCACCACCGAGCCCAGCTACATGTGCCTATTTTCAAATAGTAAGACAACTTATATTCAAAGACTATGCCTGGTTTAATTTCATTATCTAGACTTCAGGAAAGCAAGGTGGCCCATCTAGCTTTTAGTGCAACAACTTTTAAAATGAGAGCATTGGATTGATGATGAGCAAGTTTCCTCCCAGCTCTGAAATTTCTATTTTTCTCTATCATTTGGACAAAGATAAAGGAATTTGAGAAAGATACAAATAAGGCACATTAAACACCAAATTCAGAATTTTCAAATATTTCATTGATAGAACTAACAGGCCAAAATCAATATGATGAAATTTAGCAAAACTGAATGACAACTAATTAGAACAAAACAAATTTAAATTAAAAAAAACCAACTAAATGACAAGTATTACAATCAATTCTGCAAGGACAGAATAGGAGAAATTTGGCTTGAAAGTTATCTGTTTTTAACAACCACCACCAACCTCGGAACTGTTAATGATCTCAAAGTCAACAAATGATTCAGTTGATGAATAAGCATGTCCTTATTGGAGTTTCTTCACTTCAAGAAAAGATAGAGACGCTGGATCACATGCCCTCTGACGAGCCACCTGAAGATTCTAAGGTTCATTGGTACCGATCTCCTCCCTCAGCCTTTGCCCCAGAACAGTCAGGACGGTTACATTATGGAGCAGGCACAATCACTGCAATGTCAAGTGCTCCTATATGATCTTGATGGGGTCACTAAATGGAAAAAGGTCACTCTGAGGGCCTTTGGTTTTTCCTTCCCCTCATCCCCAAGGGGTAATTGCTCTGGATTGTGGCTCCCCTGCCTGGTGTATAAAGTCACCTAAACACAAAGCTCACAGCCAGAAGGCAGTTTTGGGAACCCTCGCTCAGCTTTTTAAGAGTTACAGGCATTAAAAGGTAGTCCCCTGGAGTGTGCGGCCACTCTGCTGACTGGAACCGAATCCATCTTAAAGTTGGAAATATGACCCAGTGGGGGACAGACTGTGATTTAATGCCACTCAAGTACTACAGGGCACACTTCTTAAAGAAACCATTGTAAATTATTTGTGGCTAATTCTGCTGGTGAATGGAGGGCATGGTATATTCTCAAGTACAAGAGCCCAGCTTGTATCTAATAATTGTTATATCTTCTCTGAAATTTACTGCCGATGTCTCAATTTTAACAATTTAAATAACAAGCTTAACCAAGTGGAACGAGGCTCAGGCAGGCTGGCGCTCTGGATGAAAGAAAGCAGGACAACTCTTATGTCTGAGAGCATTTTTACTTTGACATGAGCAGTGACACACAGAGATGAAATCTGGTTAAAGCGGCAGCCTTCTCAGCCCCATGACAGCTTCTTAGGCTAAGCAAAACAATTTCAAGAGAGTGCACACATATACTTGTTAACTTTACTTAAGAAGACTGATTAGAGACAATGCTTATGAATATGATAATAAGAGGTGGGAACCGGAAAGGTAAGCCATGGAGCTGGGTAATTGGCACTGCTGTTTTCTTCATTACTAATGGATTGCTCAGGGGTCTTAATCTGTGGGTGCACCAGTTTGTTTAGGAGCTAGATGGATCTCCTCCACGCTCCAAGGATTAATGGTGAGAGCACATTTCCATTTTACCTGCTGTTGAGTGATGTTGGAACTATGAGTAGTCCGGTAGATTATATTCTCATTCCCCTCTTGAGACTATTTACTCCATATCCTGGGAAATTCTCCCAATTTCAAAAGATGTTTCATGCCTGAAGTTATCTAACACATGCAAAAAAAAAAAAAAAAGACCTATTTTGAAGGGGTATCTGTGCCCGTGGAGGCCATAACCGTAACTTGCAACTTATAGACTTGCAATTAGCAGAATTTCTCCCAAATTGTAGGACCTTATAGAAGAGTGAAGGGACAGGTCTGAGAGCTGAAAGACTTTGAAAAGACCACTTCACCTTTGTGGACCACTGCTTCCTCTTCAGCAAGTAAGGAACTGGATTCTGATCTCAAGTGCATTCTAGCTCCACTGTTTCTGATCTTACGTGCGTAATCTAAGGGCACTTTGAACTACTTCAGGTTCATTATTTAAATTAAATATCAAAAGTTTTAAGGTAGCCCAACCACTTAACCAGTTTAACAGTTTCTTAAAATGTTAAACATACATATACTAGATGAGCCAGCCATTGCACTCACAAGAATCTACCCAAGAGAAATGAAAGCCGAAGTCTATGCAAAGTCATGGACACAATATTCACAGCAGCCTTATTTCTAGCAATCCCAATCTGGAAACAACCCAAATAATCATCAGCAGGTAAGTGAATAAATTATGCTCTATGCATGTGCTGGCACGCTCAACAACACAGGCAAGTCTCACAATAAGTATGCTGAATGAAAGAAGCCAGACCAGAGGACATACTGTATAACTCCAGAAAATGGAAATTAATCTATAATAACAGAAATGAAGATCAGTTGTGGAGCTGGGGTTGTGACTCAGTGGTAGCATGCTTGCCTAGCATGCATGAGGTACTGGGTTCAATTCTCAGAACCTCATACAAATAAATAAAATAAAGAATCATCAACAACTAAAAAATATTAAAAAAAAAAAAAAGATCAGTTGTTGCTTGGGTAGGGAGGGCCACCTGGAGGGAGGGGTTTCAAAGGAACACAAGGTGATAGATATGTTCACTATCTTGATAGTGATGGTTCCATGGATACACATGTATTCAAGACTTATCAAAATATACACTTTAAATATGCACAGTCTATTGTATACCAATTATACTTCAAGAAAACAGTTTTTAAAATCTAAATATTATGCAGACACCTTAATTTCAGCTCTAAGTATGTATCACAAAAATGGTGGTAAGGTATAGCATAAAAGGCATTCATTGC
Organism: Marmota monax; assembly: GCF_021218885.2. Lineage (NCBI taxonomy): Eukaryota > Metazoa > Chordata > Mammalia > Rodentia > Sciuridae > Marmota > Marmota monax. The sequence goes on along the minus strand of NW_026693933.1, from coordinate 11,909,364 downwards.
AAATCTATTTATAAATACACAAATAACTGGAAACAACTTAAATGTCTAAGAGAATTCATTAAGTAAGAGTGGCATATCCATATATTAAGTTAAGATGTAGCCATTAAAAGTTATTCTGCAGACAAAATATTCTTGTCATGAAAAATGTAATTTACTTTTAAGTTAAAAAGAAAGGTGCTTTTTCATATGTATATGCCAATACTTGTGCAATACTTGTTAAAACCTCCTATGTTGGGGGTTGTTAATTAATCACACTTCTCTCTTCATCTCAGAGTTAGAAACCAATTGAGATACACTAAAAAGAAAAATGTAAACTGGTAGAAAAGAATTCTTGAGCTTCCCAGAGCTGTGATGTTGGGCAGTATTTGGGCCTGAGATGACTCTGCCATACTTGATATTTCAGGATCTGTGTCACATACCTCGTGAAGTGGCCATTTGGGGACATTACCCATCTTTTATAACAGTGCTACCCTGTTCCAAAGTGCTCAGTAAACAAGCACTTTTATTTTTTCTTAGCTGATTAAAAGAGTGGCATGAAATGATTTTTCTAAAATACCCTCAACTTAGCATCCTCATGAACTTGACACTCAGGCATGCCCCAGATCAATCTTTTCAAATTGATCAAACCAAAGCTTCAGTCTATTACAAAACTGAAGTTACCAAAATGATAGGCACTTGACTATCTAAAGCACTTTTTAAAATGTTTTTTTAGTTATCAATGGACCTTCATTTTATTTGTTTGTTTGTTTATATTTGGTGCTGAGAATCGAACCCAGTGTCTCACACATGCTAGGCAAGTGCGCTACCACTGAGCTACAACACCAGCCCTATCTAAAGCATTTAACAACAAAAAAGCACATTCAATTTAATAGTACTATTCATAATATAATTACATTTGTTTTATGTATTAATTTATAAAGCTTTTCCTTTCCTTTCTAGAAAACAAAGTTGTGTGTAAGCCATCTTTAGTAGTATCCTATTATCAACAACTATCTATCCTATTATTCAATAACTATTTGTTGAATCAAAAACAAGACCTTAATGAAACATTCTTACCCTCTGGAGGTGCAATGCACTCTGATGTTTTCTATTCCACCAAATTCTTTTTCATTTATGTAAAAAAAAAAAAAAGTAACAAATAGCAACCCACTAATGTGACATAGCCACCACTAACAAGTAGCAAGCTTCAGCTTGAAAAGCCCTGGAACCAGGAGCCCTGAAACATGTTCTGAAAGGAATGTTAAGTCTGTCCCTCACTGAAAATTATAAAAACTTTGTCAAGGTGAAGCAGGGGCTTGGGGATGTTGAGGGAAAACAGGTGAGCACTGGGCAGCAACTAGGTCAGGCAGAGGAGGGCCACTGGGTGGAACGATGCCAACACAGAGCAGCAGGGCACTGTTGGCCTAGGGCAAGGGCACTGCTTTCTGGGAGCACAGCTATGCTCTGTGTCTTGGCTCCACAAGTGCACACGCTGCCCCCAATGTCCTCACACAGGAAACCATTCTTCAAATCCCCAAAATTTTTGCAATCAAAAGTCAGTGGGCACTTTGCTCCATTGTAAGTCAAAGGGTCAGGAAGAAGGGAAGACAAGGGCTATTTAGCAGCTGTGAAAATCATGGAGTAACTTGGTAAAGGAAAAATCCACTCAGATCCACAAGGAGCACAAAAGTGAGGAATTAAACAACTTTGTAAATAAAGGGATCATTACTCTCGATGCATTAATACACACTTAAGACCTATTGAAAACTTCCCATTTCAAGATAAATGAAGAGCATTAGCAGCTCATTTCCCAAGCTGAATGGGCTGTTTTTGCAGCCTAGTGCTGGAAGCCAGAGGCCTGGGTCAGCTGGGGCTGGCTCAGGTGGTGGGGGGCTCCATGTTGGGGATGCAGAGGGAGAAATCCCTGCATTTCTGCTACTGTGAAGGTTGCAAACAAAGCCCTGTTTTTCACTAAAGGAGGTGCTCAGGGCACCCTGATGAAGTTGGGAGGAAAGTACTACGCCAATGCATTTGCCTCCTCCATGTTCCTTCATCATTCACCAAATAAGTATACTTGCTCCATGTTTAAGAGGTGCTGGGAGCAGAGGCGCTGCTGTAATTGCCTAATGGGCTGGCAAAATGAGGTGTGAGGCACATCGGTGTGAATAAAGCGATAGCCACAAGTTTATTAACATTGAAAATTAAAATAAGCTGGGCCTAGCTAGGCAGCTTTTGCTGAAATGAATCCCATTATCCCTCTAATAACTGTGCGGGGCTCCATTTGATGCCACCCAGGGGGTAGAGAGGCCTCAATACAGGTCACCTCTCTGCCAGCTTCAGGGAGCTGAAATTCTCTGGTTCGCTAGTAACAATCCCGGAGGAAATACAAACATCCAGCCTCCCTTGCAGCTTCTTTCCGCTTAAATCCCTCCAGCATTTGAAGAGCTGTGAAAGGGGAAGACTAAAGTGAGTTAATGTCTTTCTAACCTGGGTGCCTTTTTAAAATAGTTGCTGAATGGAATTCACAAAGGTGTGCGGTAGAATTTTGAATTGAACATTGCCAGGGCTGGGGAAGGAAATTGGGCTCCTACCTATGGCCGAGCAACCATAGGTTGTTTTGCATTTTGACCCAATCATCAAATATTTCTAAATGTCTCTTGCTAGAAGTAGAACTGTCCTTGACCTCAAAATCATTCCCTCTATGTAAGAAACCAGGGTGTCCCAGTAAAGTAATCAGAAAACAGTTCAGTGTATGCTCCATATACTATCTGCAGCAATTTCTCTCATCTTAAAAAAAAAAAAAAAAAGTCCTCTCTGAACCTCCAGTTTCAGCTCCTGACCCACTTAATTGCTCCAATTTGCAGAACCATTCTTCAAAAGACCTGTCTACACTGGCAGGCTCCATATCCTCCCTCTATTTTTTTTTTTTTGTACCAGGGATTAAACCCAGGGACACCTAACTGAGCCATATCCCCAACATTTTGTTTTCATTTTGCTAAGTTGCTTAGGTCCGCACTAAGTTGCTGAGGCTGGCTTTGAACTTTCGATCCTCCTGCCTCAGCCTCCAGAGCTGCTGGGATTATAGGTGTGCACCACCACGCCTGGCTTCTCATTCACTCTTGAACTCACTCCAGTCAGCTTCCCACTCCAACCCCAACAAAACCTTCACCAAGGACAACAGCACTGTTAAATGTGATGCTGGAGCCTCCATTCCCATTTGGTTTGGACTCTTGGCAGCTTCTTTTAATTTGGCTCTCAGAACTGCTCCTTCTTCATCTCCACCTGTTTTCTTATTTTTTTTTTCAACCTCTAAATCTGAGAGCATCCCAGCAGTGAGTCCTTGAACCTCTTCCTTCTCTAAACCGTATCCCTAGTTGATCTCATACAGCCTAATGGCTATAAACACCATCTATTTGCTAATAAGCTCCCAATTTATTTCTCCACCCTGGACCACTACCAGAGTCCAGAGAGATCTCTGCATGAACGTCAAGGCATCTTGAACTTAATAGTACCAAGATGAACTTCTGTTCCTGCCCCACCTTCCAACCCCCACCACACACATATCCAACCTGCTTCTCCAGCTGTTTTGTCAACTAACGTCACCCTCTTCCCATCCTTTACAGAGGACCATGACCTTATTCATCCTTGACCTTTTCACATCCTCACCCTCCAATCCATCAGAAAATCCAATTGACTCAATTTCCAAATTGTATCCTGACTCTGAGCCCTTGTTACCGCCTCTATTGACCTCTCCCTGCTCCAGACCACTGTCCTGCCCCAGGATGGCTGCAACGGTCTCCTAACCGGTCTCCCTGCCTCCACTCTTGCCCCAGTATGGGCTATTCTCAGCATATAGCTGGAGCCATCCTTTAAAAATAAAAGCCAGGTTATGTCACCTCACTAATGACTTCCATCTAATGACTTCCCAGATCCTTCAGAATAAAACCAGCCATTTTACAATGGCCTAAAAAGTCCTATGTTCTCTGGCTCCATCTGCCTCTCTGATGCACCAAGTATTGTCCTCTCCCCTTTCACGCTGCTAAGCCACCCTGGCCCTTTGCTCCACCTCAACACACCATGCACATCCTGCCCTTTGCACTCACTGTTCCCTGGGCAGATATGCAGTTCCTCACTGAGATAAGTTCCTCCTGACCTTCCTCTTGTTACCTAATTACCAGAACCTTCCTTAACCACCCTGTATGAAACACACACACACACACACACACACACACACACCTTTTTTTCCATTCAATTTTGTGTTAAACCAAATTGTACTTGTTTATGTTCTCACTACTCCACATACTTGTCTTCGTCCCCACCAAAGTACAAGCCCATTTGAGGCAGGGACTTTCTTACTTTGTTTTGCTCACTCCTGTGTCCATTCCTGATATGTAGTAGAAGCTCGATAAATATTTGCTGAATGAATGTTATTTGTCAATCTACTCTTTTCTTTCTTCTCTCTCTCTCTCTTTTTTTTTTTTTTTTTTTGCAGTACTGGGAATTAAACCCCAAGGGTGCTCTACCACTGAGCCAAATCCCCAGTCCTTTTTCTTTTTTTTTTTTTTTTGGAGACAGGGTTGAGACAGTTGATAAGGGTCTTGCTCAGTTGCCCAGGCTGGTCTTGAACTGGTGAGATTTCTGCCTCAGCCTCCCACATAGCTGGGATTATAGGTGTATACCATCATGTCCTGTACAATCTGCTTTTTTAGGTATCTGCCATCTACAAGGAAAACACAAAACCTACCTTTGCTCCAGATGTGCACTGCGAGGTGACTCAGCATGGAAGGTCGCAATAATTCCTACGGATGCTGCAACAACTACACTGAAGACATTGTTGCTGGCATCTGCCTTTCCTCCATCCCCACGCCCTTCAGGGTTACAGAAGTGTGTTTATTTCTGCCCTCTTTATCTCCTTGCCTAAAATGCCAGCTGCTACCTTGTTGTCTCCCTCCAAACCAAAAGTAACTGACCATAACCCACAGTCCCTGCCCATCAAAATGAGGGGGCAGTGGCTTGGACATCGAATCTCATCAACAAATATCATAACAGATATCCATTTACTTACTGTATGATCTTAACCAAGTTTTTGAAATCTTCTGAATCTAAGTTTTCTTAAAAATAGAATGGGAAAAGCAAAGCTAGTTTGGAGAGTTATTATGAGGATTAAAAGAAATAAAGAACAAACAATGCTTGGCACATAATACTTGCTCAACAAATGTTGGTTTCCTTTTATTCCACTAGAAGGTAACCCTAGAATTATTTTGGAAATCATCCTTTTAACCTGATCCTTTGACCTTGATAACCCAGAGACAATGCCAGGCCAGGGTTCAGCAGAGATGGAAACCAGCTTGTAGCTGCTCCTGTTTAGGCCATTCCCTCCCCCAACCACTCTTCCTCCTTCACACAAGCCCACAGAGGGACAGGCTGCCCTTGGCACCCTCTTGCATTTATGGCAGTCTTTCTCCGTCCTGCAAGGGTGGTGAACTGAATTCAAGAAAATGACAGGTCATTACAAATATATTTCCTGTTGTAAAATAAAAGGATGTCCTTGTTGAAAAGCCAAGTGACTTAGTTCAGGAGGAACTGCAAATGATAGGCACAAGATATCACAAATGCAGAATGCACCTGTTACACTTTGATATAATATTTTAAATATACACATGGCATTCTAATATTGATAGATGGGGATGTCGGCATGCATCCTTTAACGGGAATGCTCTCTGACAGTAAATCTCCATTACTCAGTGCTCTATTGATTTGGGTTCATCTCTAAAAGTTCAGACTTGGAGAATACTCAGGCCAGGTCTCCACCGAGAACAGCAGCATGGAGAGTTGATAATTATCCAATGAGTTCCAGTAATTATGCAATGAATTACAAATTGTCTACACCAATGTTTCCTGGAAGGTTTAATCCAGCAACACACTTGGACTTTCTAGGGACACATTTAGGGTGGGAGACTGGAGAAAGGAAAGGTCCAAAGCAGGTCCCTGTCCAGTGATCATTGCCCTTACATTTATCCATCTACCCCTCCTCAGTCCAACACACTCTTGGGAACACACACAAATTTGCACAGCTGTCAGTCAGTTCTGTCATCATTCCTTTTTTCCTCTAAGGTAAAAACTACTACTAAAAGAAAAAGAAGAAAACCCTAACTGGCTGCATTCCTTTGGGTAAATCACTAGCTGCACCAGACAGCTCAGCTCATGTTCTTTGATGACTGTTCTCAAACCATGACATCCACACAGGTCATGGACTTCTTCATGAAGCCACAAAATAACAGGCTCCATCCCTGAAGCTCACCTCGGTCTAAGTGCAGATCTCTGCTTCTCAAGCCATGTTCTTACAAAGATAAGAACAACACGTTGCTCATCAAATTTTCTCTAAGGCATATTTATTGTGGTTGTGCCCAGGCTCCTGCAAACCCACCGTTGCTGCTCATGATTTAACAGAGTGGAGCCACCATGAGTTACGCACCCTTCGTTGGAGAAATCATTTTCCTTAAGTTCAGTTACAGGGGAAAAAAAAAACAACTTATCAAAATGAGTGACTTCCAGAAGTTGTGCCATTCTGATGATGAGTCTGAAAATGACAGAGAATCTTCCAGATACTTCAGAAGACAAAGCATCTTCCGCACTTCCAGTGGTACTTCCCTTTGACTCTGTCATAACAGATATCCATTGTTTTTTTCTTTTGTATCAGATTAGGACAGCACTAATTAAACTCCTGAGATTTCCTTTTCCTTTCTGGGCCATGATTCATTTCTAGCTAGACAACCAAACTAGGATGAACTTGAGGTTTGCTCTGGAGTAACTACAGGGCGAGAGACAAGCTTGTCAAGCACTTATTCCTTAGTGAATTTGTGTCTCCTTCTGGGAACACACACAAATTTGCACAACTGTCAGTCAGTTCTGTCATCATTCCTTTTTTCCTCTAAGGTAAAAACTACTACTAAAAAAAAAAAAGAAAAAGAAAAAGAAGAAAACCTTAACTGGCTGCATTCCTTTGGGTAAATCACTAGCTGCACCAGATAGCTCAGATCTGGAGCATTTCTTACCTCCTCATGATCACAAATGCACTTGCCACAAAATCGGGGAGTGTGGAACCCACTGGAGTCGAGGAAGTGGGTAAACTCCTCCACTCTGCTCCAGTGGGTCTCCATCAGTCAATCATGAAGCTAATTGGTCTCCCCGAGAAGCTTTACAGGGCTCTTTAAGACCTTCTCAGATCCTCAACCATATTAACACATGCGTTCCATGCAGCACCCTTGCTGGGACACAGAGAATGGGAGTCTCTCACCAAATGTTTATTGAGCAGCTGTCATGGACCAGCCCTGCACTAGGGCCTGGCGCACAGCAGTTAGGAGGGTAGTTGCTGCTCTGTGGAGCAGAGAGCCCTAGGCTTGTGGTTAGAAGCTCAGCATTTGAAATTAGGTTCCCTTGCTTTATGACTTTGAGCCCAATTTAATTTAAAAAAAAAATGGAAGTGATACCTCTTCCTACCTATTTACTTCATACAGGCAGATAAACTTGTTGACGTGATTTTTAAACTGACTGTGGGAATTTAAAATGCTTTCCTTCATATTCAAAAGAATTGAAAGCAGAGACTTGAACAGATACTTACCCACTCGAGTTCATAGCAGCATAATTCACAAGAGCCAAGTGGTGGGAACAACCTAAATGTCCATCCACAGAGGGATAAACAAAATAAAGCATATACATACCATGGCATACTAGTCAGCCTTAAAAAGGAGTGGAATTCAGACACATGCTGCAACCCAGATGAACCTTGGAAACATTAGGCTAAGTGAAATATATCACATTCAAAAGGACACATGTGATTTCACTTAAACACAGCATCCAGACTAGTCAAATTCATAGAGACAGAAGGTGGTTACCTGGAGCTACAGGGAGAGGTCAGAGGTGTTATTGTTTAATGACTATGGTTTCAGTTTAGAAGAAGTCCTGGACATGGATGGTGATGATGGTTACACAACAATGCCAATGTACCTAATGCCACTAAACTAGGCACTTAAAATAGTACAGCTGTGTCAAAACAGGTGCCAAGGGAAAGCGGTAGCAACTCCTCTTGGAAGAGCCCCTGCCCCTTATCACCCCATCAGTTTTGTGCATTCCACTGTCCAGGGTGGTCCTCGGCTCCTGGTCAAAGGCTCAGCACACTGAGAATGGCCCAGCACTTCGTGGGCCAGTCAGGAGCACGGCATGCAGTGAGAAGTCACTCTCGGGAATATTCGAAGTCAGCACCATCTGCCTGACTGTTTTCTGTTGGAAAACGTTGTCAGGGAGCAGCTCAGCAACTGAAGGCTACTGATCAGCCCTGAACAAAGACAGGGAAAGCTGTTTAAGTGGCACCAGGATAAGCTGGAATTCTCCCCGAGAGACCTGGATCCTTGATATCTGTCAATCACAGAGGTGTAATGTCTATGACTTCCATCACCATGTGAGGATGTACCTTTCAAGAGACCCATAATTTCCTAATTCAGCTTTCTCTCCTTTGAACAAAATTTGGGTGGATCCCATAGCATTTGCCTCTGAGATCCTCCTTCTGTCTTCCTTCCATGGCTGAATGGCCTCCTCCTTTTTTGATCAAAACATTCTTGCTTTTGACTTGCTGATAATGTTCAAGTTAGTTGCATTGAGTGTGTGGCCACGGAGCTCTTTCAGCTCTTTTGGATGCCTCTAGTACCTCATCTCTGATCCATTTTGTGTTGAAGGTTTGAAACTCAGAGAAGAATGACAGCCCCTCTTTATAGAGTTCTTGGGGACATCTCCTAAAATCTTCCAACAACTAATATTACCCATCATTTCCAGTTTTCTCAGTACTTACAACAACTATTATTACTTACAACAACTACTATAACCCATCTTTTCCAGTTTTCTCAGCCTATGGGTAACTAGGGAGAAGCTAAAAGATCTCTTTGCTGTGCATTTGGGCTGGGAAGGCAAAGCAGAGACGTCTCTAACAGTGACTGATGCAGAGATGATGATCTTGCTGGAGAGGCAGAGCCTCCCCTCTCACATTCCTCCCTCAGCTTGGTGTGCCAGCAATTACCCAACGTCCGTGACAAATCACAGGTAAATCCCAGGCTGAGAGCTCAAAATGGACTTTGGATATTTCTCTTTCTGGCAGGCTCTTGTGGAACAAGGTGAAGGATTGCCAGCAGTGAGGATGTCTTCATGTAAATCCACCTGGTGGAGGTCAGAGATGAGGGCCCAGGGTGAATTTTACCTTAAGCAGACCAGATCTTCAGATAAACAAAGGGAAGCATGGTTTCAAACCTGGTCAGCTTCTTAATCCTCTGTAAACACACACATCACTCACTGCAAATTCTTGTCCCAAACTGGAATTCTCCACAAGAAATCAATTTATGAAGGCAGCTGTTTCTTTTCTCACGTGTCTTCTGTTAAGCAAACCACACAGCACAACTGGCAAGATTGATGTTAATATTGTAAAGTCTGTAATAATCCAAATTAATTCCATTGAGACTTGGAAAGGTGAGATGGAGAGAAGGTTATGCTAAAGGCATGATTGTCAGGAGACAGTCTTAATATTGCATTCTATGATACCTTTAGCATAAGAACATGGACTTGGGAGTCAGTCTGAACTATGGCCAAACCTCAGCCCTTCTATCATGTCACTCTGGGACAGGTTAAGCCATTTCTTAATCATAAAATGGGATTATAGGATTTGATTAGAGAATTAAATTAGAGAGCATGTATCAAGAGCCTGGCAGAGCACTTGGCACACAGTGGGCCCTTAACCCCATGTCCTTAGATGACTCTGTGAATCCATATCTTTGATAAATACTTTACAGTGCTCTTGTGCTAGGTCTCCTAAAGTCACGTGGATAAGCAAGCATCTAGGAAACCTGAAGGAAGCAATCTCCCACCTCCATGACCCCAGAGCATAGCACAATGTTAAGACTGATTTGATAAGAAATCCCCTGTCCAGTTGCCACTGGGAGCAAAGCCCAAGAAGTTGTCATACAGGGAAGATGGGCGTGTCATAAGTGACCAGGGGTCGGGGAGGTAGCAAGAAGGAGAGACGAGAGGCAAGCTTGTCCTTGATCTCTGGCTACATCCCATGACTCTTTAGGATGCCTCAACCCCTCTTCACACCAGAGAATGAGGCTTTGGAGATACAGGTGATACCCAGCAGGGCAGGCTGGAGAGACAGCTGACCGAGAGAGATGGAGGTGGAAAGAGACCCTGGGTCCCTTTGCTTCTCCTGTCTTTCCTCAACAGCCCCAATAAGATTGTGGACACGCCCCCCCCAAACTAAATTGTTTCCTTTTTAAGCTGCCCTCACATTTGGAACTCCCATAAAGACAGCAATAAAACAAGAGGTGCCCTCAGATTACCATTCGCAGGTGTTCAAGATGCAGCGAGTCATTCGAATCCCCCCTTAGGCCAGTGGATTCACTCCATCTGTGCCAGCAATTCAGCCGGGGCCCGTATTTTCTAATGTGCAGCTTTCCCAAAATGTCTGTTTCTCCTTTTTTTATTATTATTATTATTTCTTCATACCAAAGGAGAAAAATCAGTGTTTCCACCCACATTATTAGGATCCAAAATAGCCCCTGTTCTCCCCAGCCCGTATCATTGCTCCATTACAAGTACATTTTGTGCATCAACCTCAAAGGTTGTTGTTTTCCTCCTGCTTCTCTCCTTTCATTATACCAGATTTCCAGTTATTCGGTATTTTGTTCTCATTAGAACACTGCTTGTCACATGTTTTCACCAGAGACATTCATCACCAAGGTCAAAGGGTGAATATCGTGATCTATTACGCTTAGAGGAATCTAATGAAAAGCCACATAATTATCCAATTTAAAGAGAAGCATGTAAAAAAGAAGGGGAGCACTTGCTATAATTTAAATTGTTTTGTTTCCCTGAAGCAAAATTCAGCACCTGATTGACAGGACCTAATGATAATTCTTATTGATATGGTGATGTTAATTGTGGGGAGATATTTAATAAGTTCCATATTCAGGAGGTAAATGCGTGCTCTTAACCCGCACCTGAACCTGATTTTGGATGCAGCATGGGGATGAGGTACAGATACAGATAAGTGAGCACAAGTGGATTTTCAGTCTTGTGTGGCAGAATGGAAATTGGAATCTTCAGAATCTATTAGGAGAACAATTCCACAGTTGCTCACACTTTTATAAATTATACTGTATATTATAGAAAAGACACAAAGTCAGGGGAGCTGCCAGAGGAAGGAACTGTCGTGACTTTGCAGAGAAGTTTATGGGGTGGCATTTGGTGATGGTGGTGACGGTGTCGTTTTCAACCAAAGACACACACCATCAAATGTGATCTGTATTCATTTCCAAACAAAATGCACTAATGAAATCCATGTCCTAAACCACCCCTGTCACCCATGGGTGAGGATGACCTTGCAAAAAAGGAGGCCAACTTTGAAATATAGGTTCAAATAAATTTTAAAACCATGAACAATCCCCTGTGAGAAGGCTTTCATAGGTCTAAATTCCAAAGGAAATTCATCCATGGGGGCTGAAAATATCAACCAGATCTGTATCCCATGAGCTCTCAGGGATTCAGGAAACAGATGCTGGGGCTGTGGATGAAGCCAAGGTCAATGCAAACTTTTTTAGAGGTCATTTCCCAATTATAACCTGGGCAGGAAAAGATGGGTCTCCAGGTCTAGCCATGCACAATTAGATTCTAAGCCTCCCCTCACTGAGAAGCTATGTGTTGCTCATGTTTTTAGCATGTGCTGAAAGAAGTTTTTTAAGTACTGGAATTTTGAAACTGAGTCTGCTATTTTTGTAAGACTATGCCATCTTTTGTTGAAATAATAATCACAGTCATATTTGAGCAAAATAATGCAAAGTTTAAAAAAATGAAAGCTACTCTAAAGTCAAATAGACTTGAACAAAGTGACTTAAATCTGAACTCAAGTTATGAAATTGAGTTTAAGTGTTTTTTATTTTTATTTTTTTGGTAGTTGTAGATGGACAGAATGCCTTTATTTTATTTGTTTCATTTTTATATGGTGCTAAGAATCGAACCCAGAGCCTCACACACACTAGTCAAGTGCTGTGCCACTGAGCCACAGCCTCAGCCCCTCAAGTTTTTTTTTTTAAACTCCTAATTAAGTCAGTCTTCCATTTTTACTTATGGAAAAAGAATATGACATGATAAACATTATAATATGATATCCTGGTCAATATAGTAATTCATGAACAAGCATATGTAACTTCAAAATAATCAAGCCAGAGATACCTATAACCTGAGTCACAAATGGGTCCCTGTCACTAGGAAAGTTATCAATCTACAAATAGAAGCACAAGAGCCAACTATTAAAAGAATGTCACATACACACACACAAAAGAGTGATCCCCCTCCCCATACTGAGGATTGAACCCAGGGACATTTTTGCTTTTCTTTCCTTTTCTTTTTGTCAGGTACCATGGATTCAACGCAGGGGCATTCTACCACTGAACTACATCTCCCATCTTATTTTGAGACAAGGTCTCACTAAATTGTCCAGGCTGGCCTCAAACATGTGTCCTCCTGCCTCAGCCTCCTGAATAACTGGGATTATAGGCCTCATGGACACAGTACAAGAATAATTTTTAATGAACAGAATTTCACAATTGTTCAAAACAACCCAAGATAAGATCCTTCTTGGGCTGGAAATGAGTATTAGAGTACTTGTGCTTAGTAGCATGTGTGAGACACTTGTTTCAATACCTATAGCAATGCAAAAGGAAGGAGAAGAAAGCTTCTTCTTCAGCCTAGCAGCTGGAGGCTGGCATACTGTGGGTGATTGACAAATGAACAAAATCCAAAATTTTTCCTTTTTCCTAAAGGTATGGTACTTTATTATTTTTTTCTTTTAATACACACACACACACACACACACCTAAATATACCTTGGAATAATCCAGGTATAAGTCATATTGACTTTGAGCCAAGTACTTACCCTTAACTGAAGAAAAAAAAATCAAGTTAATTGGAGAGAACCAAATTGATCACAGGTTATGAAACAAGTGGCAGCCGAAACTGCTGCTATGATTTTCAACTTCCTAGGCCAATGCATTACATCATGTTCAGGAGATTATACTTCCTCTGAAAAAGACTTCTAGATTCTTGCTAGCCAAAAAGCCATATGCCAGCAAATTGAAAAAGAGTTCAGAGAAAAGCAGTAAAAATAATTAAGGAGGCCCTCAGACTAACTGATGGAAAGAGATGAAAATTATTAAGTATGGGCTGCTTGGCCCACTAAAGACCTGGGTGGTTATAGAAATGATATGCAGCTATCTGGAGGGACAAGATTCCCGTCTGAAGTGGGCATTAGTCCACAGAGACTAACAATGCAATAATAAATGCACCAAACCGGGTGATGCTCCAGGCCCAAAACTGGAGCCATATCTGCCCTGGGAAGTTGCCAAGAGCCACTCTGCATTTCTGTGTGTCTCTTGGTGAGGGGTCAGAGCCAACATAGAGATCAAGATGTCACTGAGGTCCCCACATTTCCACTCTGGTGCTAATCATACACTTAATCTATGCCAATCATCTGGATCCTTGAAATGTCCTGAAACCCAAAAGGGAAAAAGTAAGAACCAGTTAACATCATAATTCAAATTCCAACTCCAATACTTCCCAGCTGAGTGAATCAGCTGGGAGAGTTACTCAACCTCTCTGAACCACTGTTTCCTTATTTGTGAAATGGAGGTAAGAATAGTACCCTCTATAGCACTGTTAATGAAATTCTTCCCATAAAGCACTTTGAGGGCCCAGCTGCAGTAAGTGCTCAATACATAGAACATATAGTTATTGTTTATTATAATTACCAGTAAAGGAAAGGAAAACCATAAGGCTCAACAAAAATCTAACCCTCTCAATAGAGGTTCTAGGCCCTAAAACAATCACCCAAGAGTCCTCTGGCCTGAGGGACTAGACCTGTGCCTGAGCAGATCCCATAACACTTCTTTTGCTAATCATGGGTCTCACCCCCTGCCCTCAAACATGCCAATTTCCTTTATGCCCACTATAGGTTTGGGGAACAAATCTCCCAGGTTGCCCAGGAAGGTACTGATTTATGTCTGTTGACCCAGGATAACTATTCATAGTACACTTGTTCTTTCATCAGGGTCATAGTTTTGATGATAAATGAGATGGTTACCTTAGTTCAAGTCTCTCAACATCTTATTTTCTAAATCTTTTCCATCCTGCACCACAACTTGATAATGAGTTCCTTAAGTACACTGAAGTTACTGATAAAAGGCAAAAAAAAAAAAAGCAATTTTCATCAACTCTGACGTTCCTTCAGTCAAAGATTGAGGGTTGCTCTGAGTGTTACCACCTCAGGGTCTGGTGAACGAGTGCATGTTCACCTGAGCTGCATAGTACCCGCATTTCAATGTGCTCAGTTCCAAGAGCCTACCCTATTAGTCTGTCCTGGACAGATAAGCTCTCTTCATCCCCATTTTAATTATAGTTTTTTTTTTTTCTAAAAAATATCCAATGCTAATCTATAAGATTATTTTTTCTTGCCTTACTGCATTGGCTAAGACCACCAGCATAATGCAGAATTGAAATGGTGGTTTAAAAACAAAACAAAACAAAGCACAAATGAAACTTTACTTTGGATGTTTTAAAACATCCTTCTTTTTATTCTTGTTGTGAAAATTCACTGTACAAAATGAAGCCAGCCCTGTCACTCCACGAGGATCTGTGAAGAAGACAGGGAAACAGGTCAAGTACACCTGAGCCAGGAACACTTCCACGGAGCCAATTCAAGGAAACAGCGTTCCTTATCTTTAAGACCATATTTACTTAGTAACTGCCCACGGAGCTGCCAACTATGATCTTGAGACTAGCTTTACACAGTGACTGCGGCCACTGGCCAATCCCAGCTTGCCAGCTCCCCCAGGCATGACAAGTACCTTTTGAAATGAGTTGCATATATTTCTCCACCCTCTATAAAACCTCCAACCTTTCTTTTGTTCTCTGGACAAAAGAGCCCACTCTAGCCTGAGCACCGTGCCCCAATGGCATTTCTATTTTTTTACTCCCAAAGTTCCTTTATTGCAGATCCATCTCTGTATTGACCTTGCACAGTGTCTGGAGTCAGGACAGGTTTAACACTAGCTCCCACCTTAACCTTCGGTACTACTGCACACAAATCATTCAATCTCCCCAAGCCACGCTCTCCTCATCTGTAGAATGGCATTAAACATGCAGATCGTCATATCATCTACAAATTCTGGCTTTATTTCTTCCCTCCAATCTGTATCCTTTTCTTTTTTTCTTTTTTTCCTTGCCTTACTGCAGTGGCAGAGACCTCCAGTACAGTGTCAAATTGAAACGGTGAGAACATTTCTATTCTTATCAGAAGAGGGTTTAACCTTTCACCACTGAATATGCTCCCTGTAGATTTCCATAGATACCCTCTCAGCTTGAAAAAGTTCCCTTCTTGTCCTAATTTACTCCATGTTGAGTTTTGACAAAAGCATTTTCTCTATTTATTGAAATGACAACATGCTTTGCCCCCAATTCTGTAATCTCTTAGATTACAGAGATTAATTTTCAAATGTTTAAATAGTCTTGCACTCTTGGAGTAAATGCTGCTTAATGCTGAACTTGATTTGTTAATATTTTATTAATGGTTCTTGCATCTATGTTACTGGCATAATCCTATAAGAAAAGTATCTTCATACTCTCTTGCTATATTGGAGAATCAAATGAGATTTTGAATTTTAACATGTTTTGTAAACTGTAAAGTACTGTCACATACAGACTCCAAAGCTGCTGCATCTGCTAAGGATGATGACAGGGCATGGCACTGAGTCGATCCTTACCACAAAGCAACCGAGAGGCTGGTCAGGAATCAGCCTCTGTGACTCATTCCCACCCTTTCACAGATACAGTCAGAACTCTCAGCCTGTGACTTTGGCAAAGATGTTCTCTAGAAGCCTTTGCAAGAAAGCCCTGATTTTAAACAGTCTCTCCTGTTGTCAGACCACATCATACCACATGTCCTGATTCTGAGTTTAAGAGCAATAGGGGAAAAATACAATGACTTATTCTTGCTTAGAAATAAACTCACCTGGGGCTGGAGTACTAGCTCAGTGGTAGAGCACTTGCCTCGCACACATGAGGCACTGGCTTCAATCCTCAGCACCAAATAAAAATAAATAAATAAAATAAAAATATTTTTTAAGAAAAGAAAAAGAAATAAATTCATCTGTCACTTTCCTGGATAATCAGAGAGTCTCAAAACATTTTTCCTCAATATGTCCAAGCATGGTAGGGCTTATGATAATGTTTGTGGTTTTAATACATCTATAAATATTTCAGTCTCTACTTGAGGAGTTCAAAGTTAATAAGGTTTATCGATTTTGACAGCTTATTGAAAGTATCCTAATTCATATATCCCTCACATAATCCTGCGTGTTCTTCCATTCATTTATTTCCTTGTCAAATGTCTACAGAGCATCTACTACATGCTAGGTGCTAGGTGCTGATCTAAGTGCAGGAGATGTGGTGGGAACAAGATGGGCAAGGCCACAGCCTCCTGCATCCAGTGTTTTCAGACTCCAGGGCTCACGTGGAAGCTCTGTACTGGCTGCCAGGCAGACTCTGGATCCCTTTTCAGGACCACATTACTCCTTCCCCTGGCTTCCAGGAGTTTTGACTACTGAGAGCTCACATCCCTAAGTCTTGCTCTTGGCCAAAGGGAGTTGTCTCCCAAAGACTGCATTACCTTCCAGGGGGAAGCTACCCATCATGATTGGTAGATGGGGACACAAAGGCCGGCCCACTTATTCTCAATGTAGGACAACTCTGAAGGGCCATCTTGAATGGGGATCCCAACTTCACCACAGCTCAACCCTTCCTCCTGCCCCATTCTGCCTCCCTGACCCCTCCCTCACAGGTAGTGTTTCCAGAACACTCTTCAGTCAACTTCCTGCACACAGATCCCCATATAGGGTCTCTTTGCAGGAGGAACTGGTTTAAAACAAGCCCTTTATTCTTTTAAAATGGTACCTCTGGGAGGAGATGAGATGAACTAGTAACTTCTTTAATTTTTTTTTCAAATATAGTAAAACTTAAAAATATACCAGGATCTAAGTTGTAAAGTCCACTGAAAAGGAAGAAACATTTTTTAAAAAACTGAAGATTAAGACCATAACTGACAGTTTTTAGGAAAATCATTTATTCCCTTTAATATATGCCCTCAAAAGTTCAATCAACAAACAAAACCACCCACCATCATGGAGCCAGAGTTTCAGGAAAATTCCTCTAACATTGAAGGTTCAGGTATGAAATGTCACAGATGCGCACTTTGTGAATAAGTATAGCGCTGGTAAATGGGAGGACGTCTTGGTTCTGAGGTGAGTCACAGCTGCCTCAATATGTGAGATGGCATTTCTGCCTCACACAGGATCTTCTATAGCAGTGTGACTTGGAATCTTCACATAGAGAGGATGACTTACCTGATGCATGATTCATGACACTCATTCAAGTTTGGTTTCTTTTGGATGGCAGAACAAAATCTGTCCACCAGGCATTGAGACATCACAAGCCATAGGATGCTTTCAGGTGGGAAAGATGAGGCTACTCTACAGGCATAAGGACGTCTATGGTGTGGTTTCCCACTACATGGCAGGTGCTCTAGGGGTGACTCCTGGAGATCACTGCCTCCTCTCTTGTCCTTACAGTAGTGATGACACCAGGTAAAATTGCCATCCCCTGATGATCTACTCACTCATTTAACAACTCTTCAATAGGCAGGCTGAAAGCTAGGCCACATAGCAAAGACATCACCAAACAGACTGGTTCAAAAGAAGCACAGGTTTCTTCTGCACTCACGTAACACTCCAAGGCAAATGGTCCAGGTCAGGGGAAGCTCTGCCACCTGTGGTCCTTTAGAGCCTGATATCCTGGTAGGCCCAGATGGCCCATAGTACTTACTCCCACAGTGTTTACTATAGGATGGGGAAGAAGATAAGTAAGTCAGGCTGGGGTTGTGGCTCAGAGGTAGAGCGCTCACCTAGCATGCATGAGGCACTGGGTTTGAATCTCAGCACCACATAAAAATAAAATAAAGATATTATGTCCGCCTATAACTAAAAAATAAATGTTAAAAAAAGAAAAATAGATAAGTCAGCAAGCAATTACCAAATGTAAAGGTTCAGGAAAAGAATGAAGATGGCACTATAATAAAGAATAAGATGCAGGATGAGAGGATACAGAGGGTTGCTGGGGAACCAGCAGAGAGAACATGGTCAGGTGATACTTAAGTCGAGACCTAAAAGGGAAAAATGCATCATTGCAAGACAAAGGGTACTAGCTGGAGGAACTTAGCGTCCCAAGAGCCTGGAGGGAGAAAGCTGGGTATATATGAGGCCAGTCCAGAGAGTGGGGCTGGAGCAAAAGGAATGAGAAGAAGTGATTTGATCCAGGGACACAGAGGCACAGTAGAGCAGGATCCTGAAGAACCTAGCAGGCCACAGCCAGGAATTTTGATATTTAAAGTATAATAGGAAGGAAGGTTGTGAGATGTGATTCACCTTTTTTTCGCATTTTTATTAGCATATTATTGTTGTGCATAATGATGGAATTTGTTGTTACGTGCACTCAATAAAATAATATAATTTGGCCTATATCCACTCCCCTTTTTAAGATCCCTACAGTTACAGTAGGGAGAAGGTGGCCATGATATAACTCATTACTCTGAGAAGTGAATTCTAGGGCCAAGAGATTGAATGTTTAAATACTGTCTCTAAAGAATAATTTTAAGATGAAAAATGACTTCCCTGGTAGCCACATCTTCTCTAGGTTTCCAGAAGGTCTCTGAGACTAGTGATGTGGGACAGTAGCCTGAAGCCATGGTCAAAAGCCAGAGCCTTCAAACCAGCTTTGCCAGGGAAAGATGAAGCAGGAAGAGCATTTCAGGGAGAATAGTGATGGATTTTATGTCAAAGTCACTTCTTATCTCCAATATACAATCAATCAATAAATGCTCATTATCTCTAGCAATCAGAAATGCAAATCAAAACTACTCTAAGATATCATCTCACTCCAGTCAGAATGGCAGCTATTATGAAGACAAACAACAATAAGTGTTGGCAAGAATGTGAGGGAAAAGGCACACTCATACATTGCTGGTGGGACTGCAAATTGGTGCAGCCAATTTGGAAAGCAGTATGGAGAATGCTTGGAAAACTGGAAATGGGGAAACACCATTTGACCCAGCTATTCCTCTCCTCAGACTATACCCAAAGGACTTAAAAACAGCATACTACAGGGACACAGCCACATCAATGTTAATAGCAGCACAATTCACAATAGCTAAATTGTGGAGCCAACCTAGATGTCCTTCAGTGGATGAATGGATAAAAAAAAATGTGGCATATATACACAATGGAATATTACTCAGCATTAAAACAGAACAAAACCATGGCATTTTGCAGGTAAATAGATGGCATTGAAGAAGATAATGCTAAGTGAAATCAGCCAATCCCAAAAAAACAAATAACGAATGTTTTCTCTGATATAAGGAGGTTGACTCATAGTGGGAGGAAGAACATAGGAGGAATAGACGAATTCTAGATAGGGAAAAGGGGTGGGAGGGAAAGGTAGGGGGCAGAGGATTAGCAAGGATGGTGGAATGTGATGGACATCATTATACAAAGTATATGTATGAAGACTTGAATTGGGTGTCAACATATTTTATATAAAAACAGAGATACAAAAATTATGGTATATATGTGTATTAAGAATTGTAATGCAAAAAAAAAAGAATAGCATAACCTTAGATTAGGTAGAGGGAAGTGAAAGGAGGGGAAGGCAGGGGATGTGGGGTTAAGAAAGATAGTAGAATGAAACAGATATTATTACTGTATGTATGTATGTGACTGTATGACCAATGTGATTCTACAATATATATACTCAGAAAAATGAGAAATTATATCCCATCTAAGTATGATATATCAAAATATATAAGTGCATTCTACTGTCATGTATAACCAATTAAAACAAATAAAAAATTTAAAAAAAAAGAAAAGAAAATGCAGGGAGCTGGGGGCCAGAGTTGGTTTCTCCTTGGGATGTAGAAGGACTAAAGAGTAGATGGATTTTCTCTGGGTTTTTGTTTATCTTAACATAGAAAAGAATAAAGATTTATTTGTAACAGAAATGGGAAGCAAATATACCTAGTTCATCTACATTTTCTTAAAATTGCCATCAGCAATAATAACTAAAAAGTTGCATCATTTAAAGTCTTTGCCCACATTACTTCATGAAGATGCTTGGTTGAACTGAATTTTCTTTTTCTTTTTAAGTACCAGGGATTGAACCCAGGGGTGCTTTACCACTGAGCCATATCCCCAGCCCTTGTTTTTTTTTTTTTTTTTTAAGAGACAGGGTCTCACCGAGTTGCTTAGGGAGGGTCTTGCTAAGTTTCTGATGCTGGCTTTGAACTCCTGAGCCTCTGCCTCAGCTTCCTGAGCTGCAGGGCTTACAGACGTGCACCACTGCACCTGGCTTGAACTGAATTTTTTATAAAAGTTTCTTAATAAGTAACTGGGATCAACTGACTAAAAATTGAAATTTGTAAGGGGCTTGCATGTTAACTCTCCATCATCATGAAATACTTAATACAGGCTACTTATTAAGTCAAGAGAAATTGTTTTCCCTCACAGATTTGGAGGTTCAAAGTTACAATGTCAGACAGCACTATTGGTTTGGTCTCTGGTGTGAGTGGCAGCTGGAAGCACGTGATGGCAGGAATGTAGGAGTTAATGGTCTCAAGCTGGAGAAAAAAGAGAATGAGAGTGGAAGCATTCCCATAATCCCCTTCGAGGGCATGCCCCCAATGACCTAAAGGCCTCCTATTTGGCCCCACCTCCCAAAGGTTCCACCACCTCTAGCTTGGTCCAGAGGAATCCTATGGATCAAACCTTCAATCACAATGGATCTTTGGGAGATATAATTAAACAATTAACCCACACCATAGTATTAAACCATAGCATCCCCGCACCCACATGTTAACTCTTCATGAATCAGAAGCATTTAGATCTTTGAAAATAATTGATAGGCCCTAATGATTCAAGGGGCCTTGATTTCTCGAGCCCTTAGTTTGTAAAATTGTGCAACTTTGAATGAAATGCTGCACGCTTATAAATAATTCTGAAACCTTGGAGATAAAGGGTACTTCAAACCTTTGTTATGAGAATATACATGCAAACTGTGTCTGCATTTACTCACATTCTGAATTAGTTGCTGTGTGAACTAATCATCTCAAGCATTAATGCTTGGCCTTGGGATGAAATTAAAGGAGAAACATTTAGGCAGAATCATTGGAGAATTACCCTGAAAGTAAGATCACTAAATCCATAAATATTTTCCTAAGGGAGAAAGTGAAAGTATCATCAGTTTTTAATTCTAAATAGAACAAAAAAAAATTAGCCTTTGGACCATAGAAAACAGCCTTGTGACAGAGCACTGAATTATGCTTTTCCTACCTCTCCTTTCCATTGTAACGAGCATTTCCTAATTTATTCAATGAAGAAATATAAAATAGAAATCTGCATTAGAGGTTTCTGATTTGTCATCCACAGAATAGCTGAAGGAACTTTACTGACACAGAGGTGTTATCTGGGCATCCATGTCCCAAATACACAAACCCCAGCATGCCAGACCTTTCTAGAGAATTAGGGATTGCAAAAAAAAGAAAAAAAGAGCATGAGAGGAGTTATGCAAGAGGGAGAGAACGGAAGAAAAACAGGAGAAGGAAAGCTAGTGGAGGGTACAACTTACTGACCACTCTTTTTTTTTTTAATTTTTTTTTTAGTTGTCAATGAACCTTTATTTTACTTATTTATATGTGGTGCTGAGAGTCGAACCTGGTGCTTCACACATGCTAAGCAAGCGCTCTACCACTGAGCCACAACCCAGCCCAACTTACTGACCACTCTTGACTTCCTAACTCTGCTCAGAAAATGCCCACTCACAGTCTTTGCCAGAGAGGAGACTTCCATTCCTGCCTCGCAGGCATCTATTCATTTATTGACTAATATTTACTGAACATTTGTTATGGGCCAGACCCAGAGCTGGGCCCTAAGACTACAGAAGTCAGGCATGGCCCCTTTCCTCAAGGAAATCATAGTCTCACCAAGGAATGGAAACAAAAAAAAAAGGAGTTATCTGTAAAGAGCTCTAAGAGAGGAAAGCACCCTGTGATGAGAAACCCCAGGAGAGGGGGTGATTTTGCCTGCCTGGAGCTTCAGGGCAGGTTTCAACCAGACCCTGAATGATGCTGTGCTTCCCCACGCAGCAAAGAGGAGACAGCAAGGGGCTGCGGCGGGGAGTAGCAGGCGATGGGCCATGAGGGGAGGCGAGGTGCAGACTGACAATGACCCGGCAGATGGCCAAGCAGTTAGGCTACATTCTGCAGCCAGCGAGGAGCATTTATATCGAAGAAGTGGCATCACCAAGTCTGGGTTTAGAAAGGCCAGTGGCAGCAATATGAAGGAACCATCTTCCATTTGACCTTGGGACCTGTCCTGAGCAGAAGATTCTCCTCTCCAGGGCAATTGTCATCGCTGTGAGAGCCCTTCTGCATTCTGCATTGCTGACTTCATCCCGGGATGCAACGATGTCACGTGTTCACAGAGGCTGTGGGTCATTGGACAGGACACAGTGGGGATGGCTTTTCTAGAATCACAGCTGGGAAGACCCAAAGCCTGGGTGACTCTATGACTGGGAGCTGGAATCATCTGGGGTCCAGTGTAGGGTAGCACAAAGTCCAAGAGGGTTGCTCACAGGCATGTGCTCAAAATTGAGGCCAGCGCAGGTCACAGAGAGTCAGGAGTCAAAGATTTGGAAGCTCAGTGTCTTTTGCTTCTTATGGTGTGACAGGCAACCTAATAAACAATTCCTTGGTCATTCCTGTTTACCTCTTTCTATCTTGTTTCTTACTGCATCATCCAGCTGTGACTTTCAAGGAAGGAAGGAAGGAAGGAAGGAAGGAAGGAAGGAAGGAAGGAAGGAAGGAAGGCAGGCCTCCAAGATATGACCTGTTTAGCCCTTTTCTTTTCAACCTCAATTCCCTAAACTCCATGAGGGAGTTTAGGGAATTGCTCACAGAGTTGCTCACAGAAGTCCCCTTGTTTCCCCTCTTACCTTTCCACAGACTGTTCCCTCCACTAGGACTTTCCCTGTGTGCCTGGAAACTTCTGTTTTGCCTTCAAGATTCAACTCTAACATCACCTGGTCTCAGAAACCTTGGCAGAGTCTGAAGATGCCACTGATGCCCTCCTGCTCGCCATTCCTCTCACACGGGGAATTCTGGTGCTTCTGGCAGCTGGTGGCTGCCACTGACTTACCCTGACTCTCTCACTAGCCTGCAAGCCCTCTGTGCTCTAGAAGGGTGGAGAATTTTTTTACTCTCCTCATGCTCTCCTGGCCTCTCAGACATCCTGGCACATAGCTGACGTTTAACCCATCTGGATTTTTCACAGTAACTTTCAAGATGACCCTTTATATTTTTATAACCTTTTATAGAACCTATGTTAGGAAAGTCCATGTAACATTTTTCGTCTTCTACAAGAAATGATCCTCAGGTATTAGCCCCACTTAGAGATGAGGAAACAGAGGTTAGAGACATGAGATGATCTGGCCAAACTCACTGAGCAAGAGAGCGGCAGAGCTAAGACTTGTTCCTGGGTCATCCCGTCTCTCAGAACTGTTAGGTTACATGATAGGCGGGTGGCACTGAGCACCCAGCCTCCACTTCAAAGATTCACTTTGGACACAGTCTTCTATCCAGTGCCCAGGGTCATATCCCAGTCATCAGTTCCTGTCTGAGCACCATTTGGAGGGTAAAAGGAGTCCCCCTGAACTCCCAAGAGTCAAGGGGAGGGAGCACTGTGAAAGGTCACTCGGGGTGGCCTCTGGCAGCCTGACTCAAGTTCAAACTGTGGTCATGTCAGCAGGCCCGTGGTGGGAGGGAAAGGGATGGGAGATTGAATTATTTCTTCTGCAACCTCATCACTGGCATTGACTTGCAAAGCAAATGTTATGTCGGAGTCTGTGTCTTATGAAAAGCATCATAAAAACCAGAACTATTGAAGCCCAAATTAGTGAGATCTTTAGTTTTTTTTTTTTTTTTAATTGTTTAAATTTTAGTTGGATTAATTTTTTTTTTAATTTTTTATTGTTGGTTGTTCAAAACATTACAAATTTCTTGACATATCATATTCCACACTTTGGTTCAAGTGGGTTATGAACTCCCACCTTCACCCGATACACAGATTGCAGAATCACATCAGTTACACATCCATTGATTTACATATTGCCATACTAGTGTCTGTTGTGCTCCGCTGCCTTTCCCATCCTCCACCCTCCCCCCTCCCCACCTCTCCCCTCCCCTCCCCTCCTCTCTCTCTACCCCCTCCACTGTATAACCCTGAGGGTCTCCTTCCATTTCCATGCAATTTCCCTTCTCTCCCCCTTTCCCTCCCACCTCTCATCCCTGTTAAATGTTAATCTTCTTCTCCTGCTCTTCGTCCCTACTCTGATCTTAGTTACTCTCCTTATATCAAAGAAGACATTTGGCATTTGTTTTTTAGGGATTGGCTAGCTTCACTTAGCATAATCTGCTCTAATGCCATCCATTTCCCTGCAAATTCTATGATTTTGTCATTTTTTTAATGCAGAGTAATACTCCATTGTGTATAAATGCCACATTTTTTTTATCCATTCGTCTATTGAAGGGCATCTAGGTTGGTTCCACAGTCTTGCTATTGTGAATTGTGCTGCTATGAACATCGATGTAGCAGTGTCCCTGTAGCATGCTCTTTTTAGGTCTTTAGGGAATAGACCAAGAAGGGGAATAGCTGGGTCAAATGGTGGCTCCATTCCCAGCTTTCCAAGAAATCTCCATACTGCTTTCCAAATTGGTTGCACCAATCTGCAGTCCCACCAGCAATGTACAAGTGTACCCTTTTCCCCACATCCTCGCCAGCACTTGTTGTTGTTTGACTTCATAATGGCTGCCAATCTTACTGGAGTGAGATGGTATCTTAGGGTGGTTTTGATTTGCATTTCTCTGACTGCTAGAGATGGTGAGCATTTTTTCATGTACTTGTTGATTGACTGTATGTCCTCCTCTGAGAAGTGTCTGTTCAGGTCCTTGGCCCATTTGTTGATTGGGTTGTTTGTTCTCTTATTGTCTAATTTTTTGAGTTCTTTGTATACTCTGGATATTAGGGCTCTATCTGAAGTGTGAGGAGTAAAGATTTGTTCCCAGGGTGTAAGCTCCCTATTTACCTCTCTTATTGTTTCTTTTGCTGAGAAAAAACTTTTTAGTTTGAGTAAGTCCCATTTGTTGATTCTAGTTATTAACTTTTGTGCTATGGGTGTCCTATTGAGGAATTTGGAGCCCGACCCCACCGAATGTAGATCGTAGCCAACTTTTTCTTCTATCAGACGGCGTGTCTCTGATTTGATATCAAGCTCCTTGATCCATTTTGAATTCACTTTTGTACATGGCGAGAGAAAGGGATTCAGTTTCATTTTGTTGCATATGGATTTCCAGTTTTCCCAGCACCATTTGTTGAAGATGCTATCCTTCCTCCATTGCATGCTTTTAGTCCCTTTATCAAATATAAGATAGTTGTAGTTTTGTGGATTGGTTTCTGTGTCCTCTATTCTGTACCATTGGTCCACTCGCCTGTTTTGGTACCAGTACCATGCTGTTTTTGTTACTATTGCTCTGTAGTATAGTTTGAAGTCTGGTATCGCTATACCGCCTGATTAACAGGAAATATATTCACAGTCTGAAGCTCCAAAGACACAAGGGTGTGTACAGTGAAAATTGACCCTCCCATTTTTTGTCTCCTGTCCCCAATTTCCCCTCTCCAAATGTATTTCATAAATATTCAAGAACACACACACACACACACACACATTCTTTTCTCACACTTTAAAATACAGGGCAGACTATTTATACACTGTTTGACATCTTCATTTTTTTTTCACTTAACATATACCTTGGAATTCCTTCTATATCTGCATACAAAGAGGTGCCTCCATCTTTTTTATAGTTGTACAGTATCCCTTTATACAGCTGTGCCAAAATTTAACTAGTTCCCTATTAAGAAGCATTTAGTTTGCATACCATCTGTTGCTATTAAAAGTAACACTGCAATAAATATCTTATAGCTATATCATTTGTTCACATGGTAGTACATCCCATAGGACAGATTCCTAGACTTGGAACCACTGTATCAAAGGGTGTGAAGGTACATTTGTCATTCCAATGGGGGGTGCTGCCAAATGGCCTTCCACTAATTTATATTAATTTCAAATTCTACCTCTGTCCCTATGGAATCCTCTGTTACCTGTTAATCATCAGGGATGATCTGACGATTCAAAGAAGCCACAAAACCCCAACCAATTCCCTGAATTTAAAATATAAAAGTAGCAGGGAGTGCAAATCAAAACTACAATGAGACACCACTTCCCATCCATAAGGATGACTACAATGCAAAACAAAACAAAGAAAATATGCACTGATGAGGATGTAGAGTAACTAGAACACTCGTCATTGTTAAAGGGAATATAAAAGAGGTGCTATTGCTTCAAAAATAGGCAGTCTCTTGATCAATTAAACAAAATCACCATATGACCCAGAAATTCTATTCCTAGGTATATGCTCAAAAAAATTTAAAATAGATATTCATACAAATACTTGCACATGAATGCTTATATACTTGGCATTATTCACAATAGCCAAATTGTAGAAACAACTCAAATATCCACCAAGGAATGAATAAACAAGATGTGGTATATACCTACAAGGGAGTATTACTCAACTATTAAGAAGATTAAAATTCTACAGACACCTCAGAAGGCTCTCAATATGTGACTTATAGTGTTCTTGGGGACCATTTTTCTTATGTGTCTCCACATTACATAGAAGCTCAAGTTAAAACGTTGGCAAGTAATCAGGGAATTGGTACCATAGGAAGAGCACTAGTTGGATTTACACCCCTGGAGTGCAAGAACTGTGCTGAATATGCTATAAAGGAAAATATTGGGGAATTCTGGAAGATTCGGGAAGGTGTTTTCATATGATCAACCTAAGGCTTCACTGAAATTTTAAAGAAAAGTATCAGTCATTGCAAAATTTTCTTTTGACCAATGAAGATCAGAGGAAGATACAAAGAACTTGGTTGCATCTGTGTATTGAAAAATTGGAAGCATTATTTGCTCAACAACAATTACAAATGCTTGTAGATCATCCATAATCACCTGTGATGTTTCTAGTCATCATCGAAACTTTGTGAGAGCCTGCTCTGTGTCAAGTACATTAGATGCCATTTTGAATAACCTGAGTAAGGTGGCCATAGTTGCTGAACCACCTTTCTGAAACAACAACAACAACAACAAAAATAGACTCAATTTAGTTTTCCTGAACTATTTGTTTTACAATTGCTGGGACTGAATCCAGAGCTTTGTGCATGCTAGGCAAGTACCCTACCCTCCCAGCCTGATTTTCCTGAATTCTGTATTCCCAAGTTCTGTACTCAACTCTTTTTTTTTTTTTTTGAGTAATCAATTTTTTAAAATGTGCATTTATGAAAATCAAGTACTAAGTGATTAAAAAGTGGAGAGAATTATAAAATAAAATCTTTCTTTCAAAAAAAAAGAAGACTAAAATTCTAATATATGATATAACATGGAAGAACCTGGAAAACATCACACTAAGTGAAAGAAGCCAGACATAAAAATTGACATACTGTATGATTGCATTTATATGAAATATTTGAAAGAGGTAAATTCGTTGAGACAGAATGCAGATTGATGGTTGCCAAGGGC
This sequence comes from Marmota monax, assembly GCF_021218885.2. NCBI lineage: Eukaryota > Metazoa > Chordata > Mammalia > Rodentia > Sciuridae > Marmota > Marmota monax. The sequence goes on along the minus strand of NW_026693933.1, from coordinate 11,881,500 downwards.
TAAAGGAAGGGAAAATTGGGGAGAGACTGCTTAATGGGTACCGGGTTTCCTCCTGGAATGATGAAAATGTTTTGAAACTGGACATAAGTGATGGTTACACTGCGAATCTACTAAATGTCATTGAATTGCACACTTAAATAGTAGGTTTGGGGCTGCAGTTGTGGCTCAGTGGTAGAGTACTTGCTTAGCATGTGCCAGGCACTGGGTTTGATCCTCAGTATCGCATAAAAATAAATAAATAAAATAAAGGTATTGTGTCCATCTACAACTAAAAGAATTTAAAAATAAAATATTAGATTTATATTACGTAAATTTCACCTCAACAAAGGAAAAAAATTAAGGTGGAGGTGTCTTCATGTCCACTGTCCTTGACATTCTTGGTCCCTGCCTTTCTGAATCCCTCATGGTAAACTCCTTCTCTTCGTCCCCTCCCAGTGAACTCCTGTCCCTCCTTAGTCCCTCTCAGACTGCAGTGCTCAGTTCTTGCCACCAGAGTAGCCACAGATGGGACAACACAGTAGGCCTCTCCCCCAACCCATCATGGCTGGGTGACCAGGAATGTGCCGCAGACTTAGAGCCAGCACCCTAAAACTTCCTGATGATCCATGTCATGGGACTGGTGCCAAGTTTGGGGGGAAAGTATGGAAAGAAGTGGATCAATCATGATGTCTGTCTCTCTCAAGATGTTTGAAGGAAGGTATTCCACCAATCTAGGTGCCCTTCAGGAGATGAATGGATAAAGAAAAGGTGGTACATATACACAATGGAATATTACTCAGCCACAAAGAAGAACAAAATTATGGCATTTGGTGGTCGATGGATGGAACTGGAGACTACCATGCAGACTGAAATAAGCCAATTCCAAAAAAACCAAAGGCTGATATATGCTCTGATATGTGGATGCTAACACACAATATGTGGGGGTAGGAAATAGAAGTTCTTTGTATTAGACAAAGGGGAATGAAGGGAATGGAGCGGGGATGGGAATAAGAAAGACAGTAGAATAAATCGGACAAAACTTTCCTGTGTTCACATAGGAAAACACGACCAAGGAAACTCCACATCATGTGCAGCCGCAAGAATGGGACCCTCATTAGAACAAATCATACTCCATGAATGTATAATATGTCAAAATACACTCTATTGTTATGCATATCTAAAAAGAACAAATTTTTTAAAAAGGAAGAAAAGGCATTCTACGCAGAAATGGTGAGAAGTTGAAGGGTGCCATGACATCGAGCCAGGGCCATGACAATGACAAGACAGAGACACATGAAATCCCATATTAGGAGGGGAAAATGCCTTGAAACAGACAGTCAGCAGAGAAAGAAAGAAAGAAAAAAAGAAGGAAGCAAGGCGCAGAGACATGTAGCGTGTGGTGAGAGGCAGACCTTGGAGCCCGGGAGAGATGGAGGCTCCCTGGGATCCTGGCTCCTGCCCCACATTGGGCACTTTGTCCTCATTTTCACTGGACCCCTTTCTTTCTCGTCATCCCAGGTGACAGCCTGACCTGACTCCTCTGTGTGTGACCTAGCATCAGGGTCCCTACTGCTGCATCCTCAGTGTCCGGGCACATGCTCCTGCCTGGGTCATCAGCCGCTTTCTCTTTACCGCCTCCCTGGCTCCCGGAGTTTACTCACTGCTGATGTTCACTGTGTACCTGCTGGAAAAAAATGAGTGCACGAAATTTAACCCATAAACATGGCTGGATAGCATTGTGGCTGATGGGGCATTTGGGAGCCGTTCTTCTCATTAAATATCAGTTTAAATCCACACTTTTCTACACCCTAGGTAAGAAATGGCATTATCACGGTGCAGCCTCTATCATGGTCCTGGAGTAAAATAGCTGGAGGAAAGAGGTGGAAAAGAGACAGAAGGGGTCAGTGGGGGTGTCTGTAACATTTTTTATAGAGATTGTTTAACTACAGGCAAATACCTGTAGTCACCTGCACTCACTAAGTTCAGTTGACAGTAGTAGCATCTCACACACAAAAGAAGGTGCAGCTGGCTTGAGTCTACACTTTGTTCTGTCTGGCTGGTGATGGCCTCTCCTGAGATAGAACACTTTAAACTACACATGAGGAAGAAGTTTCCCACCATAATGCAGAGTTGTGTCCTTCCATGGTCTGATGCCACACTGTCCTCCTCCCCACTACTGTGTTAAGGTGCGGGCCCCCAACTCAGTGCCCCGCTCTGTTCTAGGAGCACCTGCAGCTTTGCAGCACCCAGAGCCCGCCCCTGGACAGGGTAGCTCCAGAACATTTTCAGACACAGACAGGAGATGGTTCCCGGTGCCTTTGTCTCAGGTACCAAGCCAAGCTACTGGAGCAGTGGTCAATCAGCCCATTGGGGTCTTGTCATTAACTGGAGAGAATTCCAACTGTGAAGGAAACAATCTAATGACATGGCAAAAACGAAAAGGAGATAGTCTGTAAGTCATGTTCTTATTCTGTACAAATGACCAAAGGCCTCCTTCCCTGTGCGTTCTCTCACGTTGAAATTCACGAGTCAACCTGTGCAAAGGGCAAGAAGAAGTTTCAACACATACTGTTTTACTCCTTGTGACAGAGACCATTCGAGCTCACCAAAAAGCCTTCATTTCCCAGTCTGCCTCGCTCTTAAGGGCCATGTGACTAGTTTCAGAACTGCTCAGCTCAGGACTGTGAGGAAAGTTCTGTGACTGAGGCAGTCAAAAGCCAATCTGCCTGCGTGCAGTGCACACGCTGGTAATCCCAGCAGCCTGGGAGGCTGAGACAGGAGGATCACAAATTCAAAGCCAGCCTCAACAATGGCAAAGCACTAAGCAACTCAGGGAGAGCCTGTCTCTAAATAAAATTCAAAATAGGGCTGGGGATGTGGCTCAGTGGTTGAATGCCCCTGAGTTCAATCCCTGGTACTCATCCTCTCCCAAAAAAAGCCAAAAAGCCAGTCTGCTGCTCCCTCTCCCCCACCCTCTGTTTCCCCACACTGTAGTTTCATAGAACATAGTTATATGTTCTGAGAGCACAGCCCCAGGGTGGGAGAAGGAGGCCCACTGCACCCAAGACTCTAGGGGGTTGTGTTAACGTGCACTGGACAGCCTAGCCTGGTTCACTCCACTCTGGGCCTCACAATGTAAGATTCTAGGTAAGAAATAGTCCTGTTTTCAAAGAGTTTGTAGTCTAGACTAGGAGACCAGGCATTCAAGTTCAGGTCACAAAGTTGACAAGTGGGTCTAGAGAGCATTCAAACAGAACCAGCCCCATGCAAGGGTGGTTTTCACCTGTGAAGTAAAATCACAGGCTATGGGCACACAGGTAAGGCCTCAAAGATATAATTTCACAGAACAGAAGGTGTTCCATGCATATGGTGACCAAGCAATACTGAGTTGTCTCATTAACTTCTAACTTTGTAAAAGAAATTATGTAAAAGCAAACAAGAAAATAGAATAGTGTAATGATTCCTTATTCTACTTACCACCCAGCTGTACAATTATCACCTTTTGGCAGTGTGGTTGTGTCTACTCCATGCCTTTCTTTCCCTGTAGTATTTTTTTTAATTATCTAACAACCAGTCTGTAGCCAATATCCCAGATTAGCTAGCTAGCTAGCTGATATCTATCTTTCTCTATATTTTTACAGTCAGTTTATTCAAATTAGGACCCAAACAAGGTTCTGAACATTGAATCTTGCTGATATGTCCTTAAAGTCCAATTGCAGCTGTAATAGTTTACTCACTCACACATTTTTAAATGCCATAAACAATAACTTTGAGAGGTGCCAAAATAATGCATTTTTAAGGCTCTGACTACATTGCTATCACAAAAGGGCAAAAGAAATCTTGTAAACATCAGCAGAAATATCAAGAGCCACCAAGTTGTGTTAGGTTTGCAGAGTCCAGAAAGAAGGTGTTTGATCAAACATCATGCAGCAAACACGCATGACAGGTGGCCACATGGGGAGTCAGACCTGAGACCTAGATGGGCCCTTCAGGAAATGCCTTCCCAAAGAAGAGAAGCTACACAGGACATGGGTCCATCTCCTTAGTCTCTGGTGTGCACATAGGCATCATTCTGAGATATGAGAACAGTGGGAACACTGTTCATTTGTATTTTGTCAAATGAAGAAGAACGTGACCCATGTCTTTGGTCCCCATCCTTGGTTTCTATGAGGCAGAAGCCAGGAAAGGTATTGGACAATGCTCCTGGAAAGGAACAATTGCCACCTCAGGTTGAAACCTGTGCCTTTGGCATACTAACTGCAACACTACCAACCAGGTGAGCAAGTGTGGCCAAAGGTCTGTTGCTGCAAGATTGTCTCATGGCCAAACTCCAAATTCAGATGATCACCATTTAAGGTTAATGCAGAATTGGAGAGGATCTTGGAAACTGAGAGACATAAAGAGAGAAAGTAAGGGACAAACACGGACAGAGATGAAGAGTAAGGAAACACCACATCACAAGAAAGAGGCAAAGGCATCCAGAAGAAGCCAGAGTAAGGGCTAGACAGAGAGCCACCAGGTGAGACCCAGAGGAGCAGTGGAGGTAGGTACCATCTTTTCAAATCTGATGGTTTTCTGGAGAACCCCATACCAAAAATAAGTCATCCCAAAAGAAACTCACAGGTAAGCCACCACCTCAACCTCTGGGTTGCACACAAAGAACACTTCAGCCAGCTTTGCTGAGTGGATCAGGCTGTGTATCCAGGATAGGTCTGAACAACCAGCCTTTGTTCTATTTTCCTGCTATGGGAGAAACAGACAGAAGAAATCAACACGCAACATATCAGATATGGGTTATTGGTTTTGAAGAGGACCCAAATCCCAGAACTACGCCAAAGAGAAAGTAGAAAGGGTGAAGGAGAAAACAGAAGCAGTGTCTGGGTGATATGCCAATTAAGTAGACTTGTTTAGAATGACTTCACAAGGCAAAGTGATCAGGGCATGTAAATGATCAAAAGCATTGGGACCCTCTCCCATCAGTCACAAAAGATGCTTAAGGCCGGTTCCTTTGAATGCTGTTTTAGTAGTGGTCTCATACAATACATCTTAAGGAACATTTATACTGTGTTCACTGTGCATTCAACTGTGGCCACTTCAAAGGTTTAGCCAAGTATTTTATGGCCATGGTAAAGGGTTCTTATTGATTTAAATTACAAGCTTGGCTCCCGTCAGCTCCACTTGAGGGCAAAAATGCAATAAAATATCCCACAGCACAAGAGACAGACATATCGCATTGAAAATCTTCAGAGATCCTTTTCACCATAATCATTCTCAATGATATTTATTTATATGGGCAAGGTTATCAGAGAGATTTGTCTACGATCTTTAGGCTGTGGGGGTTTGTCTTGGTTTAAATGTGTTTGCTTTTTAAAAAAAATCTACTTCTGACCCCGGCCACAAAAAGGTCATAAGTGCATGCCATGTCCCTGGGCTTAGAGGCACACACTTCTCCCTGGCTCCTGACAGAATGGCTCACTCCAAGAATAGTGACATTGACGTACTGGCCATCACGGCTGAGGGATTATGGTTTTCAGTCCTCCGATCATTTGCATATCCAGCAAGCCAGACTCAGATGAATGAGAGGTGTCAAAGCATGAATGACAAGCCAATCAAGGTGACGGAAGGCTGTCCCAGGATTAAATGTCAGGGAGACAAACTTCACTCTGGAGACAGAACATGCTTTCTGGTGGAAGACTGCAGGAAATTGAGAGGGATTCAAAATCTGTCAATACGCAATGCTGCTTACGCTACTCACTGAGCCCTGTGATGATCAGCACAAAAGAATTTGCCTTGTGCTAAGAAAAAAGCAGAAAAAAACCAAAGCAGGATACTCTGGTCTGCTTTGTTCCCTGGTTCCTTTATAATAATTTGCCTGAAACATACCCAAGACGGAGCTAACCCCTGGACATACACAGAAAATAGCAAATGACTATTATATATCTGACATTTGAAATAACATGTTTCTGGAGGGTTGGCATTACAAGAGTCATTTCACTTCAAAATGTTATTCCTAATGTAATTTTTTTTAAAATTCATAAGAGGCACTTGCTAGAATTCAGTGTAGCACTAAAGTCACTCAAAAGACAGAGGTCAAATTCATTTCATTTCTTTTATGTTTTCTTCTCTCTGCTAGATGAAATAAATGATTAAGCCTAGAACACTTGGCAGTTCAGCGAATGTGCTCCGTGGCACCATTACAAGATCGATTTTCTCAATACAGGAGTCTTTCTAGGGTGCACATTGCTTAGCTGACATCTGTCGCCGTTGTCATGGCAGCGCTCTCTCCAGCATAGTGAGAGGTCAGGCCTGACAGGGAAGGCCTCGCCAGCTCTACCCCAGTCACTTCAAGGTTAACAGCCAATGGACCAAAGAAATAGGCAATTATAGTACAGTCAATTCCGGTTAAGGAAATATCTGAGAAGTAAATATGTCTGATAAGTGGATGGAAACCAAACAGCCAATGCTATTGATGCAATCCCATAATATCGATACCATTTCGTAGCGCGGTTGGGTTGTTCCTTATAAAATTTCCATGCTCAAAGAAATCCTCGCAAGAGAGAGGACAAGCAAAACTTCATTACACTGCCCTCAGCTCCTGTACTTCGAAGGATAGCATTCCCACAGATGAACAGATGAACAGCAGAAGAGCAAAGATTCTTCAAGGGAAAAGTGCACACCCCTGGGTCTCCATCCTCTGTTGGTTTAGTCCCCTGATATTTCCCCCTGGAAGTCTGCCTAAAGAAGATTCTGAGCAATTCAAAGGAAATTGACATTAAAGTAATATTTCTCATTGCCACCTCATATTTATTACTTATCAGGATGAAAGTCCTTCCTGTTGTTTCAACAATCATGAAAAATATCACATCATCCCCAAAAAATTCCAAATCATCATACGTTAAAATTAATAATTTCCAATGATATGCATTTTTACTAAAGTGTGATTTTTGATAGACAGAGAAAATGTATTATTTTAATAGACATTCATTGGACAGAATTAGAAAAATGGCAGGTGGAACTAAAATGTAAAGATTTTCAATTACAAGTTGCATAGCCCAGGAACTCAGCTACTGACAATGTCTGCAGGGAACACTTCTTGGAATTCATTTTGGTGCATGCATTCATGTTACCCATCCCTGACTAAATCTCATAGTTAGTGCAAAGAGAACTTTAGATTCCATCAGACACCTGAAAGATTGTCAACGACTTTTCTTCAGCTGTGAGATTTTGTTACAAATGAAGGAGAAGGGGAAATTAAGAGTGTGTGTATTTGATATAACATCTATTACATACATAACATATAGGGTTATGTGTGTGTTCATAGTGACTGTTGAGGTCTGTGGTTCATCCTTGGTCAGTTCAAAAGGCACAATCTCTTTCAGCAGTGGTCAGATTGCACTTTGCCAACTCATTTCCCCAAGTCCCACTTATTAACTGCAGCCAACTTATAAAAGTTTCATGGGCTGAAGCTGGCTTAGCACCTAAACTGATGAGCTGGTGCTACTCCCTTCAGCCTGATAATCTCTTGAGGGCCGATGGCTTCATTTGAAAATTCAGCAATATTTTAGAAGGGTTATGTGTGGGTGCCAGAAACAGTGCCCTATTCGAATTAGCTTAAGTTTAAAGGATTTTATTATAAAGATTCAACTAACAATCCTACAGAGGATTAGAAACATGAGAAGCAAATTACATGCCGACCAAGTAGCAACTAGAATTGGAATTGGGATATCAGAAAGCAGGGATCTTCTTGCTACACATACTTCATCTCTGCCGTGCTTGTCTTGTTCTCTCTTTACCTCTCTCTCCAGACCGACTTCCACTGCTTTCAACATGATGTACCGTAGCATGCCCTTTCAGTTCTAGCACCATCTACCTCTCACTCAGTTTTTCAGGGTCCCAATTCCAAGTTCCCATAAAAATCTGATCAGCTCAGTCCAGACAATGAATTGGTTGTCCCAATGTCAGGTGCCCATTTGGATTGAATCAGCTGGGATGGAGGTAAAAGCAGGTAAGGGGTTATGAGAAGGGTCATGCAGATTAAGGGTAACTGCCCAGGTCCTCCCTTTAGCCAGGGCAAGGCAAATACTAAAAATGTGTCCTTGCTGGGCCCAGTGGCTCACACCTGTAATCCCAATGGCTCAGGAGGCTGAGGCAGGAGAATCAAGAGTTCAAAGTCAGCCTCAGCAAAAGCGAGGCACTAAGCAACTCAGTGAGACCCTGTCTCTAAATAAAATACAAAATAGAGCTGGGGATGTGGCTCAGTGGTCTAATGCCCCTGAGTTCAATTCCTGGTTATACTCCTGCCCCCCAAAAAAAGTGTCATCTATGTCTTCTATAAGAAACAAAGATGATGCACATTAAAAATTCCCCACATGCCCCCAAATGTCACAGGTAAACAAGTATTCTAAAGCAAAGTGATGCTGATTTGGTTGTCCAACAATCTAATCATGAATCTGTGTTACTTGCAGCATTGTCAGAGTCATTCCCGTCAGTATAAAATGATCACCCCTGAAGAAAAGTGGAAAGAACTCCTCCTTCCTACTTACAGGAAGGAAAGGCACAAGAAAAAACAGTCCTCGCCCTTCCCCACAGGCGTTCGCCAGCCCTGCATCCCGGGTCCCACTGCACACTGCCTTTGCCCCATGCTGCAGCTACACTCTGCCGCTTCCTGTTTCCAGTCAAGCCCACAAGCTCTGGTTCCCAGTGCCTCCTCCCTCCATGCCTTGCCGCCATTCCATCTTCTCTCTGAGCCACACTCCAGTTAAATACAGTGAACACATGGAAGCTTTCACAGAATAACCAGAAAGGAATGAATGGCCTCGGAAAGTGGGGTTATTTTCTCAAGCAGATAGCTTAAATGGACACTGGATGTCATTTGGTAAGAAAAAGCATGCAGGGTCTGTCCTTGAGGGCCAGCTCAGATGCCAGCTCCCCTCATAAAGCCTTCCCTTGACTACCCAGATGAAAAATCAATAATCTCCCCTCAGAGGAAGCATTTATTGTCTCTATCACAGTTTCCCAAATGTGAGAACATGTGGGCCCTTGAAATGACAAGTCCACAGACCCCAATCTAAGAAACAGCACATTAAAAGTTAAGCTCTGCCACATGAGGGGGGCCTGAGCCATGTCGAATCATAAACTCAGGAGCTGGAACCACATGGCAGTTCTAAGTTATTAGTCTGAACTCCAGGTGACCCAGCATATTCCTCAACTAATATTTAGATGATCATCGAAATAAAGGCACAAATCATCACCCTCATTAAAACTCAATTTCAAATACCTCATTGTTCAGGACCTGCATCGTCTGGCATGCCCAAAGGGTTCTCATTCCACATGGGCCCATGTGGAATTAACCAGATGCCACCGCCACAATTCCTAGTTGACTCTGTAGCACTGGCTTCTGAAAAACGGAATAGCATCTATAGCTTGGTAACTTATATACCTTCTGTATATCCTTGGTCAAAACGTAAATCCTGGACTTGTTTTGGATGATGATAGTTTTCCAACTGGTTCACTTGTAAACCTCAACAAAACACCCCTTCTAGCTGGGCACAGTGGCAATGCCTGTAGTCCCAGTAACTAGGAAGGCTGAGGCAGGAGGATTACAAGTTTGAGGTCAGCTTCAGCAATCTGGTGAGACCTGTATCAAACCAACAAACATAAAAATTTTTTAAAGGTTGGGGATGTAGTTCAATGATAAAGCAGCCCTGGGTTTAATCCCTAGGACAAAAAAAATAATTAATTAATTAAAAAACTCTCCCGGTCTGGTACAAGAGTGCAGAAAACTACTTTATATATTCTACATGATATATACATATACTTTTATGTATATATATGGTACTAACTCTGTTTAAGGATTTTCTTCTTATTTTTCATTTCTTGTCAAAATCGAGGATTACCATGGCAGAGATAGAAATTAATTTTTTATCCTTTTTCTTAATTATTCTTCTTGGGATGACTTTTACAGACTTATGCAGTAGCTAATTTTTTTTCATCCTTTATCCAGTGTGTAAGATGCCAAGAATTGTGCCAGGCAACTGAGTGTAGAAATATTTTATCATCTAATGAAAGTGTCCGATATGTAAATAGATAATGCAATGGAATACATTCTACAAACAATTTATATATTAAAGACAATGAGAAAGAAGAATATTATTTGCACTCGTTAGTCATTTCAGGAAAGTATCAAAAAAAAAAGAATATTTCAAGTTGAATATTGTATTCAACTTAAACCCAAATCCAAAGTGCTACCTAAAACAGCAGGACATTTTTTCCCTGACAGTTCCGGTGGATCAAAGAACTGGAGGGCCAACTTAAGATTTCTCATGAGGTTGCACTCAGATTACTCACATGGCTATTGGCAGAAGGCCTCGGTTCCTCTTCTGCATCCCATGGAGCTGCTTGAGAGTTCTCATGAAATGTCAGATGGATTTCCCCAGAATGAGTGAACCAAGTAAGAGAGAGAGAGAGAGAGAGAGAGAGAGAGAAGAGAGAGAGAGACAGAGAGATAGACAGAGACAGAGAGACAGATAGAGAACATCACAATGATGTTTCCTAATGTCTTAATCCTGGGTATCTCACATCAGTCATTTCCTGTATATTTTACTCATTGAAAGTTACCAGGTACAGATTGCACTTAAGAGGATGGCAATTAGTCCCCATCTTTTAAAGAGAGAAGTATCAAGGAATTTGTGGACTTATTTTAAAATCACCACAAAGTATTGAAGAATGGAGAGGAGCTCTCTGCAGGAAGATGAAAGAGGGTTAGAAGGAACAGATGCAAAGAAGTGGAAGACTGGGAGTTACAAGAAAAGTGAGGGGTTCACTGAGGTTTTCAAATTTCCTTTAGCCTTTTAATTAGACAAAATCTTATAAGGAAGTCTATGATGCAAAACAACTAAAAATAGTTCTGCTTTGGTTAAAGCTGGATGAAAGGAGGGAATTCCAACTCCATGGCAGTCTTTATAAGAACTCCCTAGAGGATTAAAACTTCATAGATTTGTCTGAAAACCACTGCTCTGTGCAATAGGCAATAGTGTTTAGCCATAAGTACAGAGTCTCTGTTAATCTTTGAAGTATCAGATAATAAATTATGGTCTTTTCCAAAGCTGTAACCAAATAAAAAGTAGAGAAAATTCTCATCAAAGGATTAGTCATAATTCAAGAATATTTCAACTTATCAGTGAATTATTTCCCAAGAGTTCACTTGTAAGAAGATTCTTTAGAACTCTGTGTATCAGTTAGCAATGGCCAACAAGATGCTGTGTAACAAATCATTCCAAACACAGTGACTTAAAACAGATATTATACATCTTCATATATCTTCATATAGGCTGCAGATCAGTCATTTAAGCTGGTGCTTCTTTCTGTAGCTCTTCAGGTCAGCTAAAGGGTAGCAAAGAGACCTTGGCTCATGGAAGTGACACAATCACAAAAGGGCATAAAGGGCAAACAGAGAAAGACAAATCTTCCCAAAGCCTGTGGTCAGGACTGGTACACTTTTGTCCTTGTGTCGTTGGCGTAAACGATTTTCTAGACAAGCTCAAAGTCAAGAGATGAGAAAAATTATACTCTCCTTACATGAAACTAAAGCAAATAAATAATAAAGTCTTGGAGCCACTCATTTGATCGACTACATGGTGAAGGCATTATTCATAAAAAGAAAAATTTGAATTATACTTAAGAAACAGCTCATGAAAACCAATTTAACGCTAAGAGGCATAGCAAGAGTGGACTAGAATGCCAGTGGTGTGACACTGGCATGGTTTTTAAGTAAGCTACATTTTCCTTCCCAGTTCACTTGCCTCACAAGCTTTCAGCAATGCTCACCTCTCTCCCCAGGTGCTCTGCATCTTCGTGTTTACCCGAAGCCCTCACCTCTGTGTCTTACCTTCACTTCCCCTCCCCCACTTTATTTAAGCCCCTAAATTCAGAACTCTGACTCCTTCAGCACAGACCCTCCCCACTGATTGCCAAAAGGAAAGTCATCTGATTAAAGCAATTCACACTCACATGCAAATGACCCATTACTTCTTAACTCTTTCTGACACACTAGCCTTTTTAAAGGGGGGGGGATGTCCTATAGCTCATTAATCTTCCCTCTGGTGATATTTAGATCAAAAACACATTGATAAAATGTTAGTCTAGGATGCTTTTGGAATGGGCATGTGCCTGTAAGTAGGCCCTCTAAGTTATTCCCATTTTGTGAGGGTAGTGTCATTCCTACATGTGGAGTCTGCACATTGGCTTCATTATTCTCAGTTCTGATATCTTCTTTGCCTCCCTGTGCTTCAGGAGGGAATTGAATTCATGAGGAGAAGATAAATGTCTGAGTTATGATTTACATCTCATTACAGGACGAGTGTTGTTTCCCATTTGGAATTTACTCCATAGGCCAAATCTTTAAAGACTTCCATTTTTTTTTTATTTCAACATTTAAAGATGACATATTTCACCATGAAATATGCCCACTTTGATTTAGGAAAAGCTTAATGATTTGGCCCTCATTGGGTTTTCATATGAACATCCCTATTTTATACAAATTATTATCTTGAGAACATTGTTGTTAATCATCTTTGATAATGTGTTTATCGTTAAAAACACATCATAAAGAAGGGTTCCAAGTATTGCATTTTAGTAACATCACTTTTCCACCCTGGTTAAATGTATGCCTGCACAGACAAAGGGAAGATGAAAGTTGAAGATGAGAGATACCATGTAAGTGACTAATCTGTATAACTTGGGCCCCAAAATAGTTTATTGATCCTGAAGTAAGAATTTATATTTGGTTCTTCATTTCTGCTGATTTTTTCAAGAAAAAAACAGCAATGTCTACACACCTATGATAGTATTATTGTATCATATTTTAACAATTTTGAATAGCCTTTAAAATAGTCAATGTGCTCCCCCTTTGCCAAGAAAACTCTAGTACCTATCCTTCACCACATGAGGATGAGCCATGAAGAACAGTTCTTCTTCAGTCTTGCCAAGTGCTGATAACCACAGCATTGATTTTAAGTAGAAAATGCTAGGTTAGGATTTTTAGGATGCTTTCAAACTTTCTTTTGAAAGTGGTGCTGGGGATTGAACCCAGGGCCTTGCGCATGTGAGGCAATCACTCTACCAACTGGGCTATGTCCCCAGCCCTTAGAATGTTTTCATTCAAGAACTCCTCACATTTTTTTTACATTGGTCAAATTCCATACTACTCAAGAAAGAATGCTTATTCCTTGCTTCTTAATGACCAAATTTTGATGAAATCTAAATAGAGTCAAATTGCTCAGTGAGGAGAACTATGGAAAGTTGTGTGTGATACGGATTATGATCAGAAAGGTCAATTCCACACCTCAAGGGGCAGGATGATCAATCACCCATAGCTGCCCTTATCACTGGCTTTTAGAGGGAACTGGTAAGTGAATGGCTAGAACAAGGAATGGGGTTCAAAACAATGTCTGTCACTCTAGAGTCTACATTATCAGCCATGACTTGGATAAGTTTTTTAACTTCTGTGTGCCTCAGTTTCCACCCACTAACTAGGAATAATAGTATGTACCTCTTAGAGTATCTATAGATTAAATGAGTCCATGTGTAAAGTGCTCAGAACAGGGTCTCCAGCACGGGTAAGCATGAAGGGTTTGCTGTCATCACTGTCATCATCATCACCAGCACCAGCAGCAACAGCAGCACCATCCTCTGTGGATTCCTCTCAGCCACACAGACTCTTTCCTCTTAATTCAGATATTTGAGAGCAGCTGAATCCGTTCATAGTGATTCAAATTCTTGAGTTCCTTTTTGAACATGGCTGTTGGCCAAGTAGCTCGATTAAGATCTTGCAAGATCTAACAAAGTTGAAGATGCTCAATCCCTATGAGCTAGCAATGCCACACTCAGGCAAGTACAATGGAGACACAGACCTGTGTACCAACAGACGTTGATGTTAGAATTCTTGAGGCAATGTGGTTTATAATTAAAAAAAAAAAAAGGAGACATCCAAATAATCATCACAAGAATAGGTAAGTCTTAAAGTATTTATACAACAGAATAACAAACAGTTCTAAAGTTGAATAAAGGAGATGACAAGAATCAACTTGAACAAGTTTTGCAAACATAATATTTGTAAGGAAATATTGAGTGGGGGGAGAAAGCAAGTCATAAAAGAATATATTAGCATAGTTACAGTGGTCCTAACACATGGTTCAAACACATGCAAAACTTGTTTTTAAAAAGCAATAGAATGATATACAAAATAATCATAGTGGTTACTTCAGGGAGTAAGGGTAAGTTATTGGAGTCTCAAGGGTATTAATATATTTCTAAATTTGTGTGGGTAGATACATAAACATCATAAACATTTCACTGCAAAGTTTTGAAACTCACACATTAAAGGTTCCTTTAATGGAAGCTCCTGTTAATGCAAGAATCTTCAGAGGTAAGGAGAAGCTTTCCTGCACTGGGACCTTCCCCCATGACATACTGCCTTCATGTTGGGCCCAGAGCAATGGCGTTGACCATCTATGGACTGAGACCTCTGAAAGTATAAGCCCCAGATAAACTTTTTCACCTCTAATTTGTTCTTGTTGGGTATGTTGGCCACAGCCACACAAAAGCTGAACTAAAATACATATATTATGAATTTATATTTTAACATTTGATGCAAAAGTTTTTCAGCAAAGAAAAAAAATATTAATAAAACCTCTGCCTTGCTTAGAGTCTCAGCCCCATGTCTCTTGGGTGGCATTTCCAGACCCAGATTCTCCCCTCCAATGTGCCAGGGAACTGTTCTGTGGATATTCTCTTCAGGGATGTGCCTGAATGCATGGACACATCTTGCTTCCTCTTCTATTTGATCCTCCAGGGTTCCCTCATTCAGTACATTTGCTTCTGTAAACCATCCACAGGTTCTTCTAGAAGGCAGAGAGCTATAAATCTTAAAACTTGAGAAACAATAAGGGACTGGCACCTCTGAGATTAAGACCCAAGTCTCCTGATTATAGGTTCCATAACGGAACATCATCTAAATGGGATTTAAATCCATACGTGGTGTTCATTAGGCACCAACATGCAAGATGAGCACTACGGAGAGAGACCTGAACTGCAGAAAGCTCCTGCCCAGAGCTCACTGCAATCCTGGGAGCTGGTCCTCAGAGTAGCCATGAGCACTGGTGGGCCCCTCCCAGGCAGTCACCCACCCACAGCTTTTCTTTGCATTATTTATTTATTTCTAAGACTTGGGGGTGGGAAAGAGAAGAAGAAAAGGAAATGATTTTTCTTCTTAATAGGTTTGCTCTTCTTGCTCTGGGTCGAATCAATGCTAGTGGGATTGAACTCACTCCCTAATATCCCCTTCCTCCAACTGCTTCCTTGCATTGTAAATAATTCAGACAAAATAAAATAATCATGTGGTGGTAATTACCACTGCCCCCTCCCCAAAAATCAAGGCTTCCTGAAGTACCACCCTCCCTTCTGGATGCTGCAGCAGCCTTAATGGCGCCTGTGCTGAGGGCAAGTTGAGGCCAGGCTGTGTGTGGCAGTCGAAGGGAGGGCAGCAAAGAGCTGTTGGGTCATCAGTCCTGAGCAGAGGGCAATGAAGTGATGCCCCGGTGGTTCCATAGAAGTGGCTGACACTCTGCTCAGCTGAGAGCCTGGAAACAGCACAGATTTATAAGGCCTTTCTAAACCCAATCTTTCTGTGCATCCTAATTTCCATATTTCTATCTTTGCGAGTGGGAATAAAGCTTTTATGACCAGCTCTAAAGCATATACACGCACCTTTTTACCCATTCTCCTTTCTCGATATAATTTTTATTTAGTGGGTTTATTTCTCCATGTAAATACCTTGCTCACCTGTGCAGGCCTTGTTAACAGGAATCTTTAAGGGCAAAGTAAACGGTTGTTTTACTTCAGAACATCAATAAAGTACAGTCAGATTCAGCACAAGGTACAATATAAGAATGAGCTCTCTCGATGCTGTAGAACAAAGTGTCGGCAACTCACCAAAAAAGGGGAAAAAAAGAGTTCTCCAAACAAAACTGTATATTCGAGCAGTAGGGGTTGAAGGCTGTGTGGTAGGAGACATCTCATTTGGATACTGGTAATTTATGGGTAAATCTCAGCTTAATAATAGTTCTTTGCAAAAAGATTCTCTGCAGACTCATCAACTTCATGGAGACTTAAAGAAGCTGTAAACAATAATTTTAAAAACAGCATGGACAGTTCTGTTATAATCCCAGCTTGCTATTGATATCTGGCATGTGGCCTTTAAATAAGATGCTGAAAAAAAGAGACTGAACTCATAAACAGCAGACAAGATCCTGGCTCCTTCTTCTTGCTTTCACTTAACCTCTGAAGCTTCTGGGGAAGAACCAGATGAGCAGGGGAAGTGGCTTTGAAGCCCCAGGGCTCCTCAGGCTGCCCCAGCAGCATGGAAGAAGTCCACCCTTTCTCTCTGATGTTTTCTGTTCACGGGGTCAGTGGTGTCAAAGACAAGAGGCTCTAAACCCCACTTGTCTGGTGCCTTAGTCACTAGTTATGTGTGGCTGTTTACACTTAAATAAAATGTAAAATTCAGTCCCTTGGTCACACTGACCTCACTTCAAGTGTTCAGTAGCCACTCATGGCTAGTGGCCACCATTACTAGATAGGGCAGACACAGAACATTTCCATATCACCTTGGAAAGTTCTATTGGACAAGGCTGCTATAATGCAGACACAGTGTAGAAACTTGGTAGGTGACCAAGCTTGCCACCTGAGGACAGTCTGTGGGAAGGAAGGAAAGGGATTCAACCTTAAGTCACTTCCAAAGGGAACTTTTCAAATAAGTAAATATCCATGGGAAATAGTTGCAATGCCTAGGATTTTTAAAATTCTGTTTTTGCCCTAATGTGTCTTAAGATAGAATGACAGGGCCAGATGCAATGGTGTATGCCTGAAATCCTAATGACTAGGAAGTCTGAAGTAGGAGGTTGGCAAGTTCAAGGCCAGCCTCAGCAACTTAGAGAGACCCTGTCTCAAAAATAAATAAATAAATAAAAAGGGCTGGGGATGTAGAGGTAGAGAACCCTTGGGTTCAATATCCAGTACTGCGATAGAGAGAGAGAGAGAGAGAGAGAGAGAGAGAGGAAGGAAGGAAGGAAGGAAGGAAGGAAGGAAGGAAGGAAGGAAGGAAGGAAGGAAGGAAGGAAGGAAGGAAGGAAGGGCATTTTCAAGTACTTAGTGTATCTCCCAGTTTGGTGAATTTTGCCCTTCTATTTGTTTTCTTATTAGTTGCTAACATAGGGAAATTTTTGAAGAGAGGAGAAAGAGCAAATTCTGGGGAAATTTTTTTTCATATTCTATAGAGAAAATAGTGAGGCAAAGATAGGAGAATCTTGCATTTAAATCCTGCAAATTCGATTGTGTAGAATAAATTCCAGAATATCAGCATTTCATGACAAGGTGAGAGATGGGTGCCATCCCCTACTGTTCTACCTGAGAAGGGACCAGCTCCCAGTCTGAGGTTTCTGCCCCTACCTTATCTGATTCCAGGATGACTCCACTGGGGGCCAGGGACTGTGAAAGGGAGGGGAGTTACAAATGACCCAGACATAAAATGCCAACTTCATTATTAACTCAGAAGTGGGAAGAAAAACAACAGGAAGTCCTGCATGGGCATTCAGCAGGGGAGGGGGTGGCCTAGGTGAAATCTTAATGCTGCATAAACCATCAAGATGCTTTAAGATAGAAATGATTCCAGCTTCGTCTTTTTTTTTAATGCCACATTTAATACAAATATTAAGATACTGAAAAACATCAATATTTTTACTTTAAAATATGTGGAATATGGAATATTGGTTTATTGCCCTTAATATCACCATCACTGAGAAAAGAGACATTCATATTTCTTACACTTATATTTTGAATAAGAGCAGAAATTTCAAAAGATTGCTTCAGACATCCAGGAGTTTATACATTGGTTTCAATTATCACTAATCTCTTTTAGGGAACTCTGTTATCTGGCATGACCTGTGTTCACCTTGATTTTTCACCTCAGTATCCCATATATTATGTTTTTGATTTGGGGTGGGGGCTTGCTTTTTGTTTGTTTTGTTTTGGGGTACTGGGGATTGAATCCAGGTGCATTCTACCACTGAGCTACACCCCTATCTCTTTTAATTTTGAGACAGGGTCTCACTGACTTGCCCAGGCTATCCTTGATCTTTCAGTCCTCCTGCCTAAGCTTTCTGAGTAACTGGGATTACAGGCATGTGCCACATCTGGCTCTTCCCAGACAATTCTTTGGTGTTTTGTATTTTATTTAGAGACAGAGTCTCACTGAGTTGCTTAGGGCCTCATTAAGTTGCCGAGGCTGGCTTTGATCTCGAGATCCTCCTGCCTCAGCCACCCAAGCCGCTAGGATTCCAGCTGTGCACCACCATGTCCAACTTATTTGTTTTTTTATCACTTTATTCAACCATGCATGTTTCTTCTTTTCAACAAAAAATACATAATGTCCTTGCTACATATAAGACACTGACTGAGATACTGTGGTAGATACAAAGATGCATGCAAAAAATGCAAAACCTCCCCAGCTAATGGGCAAGTAAGAGGTTCATTCAGTCATTTTTCCTGACCAGTATTTACATGGAGGATTGTCATGCCCTGGGCACTGTGTTAGGGTCTGATTAAGCCTTCTTGGAAGGTTGGAAGGTTTTGCTGTCTCAAGGGAGGGAGAAATAGTGCCATTATTATATAATAAAGGCAGAACATAACAATGACCTTAAAAATACAAGAGAAAAAATGCAGTGGGTTCAGAAGCAGGGGAAGCTCAGGTCCAGCTGAGAGAGCACAACAGCTTCATGGAAGAGGAGACCTTTTCCTCTCTAAGGAGAGAGGAAAGTCACCGGAGGTGGGTTAAGTCAGGAAAACAGAAAAAAAAAGGAGGACTGTGTTTAGAAAATCCTGGGTTTCCTAATGGACCATAAATTGAGTAAAGGGAAGTAATAGAAGAAAAGAGCAGAAAGGCTGGTCACAGGGCAGGACAGGGGACCTGAATGCTGGGCAGGGCCAGAAATTCACTCTAATATCATCCCACTCAACAGTGGAATGCAGACTCCAGCACCTGCCTGTGCTAATGAAGGGCTGTCACTGTATCCATTCTTGTAGATATTTAGGAGCCTCTTTTACGCCCACTCTGTGATTGGTGCTCCCTGTTACGGGAAGTAATTATATCATCAGTTATAGTGCCAGGCTGCCCAGACACCAGGATCTACTTAAATTCCAACTTCGTTCCTCTCCTTTTCCTAAATGTTTACCTGATAGTTCAATTCATCTTCAGAGTGATAGGTCTTTCACAAAAGCTGCACAATTGCCCCAGGAAAGTGAAGGAAAGGATTCATTCTCAACCAGCAGAGACTTGGAGCATGGGTGGTGGGAAGAACCCTGGATTTGAAGCCACAGGACGATTTAGGCTTGGCTCTGTCACTTAGCCACTGGAGACACGGGGCAAGCATATGCATACCCTGAACCACGATTTCTCATCTTTCTATACAATGGAGGGAGATACTGATGTCTGTCTTTACCAAGCTACAAAGCACTGGGGAAAATAGAAATTAGCATTACATTTAGATAAGAGTTTGGAATAGTTAATATTAGTTCATCACCTGACAAATATCAGTCCAGGATAGCTTTTTCTTTGTGAATAATGTCCTTTTCCTCTTCAAAGTATCAATTTCCTTTCAAATATAGAGCTACTACTTTTTAAAAATATTTACATGCCCTTTGAGGTGATTTCTTTTGTTCTTTTCTGGTTCTTTCCTTCCTAGCTTTAATTTGCTTCTTATTTCATTTAGGAGGTAGCAAAAGATTTATTTTGTGATTTAAATTTTGAAACTGATCACAAATTTATTGAGTGTGTTTAAAATTATGTTCTTGGCCCAGAAGTATACAATAGCACTATTAGGCATGGACCTTGACCATGAAGATATTGTAATCTAATTACTCAAGATAATTTATGCTGTGGAATTGTGTATGCAATTAGAAAAGCAAAACAAAAGAACAATGGCCAAGAGTACATGTGTCCAAAAAGGGAGTAGGCATGTTCTGCACAGGTCAGGAGGCCTGGGAAGGATTTGAATGGCAGAAGGTGAAGGGGTCGGGGTAATGGTCATGAGCAGGACTTGCCTGTGGGCTTGAGAACAGCAGCCAGGGGAAGTGGAGAGAAGACATTGAGAGTCAAGGGGAATTAGATGGGATCAGATCATGAAGGACACAGAAGTTCAACTCATCAACAAATACAACTTGATAATTAAACTGTTTGGGGCTATTATAACTCACTGCTATGGTTGGAAGATAAGCAAGATACTCTCTCTGCTCCAAGACACTAGTCTCCTAAAGAAAGAAGAAAAGTATTTGCATCCACCAATTTGGAAGATCAGAGGAAGCGGTTGGGGAAAACCAAAGACACAAGCCAACCAATCTAAAGTAAGTTTTTCTAACTATTGGTCAGACCATTGCCTTCCTGTCGTGAGAGGAGGCACTGGAAACCACGCTGTGGGGGGTGGGGGGAAGAAGAGATGGCAGTATGGAACGTGTGGGGTAGGGTCTGGTAGGACAAACCTCTTGGACGAGCGCCTGAGGACCATATATCTTGGGAAAGATACTTGGAGACTATGTTTATAAATATCCTGTTTCTCCCTAAGCTGATTTTAACATCCATCTGCAGACCTTGCCTTATAACTTATAACTGGCATTTGCCTGGTAGAAGCTCACACACCTGAAACTAGGTGTGTGATGAATGCTAATGAACCATCCCTTTACTTCCCTCCTACCCACCAACATAACGTATCATGAGATGTGAACCAAACATGCAAAGGGATAAGGAAGGTACAGGTCCTGAAACTGACAAGGCTCAGCCACGATTTCTGGGCTGCTTTGTAGGGTCAAGTGAACAGCACTTGACAGATCTTGTTTCAAAGGTAAAGAAGGGAGCAACTTGGAGTACAACTAACTTCCATGCTAATCAAGGTGAACACAGCCATGACATAAAACAGAAAGCCACAGGGCTCCGTGTAACAGGACCAAGGACTCAACTTATCCAGCTACCTTGTTTCCCATTTGTAATTAGAGTCACAAAGAAACAGCCCCCTCTCTTGCACTACCCCACAAGCAGAGCCCAGACAACATCCTCATTTTCAATAACTCTTCCCCTTTATCTCACTCTGCCTGATGCCTAATAAGCTGATTGCTATTTACTTTGGACCAACAGCTAATCTGTTAATGATTGATTTTAAATTTTTACAGTCATTTGTCTCTGGCAGGACCTGAGACTGCAAAAGGCAGTCCTTTCCTACCTGATGAATTGGCTTTTTCTTAAGAGGGGAAAGGAAAAGGAAAGAACAAGATTTAAGCCAAAACTCTCCGTGGTTGCATTCTGCTGACAAACAATTGGCATTGGATGAGAAATTTCAATGGGGGGAGAAACAGAGGAGGGGGTGACGAAAATGGTTACTTGCCATTTCATTGTCAGCAAATAATGTAAGTGGACATTTTGCTAATGGTGCCATGGGGCAAAGACCCTCTGCAATACAAAGTAAATTGCAATTGTACTATAAATTTAAAGAACCTAAAATTCTTAATTAACAAAATTGATGCTCATTGCCTGGCCGAAATGGGATATCTAAACTGAAGCCATTATGGTCCTTTAAAACAATCTAAATTGCATCATATGATCTATGCATGTGTTTTGTAGGATATATGCAGAAAAGTGAGTTTTTCTTTCCATTTAAGAGAGAGAGAGAAAGAGAGAGACTGTTGAATAGACAACAGTTGTTTTAATTGGTATCACCCAGCAGTGCTCAGCAATTTAATCACTGCTTCTAAAAATGGAACCATGGACAACTACTGTGTTCTGAAAAGTGGAAGGAAAGCCACGCACCACAGTGCTGTGCACATTTATAAACACTGCTTCTCGCCCAAGTTAAGCTTTCCTCCGAGACACCATCTCTAATTTTGTAAATAAGAATGACCCCCAAGGCTAGCATTCCCATCAAATATTTATTAAAACGCACCCCAAGACCTCTCATCTCAAAATGGAATTAAACGCATCCAAGTGTCTCTGCAAGATGAGAGTGATTTAAGACGCCAACCAGGACTGGCTGAATGGAAAGGAAGGACACTGGGAAACGTGGGATTTGGGTATCTGGAAGTGGTGGCAAGTCTTCCTGGAGAGCCGGTGCCATAAATTAACAGATGAGACATTTTACAGAGCCTCTAAAAGGAAAGACTAAACTGTTTGAAGGATAAAAGCCCTAATCTTATTAATATTTTAGATCCCACAAGACACTGAGGCTCCATCTGCCATCAGCAATACCTGAGAAAGAATAGAGGCAGCAGGGGAAAAGAAACCGCGGCCTCCCAAATGGTCTGCTGACCTCCTTGAGAGGCAGATGTCATGTGACAGTGATTGCCTATCTCAGCAGACATGCTGGGAACAGGAGAAAGTGTTAAATATAACCAGGTGGACAGTGATGAATTGACATACTGAAAAATCGAACGCTTCAGTAATCAGCCTAAGGATCTGATATCAACAACATTTTTCAGTTTTGTCCAAATTCATTGAAAGGTGTGCTTTAGCAAGTTCACTTCTCATTGGTAAGACCTTTCATCTTTATGCTGCTTTTCTGATTGGATTCGGTGTCATCATCGCTTGGGGTGGCTCTGTGCACAAAAAGCAGACAGACTGTTTGCTTGTAAGAGAAGGGAGACTGGGATGAGCACAAAGATAAATACATTTTTTACTCCACCATTAATTAAAGAACAATTAAATATCTATCATCATGGTCATTTAGAAAGAATTATGAAAGCCATGCTATAGAAAAATGTACCAGGTACTGTGTTCCAACAGCACAGTAAACCTGAAATATTGAAATACTGCCCTCGATTCTGCTGTAAGAAGCTGCTATAACTATAATTCTAATTATAGAACTCTAATTAATGTCTACATGGCTTCAGATAACTTCATTAAATCTTCAGAATATTTGTATTATCCTAAGACAATCTCTATCTATTAGGATAAAGAAATCCTTTAAAACAACTTTTTTTTAAAAATGCTGCTAATGTGCTTTTCTTTTTATAAGACACAGAAGTCATAAAATTTACTTTAAGGTTTCATTCATCTCCATAGCAGTGTTCCAAAAATTCTTCAACTAAAAACATCTTCCCCCAGTACAGATACAGCACAGCTGACAGCCAAGGATCACCCCCTCCTTTAAGGCTTACATAAAAACTGGCTCTAGACTTCATCCCACATCCTGTGGGAAGGCCAGTGTCCTCCCCTAATGCCTGAGAATCCCTGAGAGCTTATATTCTCAGGGTCACTGCTCTCACCAATGGCTACTTGTGGCTGCATTCTTGATCTCCCTTGTCTCTCAACTCTTATGGCTGCCCATGTGAACCTAGGTTTTGAATGTAACCTCTTTTACTTGATTTCTGCCAAAATGCCACTCCTAGTATCTATGGGAAGCAGACTTTCCATTTCCTCAAGTCCCTCATTTGTTCCCACCACTTGCCGCCATCTTGCCTTTTCCCTCACTTCATCCCACTCCCCTCTTCTTTCCTCTCTGCTCCCCACACATCCCCAAATTCCTGTAAACTTCTTCTACAGACTAGTTTGCTATCTCTTAGCCCAGCCCCAGACCATCTAGGCTATCTCCTGAGGGCCTTATCTTCGTAACCAAATGCTTCCATTAAGGTGGCAGACAGTCTCTTCCCTGAAAGGAATTCCTGACTAACTCTCAAAATAACAGCATTTTCCTCCAGGCTGCCCATACATTATAAGAAGATCTGACTCATTCCTGAAAACATTCAGGAAAAAGAAGTACAAAGGAGAACTAATTTTGTTATGAGCACCACAGGAAAGTATGAAAGGTCTAAAACAGGGATATGAAATCAGAAGTTGGGGGCACTAGAACTTGGGAGCAGGGCATCTGTCTTCAGATTCACCCCAGAAAGGATCAATAAGAGTATTAATTCATGTTGAACTGGTAATGAGACTCCATCCTGATATTTTCCTAAGACTCTAAGCTCCTGGCTTTTCTTAGAAAGGTCAGGGTGGGGAACTCCATAAGTGGTGTCTTGTGTACAACTAACTGATTTTCTATTACAGACTAAGCCAGTACCGGAGATGAAGCAATGACCTGCTACTTGGAGGAGTAGAAAGAATTCCAGGAACTGACAAGAAGTCAATTGCTTTCCCTTCACTCTCAGTTTGAATGCAGGAGATAAAGCATCTCTCCAATACTCAGAAGATTCAGGTTGCTCAGAGCTATATGGATAATAATGCAAGGAGCAACTCACATGCCCGTGTTAGATCTCCAGCCTTAACAGAGTGGCAAAGTCCCAAGACCATGAACACAAATAGAAGGTGACTCAGTTCATTGCAAAAGTCAGACACACCCCAACCCCTGGTGGAATAATTCATGCAGAAGAAATTTATTTTTAAGATAGCTAAACAAGTGCTAGTCAATGCATTTTCTTCTGACTCTGTGGCAAAGTAATGATGATTTCTAAACAAAAGACAACTAGATTCAAACCCAAACAAAAAATTTCATCTTCATGCTGGAAGTACATATTCAATACAACTACGTTTAATTGAGTGGGAGACAAAGGTAAGACTGTCCCTCAGTATGCATTGTAATCAAATCATTGCACACTTCTTGAGAGTGAATTGAGTAGTTAATTAACAACAGATTTTGTTAAAATATTGTAACCCACTAGACATTTACCCTTCTATACTATGGCTGCTCTGTCAGAGAAGACATGCTAGGTAAACTTTCCCATGCACTTAGGGAAATGCTGCTTTTCAAGGGACCTGGAAAATAAGTCACTTGCCACATACCTAATCATAATTGGTTTAAAAATTCCTTCAAATAAGAATACTTATGATCCAGTCTATTCATGCTGAATTCATGCATTCAAAATATGATAATAAATAGCAAACATTATATATGCTTAGTTAGCATATATGAAGTTCTTATAACTTTATAGCATTATATATGCTCTATATTGCTAATTATGTACTCATCACAACACTGTAAGTTTTCTATAAATCTCATTTTATGGATGCAGAATTGAGATATGGAGGGATGGTATAATGCACTCAAGGTCTCACCACTAAGAAGTAGCCAAGCTGGGGTTGAACGCAGGTAGTCTGGCTGTCCAGGATTCACAGTCTGATTCTGTGCCATATGTTGTCTCCAGCAAATATGGGCCCACAGTTTGGCCTCAACAGCCTCACAGTAGTAGCACTAGAAATAAGGGCATGCTTCCTGTGGTCTGAATGTGAACTTAAGTATCCTGAAGTCTGGGGACTCAAGAAAAGCTCACAAATTCAAACTCATTGCAGAAAAGGTTGTGGAAACATTAAGGGAATTTGCATTATGAAGTATTTTAGGATATATACCAATTTGGATAATTCTAAGTGCATATATCTTTGACCATTGGCCATTAAGTGTCACATATAGGTTAAATAACAGGGCTTAAATAAATAGATAAATATATTTGCATATGATATTTTATATGCTAGAATATTAAAATCAATTTCATACTTTTTCTACACTCCTACTTGAACTATTCATTTCTTTTGAAAACCATTTTTCCCTTGAAAATACCAAAGCTAACACTGGCCTAGCCAAATGAACTAGTGCACGCTCTGAATTAATAGAGGATGCATTTAATGAGATTATGCTGCAACAATTATGATTGATTTGAATCTCTAACTTAATCCACAAAATAGTGTAACATTGTGAAATAGATTTTACCCTGCACCATCTTGCTTTAGGCATCTCCTTGACATAGTCAGCTGTTGATCCAATACACATTTATGTTCGAATCGGGTAACTAGGTTTGATACAATTCTCCCCAAATGCCTCAAAATACATTTCCTTCTTCACTTAATTTCACCAGCCCTTTATTTGCATGTATCATAAACACATGTTTTTTCATGCACTTGCTTAATTTTGCTTAATCATTCTTTTTTATTTTTCTCCAAAGAATAGGTGTATCTGACACTGTTGGCTGCCCTTTCCTCTTCCTTTTTGACAAAGCCCAGAATCTGTTCCCATATCTACCTTTCCCACACATGACTCTGGGTTAATCCTAATTGGGCCAACTTTGACCTTGGTTTAGACATGGCCAAGTGAGCAAAATTTAGCTAGATGGTTTTAAGGGTAGGTTTCTCCACTCTTGAAAATAAATATGATAAGTGAGAGAGTCTCTCTGTGCTTCTGCTGGCTATTACTATGTGTAGATGTGATGCCTGGAACAGTAGCAGCCCGTTATGACTATGAGGTAATCTAGAGAAGAAAGATGAGAAGAACCTGAGCTGAGGATAATGTTGGTGAGCCATCAACTTAATCAACCACAGGAACTATTTCCAAACTTCCCATTGTAGTAGGTTGATTCAGGGTTTTCCGTTGCTTAGAGCTGAAAGTATGTACAGGAGACTGCAAGAAGCGTGAAAGTATACTTTAATTCATTTGTCCAACATACATTAAGTATTCACTGTCACCAGGCATTGTTCCAGAACTTGGAGGTAGAGCAATAAATAAAACAGGCATCTTCTTATCTTTAGGAGATTATATTCTAGTGGGGAATTCACTTTGTACACTTAGCTCGCCACACAGTGGGAGAGAGAGGACACCCTATGCTAGTAGAATAGAAAAGAGGTCACATTTAGCATGCATCAGAACACATTCCAAAAGCTATCTTCTTCAGTCGCCACAGTCACATGGTGGGGTTACTATTAGGGTTGCTATTAGATGAGGATGCTGGTGGGGACTTGAAGGTCATAAGCAGCAGAGTCAGGATGAAAACCCAGATCTGACACCAACTTTGACACGTTTTCAGCTCTCCAGGTCCACCAAGCCATCAGGGTAAGGAAAGGGTCAACAGTGGCCACAGAATGAAACAGCCAACAGATCTTGGTATGCCAGGATGTAGAAACGTCATGAACACCCATCTCCTATCTAGTCTCAGGCCACGGTGTGCCCTGTAAGGACTGTAAACAGGACAATGTAATAAAATTCAGGACAATCCCAAGTGGATGGGCATCTGGCAACTCTGAGATAAACACTCCCAGCTTTTAATGAGCTGGCAGCAGGGCAGGAAGGAACAGAGACTGTTGCTCTGGAGGGTTTGTGATTTCCTGACCTGTCAACTCTGATCCATGCCACCAACCTGCAAGGGATGTGGCCCCAACCTCTGTAGAAGACAAACGCAAAGAAGTCCTGCACCACAGATAGGCTGATAAAAAGAAGGGAGCCTCTACTCAAGAGCTGTGTTTTGTAACAATAACAAGGAAAGGGAACCTTCTGAAAACTTCTGCTGGGGTGCTGTCTAGGGACACAGTGATAGTGGCTTCCCTTTACTGGTACATGCAACACAATGCACTAAGTTCTTTCTCTGTAGGAACATATTCTGAAGTCCATTGTATTGTTATTCCTGACCTTTACAGATGAGGAATCCAAGACACAGGAAGTTTTAGAAATTTGGCAAAGGTCTCTGAAGAAATAAGGGAGAGAGCTGGGGTTTCAACAAAGTCTGTCTCTTAACACTGTTCTGCATTCCTCTCTGTGCGGGCGTTTGGAGATTCAAGGCCCATGTGCTTACATTCTCTCCTCTGATCTAGGGGAGTTCTCAGCCTATCAAAGAAAGACCAGTTTTCTCCCCTGCTTGTTTGCCTGTTTTTTCCAGCTTCCAGGGTTCCTAATATACCAGAGCCCCACAATTTGGTCTCTCTCCTAAATGACCATCCCCTGACCATTTCTTAGTACAGCAATTTCCAATCCATATGAAGATTTCTGAACCTCCTCTTAGTTTCTATATTTGTCTCCTTGTGAACCAGCAGCACACGGTTCACAGAGAGATTCTGGCACAGACCAAAGTGATCTAGGACTGATCTAGGACTGATCTAGGACAGTTCATCTGCAACCCCCAAATCCTGGAGAGGCGAGAAGGACCAGTGGCTAGTGGTAAGGTTTTGCATGCAATGTATGCAATCTCCAAGAAAATTCAACATTCAAATGCCCAAGTGAAAAGGGAAAGAAGGAAGCAAAGACATTTTATTAAAAGGTGACTCACCCAGATCTAAAAGCATCTTCCATGTTATGAATAATAAGATGCAATTGCCCAGGAGTAGAAGAAATAATTATTATTTTTTTAAACAAATAATTTAAATTTAATTACTTTTAAGGCATTCTCTATAATAGCATATGTACAGCCACTGGAGGATATATTACTAAAATACTAAATACCATAGACTGGATAAATGGATAAACAGACATTTATTTTCTCTGGAGTTTAGAATCCCAGTTCTTGGTCCTGCATTGGCTGTTTCTAAGTTCTCTTCCTGGCTTGCAAACAGCTACCTCCAATTGTCCTCACATAGCAGTGAGAGAGTGGCCTCTCTAGGACACTAATCATACCCAATAAGGTTCTCACCCTGATGACCCCATTCAACCTTGGTTACATCCATAAAGATCCAATCTCCAAATAGAGTCATATTGGGATTTAGCATTACAACATGTAAATTTGGGGGGTGGGGCAGTGAGACACACATTTTAGTCCATAGCAGGTGACAAAATCAAATAATTTTGATAAGAAAATACCTATGATATGTCAAACAAAAAATAAGATTAACATACAAAATTATATATTCAGTATGATTTTATTTCTCACACATAAAAATCTTCTATTAAGAAAGAACTTTATAAATCATCTTGTCCTTAATTATAAAATGATAGCAACTTGTCTTAATCCTTTTCTGTAATGTGTTTATTAATGTCTTCTTCACTTAATTTAGGAAAGTTGTTACAAATGAATTCTCACTAAAATGTAAATTATTGATAACCTTTATTATATCCCAGGAAATATTTGCCTTTTAATGGGAGACATAGTTAGCTGTCAGGAATTCATTGTCAGACTTTAGTAATCAGTTTGGGTCTGATTTAGAGATGAGGGGTGCCCCAAAAACTCAAGTGTGAAAAAATGCAAGAAGATTTAGAGGTGAAATGATTGAGTCATGAGAGTCTTAACTGAATTGGTGCATTACTCCACTTGAATGGATTAACTGGGTGGTAACTGCAGGCAGGTAGGGTGTGGCTGAAGACACATCTCTGGGGCATACCTTTGGTATATATTTGGTCCCTCTCTCTGCTTCCTCATATCATGCTCTGAGCTGCTTTCTTCCACCACATTCTTGCACCTGGATGTTCTGCCTCATCTCAGGTGCAGGGCAGTAGAATCAGCTATCTATGGACTGAGACTTCTAAAATTTCGAGCCCCAAATAAACTTTTTCTCCTCGATGTTGTTCTTGTCTGGTCTTTTGGTCCAGCAACAACAAATAAATAAATTTTAAAAAGCCACAGACTACAACAAGCATGGAATCATTTTTTTATAGCAGGCATCAAGTAAGGCTTTTTGGAACCCCTGATGTTATATGAAACAAGTCCCCAAAGCCTGGACCCAGCTAGTCTCCTTTCAAATGAAAAAAATTAGGGTTCTTGCCTCTAACAACAGTCCACGAAACCAAGTATACAAATGGCTGCATCTCTCATCTGTGTAGGAGGTATACATGTGGAAGCATTTAACTATTTGGGATTTAAAACTCACCTACTTCCCCAAGAATTTCAAAATTTGAAAACACTTAGGAAAATTAAAACAAATAACAAAAATTAAAACAATAACAAAAGATAGATATAAAAAGTTACTCTGATGGAGCAATGAATTTAGTTTGTTTCCCTCCCAGGACACAGGATTATTTTTCACGCTATAAAATTTTGCTGATTGATTTTATCCCCCATAGCACTTCCCACAGTAGGTGTTCAGAATGAATAAATTTAATCAAAGCGCATCAACTCTAAGGTTTAGCTATCTCTCCCTAGGGAAACTTGAGAAATCAATACCCAAATTATGAAGTATTTTGTAAATTCCAAAGCAATAGCTTATTCTGATCGTCATTTTATTTTTTTCCACTAAGCCATTTGAAGCATCTCAGGCCTGAAATACATTATGTGTTATCGCTTTATAATGTATTTAGAAGTCAACAGACTTCCCTTCCCCTCACCTCACCATCAGATGATCCACATAGGTCAAATTTGGTGTCAAGCAAATTAAAGTGTTATTTTATTATCCAAAGTAATTGTTTCTGTATTAAAAGGCCATTATGCTGAATTGGTTATGTTGGTGATTACGCCATTACGAATGTGGGGCTAACTATCAGTTGAGCTGAATGCCCATGTTTGTGAACGTCTTCTTTAAGCTTTCCCGTATGTGGCAAATCATTCTTAACTGGGTACTCCAAATGGTCTGTGTACCTCAGATGTATTTTTCTAAGCCATTAACACATTGAAACCCCTCCTCCAACTCCCCAGTCGATCATTAATTAACAGGGTAAGAAGAAAGAAACGGCCTCCCATTGAGATGTAGCTGGGACTACAGCAAGGATGGTGCTCAGAATCTGACAGCCATTGGATGGGATCTCTTATTCACATCATATATGCTATCATTTAGGAGGTGGGGCACTGTCAGAACAGTGCCTTTAGTAAGAGATTTTTTTAAATTTGTTGGGAATGAATACTTATTTGAAAGTTTCAAAGAATTTCAACACTGTTAAAGAATTTTGAGACAAACTCATTAATATGACCTGCAGCTCCCATATCTGATAACCCACTAAGTGGTAAACCCCACATTAGGTAATTCAATGCTTACTAATTCTTGTAAGATTTCCTCTTTCACAGATGGGAGGCAGGGGAAGAAACTTAGAGAGAAGAATCTATCCAAAGCCTTATGGCAACTTGAAAATAATATCAAAGATCCACTTGGGTTTGTCCCTAAAACAGACTTCTATGCAGATCAACTCCCTAACACCAGAGCAATCCAACTCCAAACTCACATTTGATACCTGAAGGTAACTTGTCTAAGCACATAACTAAGCACTATAAATCAACAAGACTCTGTGAAATTCCCATAAATAAACTTGAGAAGAACAGGAAAGATCTGTTACACACACACACACACACACACACACACACAGGATAAATGTTCAAAC
Source organism: Marmota monax (assembly GCF_021218885.2). NCBI lineage: Eukaryota > Metazoa > Chordata > Mammalia > Rodentia > Sciuridae > Marmota > Marmota monax. The sequence goes on along the minus strand of NW_026693933.1, from coordinate 11,850,442 downwards.
AAAGAAATCATATCTTACTTGCACATAAGATTCAAAATTGTGAAGAAGTTAATTCTCCCCCAACAAGGCTGGAGATACAGCTAAGTGGTAGAACACTTTCCTAGCAAGTGTGGGTTCAATCCCCAATTCCTGGTACCATAAAAAAGAAAGAAAGAAATGAATTCTGCCCAAATTAATCTACATATTTATTTAAATATAAGTTGTATAAGTTATACAACTCTTGGGGTTGGGGTTGTGACTCAGCGGTAAAGCACTTACCTAGCATGTGTGAGGCACTGGGTTCAATTCTTAGCACCAAATATAAATAAATAAAATAAAAATCCACTGACAACTAAAAAATATTTTTTAAAAAAATTATATAACTTTAATAAGAAGTCCAACAGGAGTTTTGGGAATTTTGAAATATGATTCTAAAGTTCATCTGGAAGAATAAACATTCAAGAATAGCCAGGAAATACTTAAAATGAATAGAAATAAAATATTAAAATTTGTGGTGCTTCTGCTGAAATATAGACTGATCAAATGACCATGGTAGGGCCCAGAAAGCATATGTGTGGATATTAGTACATAGTCAAAGGAGCATTTTATATCAGTGGAAATAAGATAAATTATTCAAGAAATGGTCTTGAAAAAGCTAACTAGCCATTTGGAAAAAAAAAATACGGAGAGCTGGATCCCAGCCTCATTCTTTATATTGAGTTAAATTCCAGAGGGATCAACAATTTAAATGTAAAAGTAATAGGGGAAAACAGATGAAGATTTTTATTACTGGCAGCCTTTCTTATCATGAATCAAAGGCCAGAAATGAAAACAGAAAAACTTGATAAGTTTTATTTTAAGAAAATGTAAAAGCCCTGTAAGCAAGAAAAAAAATAAGCAAATGATAATATGGAAAAATACTTGCAACAAATATGATGTTAAAGAATTAATATCACTAATATTAAAAGAATATATAAAATACTTCTCTATATTCTAACATTGCTTGATATTTTTACAGTGAACAGAGAACATTTTTCTACTAAGAAAAATAATAAAGTTCTTTTTATTTTTAAAAAGCAACATTTGCTACACATACTTACTTCTTCCAGCAAGTTATTTACAGTACTTAGAGGAACCCAGAAATAACTTCAGATCACACAATCACAACCCCAGAATAGAAGGGATCCTCAAAATTGGATGGGGGTAGAGAAATTTTATTGATTGGGGGTAGAGAAATCTGCCTTTAAAATTTAACATTATCAAGTCTACTAATCTTGCTTTATACTAGCATATAAAGTTATAGAACATTTTACCTACAAAAAAAAAAGTCTGAATTTACTAGGAGCTGTCAAAATACCAGTGCTTCTTAAAACAGCTACATTGAAGAATTGATTTCTCTGATTTACAGCTTTGGTGGCCCCTTAAGGTCGGATACTAAAATGTTGTTGCCAAAGGAAACTTATTGTCTAGATTTTATCCTCACAATCTCTTACATTTTGTGCCAGGAAAACAATACCAGGGTATCACACTGAATTCTCTGCAGCTCCATGGTATGAAGAACAATGGCAGGATCTTTCTTGTTAAGTGACTCTTACAGGAACTCAGTGTGACTCTCATTTGTCAAAGATACCACATGTTTTCTAAGATGGAAAAATAAAACTGATTCTTTCTTGGAATTTTCCTGATTCATCTTGACAATCTGATTCTTTCATAAATTTGGAATGACCTTTACACATTCTGAGTGTACCAACTCAATGCTGGGAACTTCGTAGGCTTTAAGTATTGAGACACTAGTACAGTTCATTAGGGACACGTGACTTAAAGCTATCTTGTTAGGTTAGAACTTGACATTTCAAGTTAATTGATGACATGCCTGGATTTAAATGTAATTTATGAGATATTTCAATAATTGAATTTTTAAAGGAATACAAAATACTTAGAAATTTATCATTTTTTCTAATTGTTTCCTCTCTCTCTCTCTCTCTCTCTCTCTCTCTCTCTCTCTCTCTCTCTTTCTCTCTCTCTCCCTCTCATTTTTACTTTTAGGGAAAGTAATAGGTCCTATTACCCACGTTTAGGCTTACAGACATTTCTCTCTTGATGAACAGGTATTAACATACTAGATTTTTTCTAAAAAAAAAATTGCAAGGTTTTTACCATTTACTTAACATCAAGTCCCCTTTCCTTCTTCACTCATTCTCTTAGTCAATCCTTACTGACCACCTGGATATGGTCCACTTACTTTACTTGATCACAGGCACAAAACATTTTAGAATACTCATTCTCAGCAAGAGAAATTTCTTCTTTCCCAAACTTCTTCAAGAAGGAGCCAAATTCCATAACCACAACATAGTTCAATAAATATCAACTCTACAACTACTCAATAATGTCAATAATCTTGGTAAATGGTTAAGAAAAAAATTCAGGGTGATGTCTTACCAGTTGTGGACAAACAAACAATATTACTTTCATCTGGTGCTCGTGGCCACATAGATGGGTACTTTTGTGATCTTCTATGACCAGCGATTCACCCGTGATGAGGGAATTTGGTGAAATCATTGAACTACTAAAGGAGGATGTCTTGCCAGCACTATTGGTCTCTATTTGGAGTCTTGAATTTTACAAAGGAAAGCAAGAAATTGGAAGGGCTGCCCCAGCCATCTGTCCCACACATTGATATTAGGGATTTCCAAAATAGCTTCCTGTGAGATCATCTCTTGTGTGGAACCCATGGTGAAGACCTCCAAGGGGGACTCCTTGGAGATGGAGCCCTTAGCCAGTCCCTGACAGGTGGTGCCCGACCCCTGCCACACACCCAGAGATAAATTTGATATTTCATTGTTATGGAGCAAGGACTGGCCAATGAGAAATTTAATATTTCCTTAGAAGTCAAAGAGCAGCATAAGGTTGTTGATAATATGAAGACAGAGAACTCTTACTAGTTTATATAACTTTTCAGTGAATATTTGCTGAAAGATGAAATAATGTGGTATAACTCCAATTCTCCCATGTTATCAGGCTATACCAATATTCAACTAATTTCAGTGTGATTTGTGGCTCAACCATTTCTTATCTTGACTAACGGAACTTCCTACTTTGTAGTGTAACTTCTGTACTGAATTTATCTGAGACTCCAGTGTTGGGTTCTCACCATAAAACTGAGCAGAAAACTTAGTGGGGAAATCCACTCTTGAACATTAGAAGCATCCTCTGTGATAAAATGACATGTTGGCCTACAATAGAAAAATAGACACACAACTGTTAGTTGGAATGTAAGATGATTAACTTGGCAATACTATCAACATTGTAAATGTACATCTCTCTGTCCCAGCATTTCCACTGCTAAAAAAACTTATTTTATGGACATAATTGTGTGAATTTAAAAATGCAAATGTATGAGAATATTCATTGTAGTAATGGTTGAAATTGCATGCATTTAAAAATTGTTATATCCATGCCTTGGAATTCCATGCAACCACTAGAAAGAATGCAACAGATTTAAGTGTGCTGAGAAAAAGAGATGTTCAACACATTATTAATTGAAAGAACAAGACATCGAAGAATACTGTTTGACATTAACCCATTTGTATAAACAAAGAGTAGAGATATACATTTGCATATGCATAAAAATGACTGGAAGAAAATACAAAAAACATTAATAGTGGTTGCAACAGTGGTAGCATAGAAGAGAGGAAGAGAGGGCGAATTTTCTCTTTTGTTTCATATATTTGTTGCAGTGTTTGAATTATTTGACCATTAAATATATTACTTTTATGAGTTTTAGAAGTATCTTCTATCTTACCACCTTCTTCTTGTTTTACTTATCTTAGTTTAGCCAATAGGCTTTTTCAGGTTTGAGATCATTTATTTTATGTTGGTTCTTTCTTAAAATCATGTATCCCCCTAGCTTATTCTCCCCAAAGCACTTTTTCACTTTAAATATGATCTTTCCCAGGTCTTCAGTTTATGATTAACCAAATGAAACCACAAGTACACAGACCCCCAACCCAGCATTGAGTAATAAAACAGTACGTGAGTGGGGGGGAAATGATAACTCAATTGGATCCATCACAACATCAACAAACATTAGTGATGCCACAATGTCATGATGCAGGAGGTCAAAGACTCATGCGCCCTGTGGGACTTAACTGGGGCAGTTCTGGTTCTGCCATTAGGACCATGAGCACTCCAATCTCAAGATACCGCCATTATCTCCGGATCATTGCCACGATAGACCCAAACAACTCCAGTCTATCGTGTCAGTGTGTATTCGGGGAGTCTTTAATGCATGGATCATTGGCGAGCTCTACCATAAAAGCCCTGTAGGAGCCATGGTCGTGTGTGGAATCAATGCACACTCAGGGACTCCCCCATGCCTGGATCATTTGCAGCGCATCGTGTCAATGCATACTCCGGGAGCCCTTACTCTGCAGCCTGTGCTAGCTGAGGAACAATGTACACCAAAAATACTTATGAAATAGTTGTTACAGTGCATACACAGTATTCACTCTTCTAAATGGCATGTCAGCAAGTTTAGTGTGCAACAAATAATTCCTAAAAGGCACAAAACACTCCTAGAGGCCCAACTTCATACATGGACGATTGGCCTATGGAATTGTGGCATGGCTGTGGGGGAGTGTGAGTTTCTTCACAGTGAAAAAGGGAAAAGGAACAGATAGTCTTGCATTTTAAGCCACTTCCTCTGCTCAGTGTTGTCAGGGTTATCCATATAAAGCCAATTACTTGCTAATTATTTGTCCAAGCATTTGATGCTTAAGAGCCAAGGGATAGATGTTCTCTCCCTATTCCAAACCATGTACAGAGGAAGGTGAGAGGACAGGGGTAGAGCTAAAAAGTTCCCTGGGTTTTCAGCCTCCAGACCAGCACTGTCCAACAGAAATAGAATGTGAATTGCATATGTAATTTAAAATGTCCTTCACAGGCACATTTTTTTAAAAAATTTTTTAGATGTTGATGGACCTTTATTTTATTCATTTATTTGTATGCATTGTTGAGAATGGAACCACATGGTGCTCTACCACTGAGCCACAACTCCTGCCTCCATAGGCACATTTTTTAACCATAAAAAAGGAACTTTGATTATAACTGTTTGATTTCACGGTAGGTATCCAAGATATTATTATTTCAATGTCCAATCAACATTTAAAAATGTTTAATGGGACGGTTTACGCTCCTTTTCTCAACACTGAGTCTTCTTTACAATGCAGGGTTTTCCGATGTAGAAACATCTCCATTTAGACCAGCCACATTTCAAGTCCCTTGTGGCCAGGACTGTGCGGGTGGGCAGCCCAGCTGTAGCGGCCTGGGGAAATGAATCCCAGGAGCTTAATTTTCATTGTCTCCCTTCAACTACCTATCTCAAGGCAAGTAAGTGTGTGTCTATCTTTCCACCTCATTTCCTCGCCAGCGCTGTGACAGCCTTTTCTTAGCAGCTTGAGTAGATGGGTATGTTTTGGTTTCTGTAATAATTAAAAATGACCCACAAATATGCATTCAGAAATAGGAAAGAAAACTACGTTAGGGTCCCTGTGATAATGCCTATCTTAGGTCATCTTTCTTGGAGATGGAGCTGGAGAGGGGGGGCTGGCTGCTGAGAGAAGGGATAGAGAGGGTGGGCATGGCATTGAGGGCGAAGGTGGTGGCCTCGCTACTCCTAAAGGTGCCACCGGCAGGCCAGCGGGCCGTGCATCTCAAGAGGTCACTGGCACTCTTCTAGACCTAGGAGGGTCGCTGGTATCTGAGGTTGAGTCTTGCGGAGACACAAAGCGGGAGGGCGACAGGCGAGGAAGACTGAGACAAAGAGGCCGCCGAGGCAAGGCGGGCGTGCAGGGGCGGGAGGCCCGGCGCGGGCGCGGCGCTGCGGCTGTCGGGGACACTGGGCGCGGTGACGGCGGGGCGGGGCGGGCGCCGCTCCTCCCGGGACTCGCGGGACGCCGGGGCGGGGGGCGGGAGGGAGGCAGGCGAAACGGGCAGGTCGATTTGAATATCAGGCTCTGCCACACTCGGGGTGCCGCTGACAACTTCATTACCTCCGCATATAAAAATGACTGCCGGGGAATGCAAATGGCTCACCCGTCTCAGCCGCCTGCCTCGGTTCCGCCGCCGGCTGCGGGCGGAAGCCCCGGGAGCCCGGCAGCCCGAGGCGCAGACACGCCGCTGTCCAACATAATGAACGGCCCGCGGCTCCTCCTCCCGCCGGGCCCGCCCGCACCGCCGGGGCCGCGAGGAGAAGGGGACGCGCGGGCGGGTGGGCGAGCGCTGCTTAGGGACTAGGGTTTGCTCATCAGGGTGAAGCAGAGGCCCAGCCTCTTGACTCCGTTATCCAATTAATGCTATGGAGAGGTCAGAATATAAGGGTAATCAATGGGGTACCATTTTGTAACCTTGAACCTCATGGAAAAGGTTCGACCCCACTATTCCCGGTCCCAGTTTGGTGATCAATTTGGATGGACCTAAGAATCCCTGGCGCCCCATTTTCCTCTACTCAGCTAGTAGAGAAAGGGAACGTGCTGCTTGCTCCCTGCTCCCCCAGGTCTTCGCGTCCTGCTGCCCCCAGGAGGCTGCTGTGGCACTGTACAGGACCCACCGGCCAAATCCCAAGTCTGATTGGGTTCCTCAAAACTAAGTCAAGTCTTAGGCTGAAGCAAATCAGTCTTCACAAGAGCCTTTCTTCTTTGGTACAAAGAGGGAACGACTCACTCCCTGGCAAGAAGTCACCTCTGCCTCGTGACAGTTCCGGTTATCACCCATAGACCCCTTGTGAACTTCTGGATGGCAGGAACTAGGTCATTTTTTAGTAATAGAAATAGAAACCGCAGCAGCAACAGCACAAAAATAATAGGGCACATCTTTTGAGGATGCACCCAGCACAAAGCACTGCCAAATGCTTCACCTGTCTTACTTTTATCACAAAACCCTATTGCTCTCCTGGCAACTCTCTCTTTAGCTAAGCCTTGCAAGGAGCCCAGGGTAACCCAACCAGGACCGTGTCTGAGTTCTCAACCACTCAGCAATGTTTCTTTTCTAGGCCCTTGTAGTTCACACTGAAGTCCTGTATCTCCCTCCCCCAGCCATTCCTCCTTCTCCCACCTTGGCCAGGGATAAATCCTAAGTGGTCTAAATCTGTTGCAACCAACCCATTCCCATGTGCAGGGACTGGTTTGAAAAAGAGCACATGACCAGTCCAGGCCAACACCACTTGTGGGCTATCTGTTGCTGAGTTCTGGGAAATGCTTTCTTGTTCTATAAAAAAGGTGGAAGCGATGCCATTGCTTCTGCTGGATGATGTGAAGGCCACCTGATAACCACAGAGGAGCCAGGCAACAAAGCTACCCTTTGTGGAGAATTGCTAAGGTAAGTGCGCTGAAGGTGAGAAAAATCATATTCTAATCCTATCTCTACTATTCATAAATTCATGCAGCCTGGTGTTGATTCTGGAATATACTTGAGGTTCATTCCTTCTGTGAACAAGAGAAAATATAAAGAAGTAAACAAATGAAGATTGCAAAATTCAGTCCTCTCTGTGTTTTGTCTCTTCATCAGTGTCTACTCCTGGATGCTTACATGAGATCACATTCTGTACTTCCAGCTTCTCTTCCTGCATTCACCTCCACCTCACTCAGGTTTAAGGCTCTAAAATGTTATTGTGGTTTGGATCTGGAATTTCCCCCAAAAGTTTATGCGTTGAAAGCATGATCCCCAATGCAACAAGGTTCAGAAGTGGAGCTTTTGGGCAATGATTAGGGCTCTGACCTCAACAGTGGATTAATCCATTTGCTGGATTTGTCCATTGAGAACTGAATGGATACTGAGTCGGGGTAATTACAGGTAGGTGGAGTGTGGCTGGAGGAATTTCCCTGGTGTGTGTCTGTGTGTGTGTGTCTCCATCCCACCCCTCTCTGTCCCTCCCTCTTTCCTTTCTGACTGCCAAGCAACTGAAAGCTAAGCAACTTTCCTCCCACAGCCCTTTCACCATGATGTTCCCACCTTGGAGCTGGCCAACTATGGACTGAGAAACCTCTGAAACCATGAGCCCAAATAAATCTTTCCTCCTCTAAGTTGTTCTTGTCAGGTGTTTTGGTCACAGTGACAAAAAGCTAATAGCTGGAAATGGTGGTGTACACCTGTAATCCCAGCAGCTCGGAAGGCTGAGGCAGGAGGATTGTGAGTTTAAAGCCAGCCTCTGCAATTTAGCGAGGCCCTAAGCAACTCAATGAATCCCTGTCTCTAAATAAAAGAAAAGGGCTGGGGATATGGCTCAGTGGTTAAGTGCCCCTGAGTTCAATTCCCGGTAACAAAAAAAAAAAAAAAAAAGCTTACTATCACAGCATTTTTTCCCACTCCTTTTTCCCTCAGGACAACATTTCTTTGCTACACAAGCAGTTCATCTTCTCCAGAAGTGTCAGACCCCACATCTTGCCATCCTGCACTCACACATCCAGGTGTCTGAGCTTGACTGTCTTTGAAATCTTGCTTACTGGCCTATAAGTCTTTTATCTAGGGAATTTACATCTAGTTTTAAACCTTTTGGGGAAATAATGGCTACTTAACCATCATGTAGTAGTTTCCCTTGGCAACTGCTCTAAAACAGAATCCAGGGCTGGGGATATAACTCAGTTGGTTGAGTGCTTGCCTAGCATGCACAAGGCCCTGGTTTCAAACCCCAGGACCACAAAAAAAAAAAAAAAAAAAAAATCCAAATTAGAATGGGAGAAGAATTTTTATTGTTTCATTAAAATCATGCACACTCTTCATTTAAATATATAAAGTAGGTACTACATTGCTGGGAGCCATTAGCCAAGTAGGTATGACAATTTCCTTGCCAGCGTACCCCATGTTGCAGTGACATTGAATGTACGTGACCTTGCTCAAGGACCAAGGCAGATTAGGGTGTTCCCGGTTTTAAGATAATCTTGTTTAGGGCGTTCCCAGTTTAGGTTCCAGGTTTAAGGTTTAAGATTATTCCTGCTGGGAATAGGGCGTATCCTGCTGCCTGAGTTCCCCTTGAGTTCTCACGGGATTCAGACAGTATATTTTGGAGATAGAAGCCCAGTGGAGGTGAATTTGGGAGAGAAGGAGGATTTGGGCAGAGAACGTGGATTTCCCCAGAACGTGATTGTAGACGGCTGGTGTGAGTTCGGGAATAAAGAGTTGCTGTTTGAATCTACAAGCTGTGTGGTGGCTCGTGATTGTGTGCCCAGCCAGACTGCGGCATTTGTGCCCAGCCAGACTGTGGCACTACATGTTCTATTAGTTCACCTGGAATCAATAAATGGTAACTGGCTCAAATAGCTGTTTCCTACTGCTGAGGAAAAATAACCCAAACTCCTTAGCAAGATCCTCCGCGATTTGCACCAACCCCAGGACCAGCCTTGTTTGCCCACTAACGAGTACCCCCAAACCATACTTTTGCATTTCCCCTCTATGGCCTACACTACAGTGTTAGATGCCCACATTCTCTGGAATGCTTTCAAACTCTGCCTCCAACCATTCAAATACCTATGGATCCTTTCAAGTTCAGATTAAAAAAACACCTCTTCCAAGAAGCCTTTCCCATTTCTCACATATAATTGTACTAAATATTGAGTTATTTAGTATTTGTCCTTAGCAGTATTTACCATATGTTTTATTTATTGATATCCAGTATTACTTAAGTAAGGCACATTTCTAAACAAGCAAGTAAAATGGACAATAATGCAAGCAAGTAAGATGGACAATAAATGTTTTCTGTAGAATTGTATTAACCTCACTTCCAATTTAAGAATGAGCTGTTCTCTTAGATGTGATAAAACTTCTTAAATCTCTTACTTTAATTAGATTAACTTTGATTCAAGTAATTAAAAACTTGTATCCACTAGCATCAAGAGCAAGAAATATATAGTATCTCATATAGGAAGTCCCAAGGTGGAAGATACAAGGTTGGTTAATCAAGCAGCTCAAAAATATTTAATGTTGTCAAGAACCCACATTCTTCTCTTTCTGTTCTGCCATCCTCAGCTTGTTGACCTTGTCCTAGACCGTTCTCCTCAAGTCTCAAAATAGCTGCCATAGTTCCAGGCATTGCTTTAAAGCATGGCAAAGTCCAGTCCCCCTACTCCAAAAACAAAAACAACAAAATTGAACTGTTCTTATCTTAAATTTCTTAAGAAGAAAATTATGCCAGAAACTCCTTAGCCTCTTTTGTGTCTCAAATTGGCCAGAATTGTACTCTCAAAACACTTTACTGGCAAGGGAGATAGGATTATCTAATTGGAAACCAATCAGGATTTACTCCTGGATTGTATTGAGGAGAGGAGAACAGGATGACAGAGAAGGAAATAGGACAGGCAAGGCCAAAATAAAAGCTGAATTTTAGCCAGTCTCTTAGTCCTCTATTTCTGCATATAAATCATCCAAAAGTTTAGTGGCTTAATTCTTTCATTTGTAGACATCTGAAAATTAAGTCATAAAAATAGCAAACAATTCATTTGACTTAGCAAATAATTTGATAACAGATTATTCACTTTTTCAAAAGCCTGTAAATTACAGAAGCATTTGAAGATGAAGTTATTAAATAGCCATTCCCCTCTTTTCATCAAAGCAGATAGGAAAATGATGACATACATTCTTTGTAATGTCACTTTTTTACACTGAATAGGACTTCTAGTTCTCTTTTATTTTTTTTTATATATATAAGGCAAGAACATTTTTAAGTGGTGGCTATACCCATGGACTCCCTTTTGCAATGGTATCTTCCACTTTTTGTTTGTTTGTCTGGCAGTGATTAGGGCTCTGACCTCATCAGTGGATTAATCCATTTGCTGGCACTCAAGATTGAACCCAAGGGTACTTAACCACTGAGTCACATCCCTAGCCCTTTTTTATATTTTATTTAGAGACAGGATCTAAGTTTCTTAGGGCCTCACTAAATTGCTGAGGCTGTCTTTGAAGTGATCCTCCTGCCTCAGCCTCCCGAGCCGCTGAGGTTGCAGGCTTGAGCCACTGTGCCCAGGGTACCTTCCATATTCTAATAAATGTATCAGTGCCCCTGTAACAACAGCTGTCAGATGATGAGTGCTGGCACATATACTACCTCCCTCCCCACTTTTATCAAGACACCCATGGAATTGCTTGCACACAATCTAATGTATTCCAACTCCATTTCGGTGAATCATAGAGCGCTAAAGCCAGAATTACAGTCTCTTCAATTGACAGATGAAGACACTGAGACCCTAGAGTCTAGAGAACTTTCCAGAAGTTGTCATGCTAGTGATGTTAGTGGGATCTCACTATCTTGTTTCCTGGTTGATCACCCTTTATGCCACACAGTGCTATTAATGATTAACTTTAAGGACAGAACTAACTCTAACCAGGTTAGCAAGTCAGATTCTTTAACAGGACTTGGTGACACCCACTCAGCCAGGTTCCCCCATAGGGTCAGAATTTGCACTGACTCCTCAAGGACGACAGGTGTGTCCTCTAACCTGCAGCCCATCCTCCCCAGAAGTCCCACCTACTCCTCCCCTCCCCCACCACTCACAGGGATCTGAGGTCTCCCCAGATCTTATTTTATTATGTGCCCCACTATCCCATACAAAGCTGGAGCTCAAGGACATACTTGACAAGGTGCTTTTGTCCCCGCTCCATTCAGCCAGCCTTTGAAGAAAGAACACAGCTGAGGACACACTGCTGGCCATATGGTCACCCTCACTGTGAGTTTAAAGCCAAATCTCAAGATGGGAATCTTATAGTTCAGTCATAGAGTAGGTTTTTGCTTCTCAAACGTTGTTGAATTTTCACCCTTGGATTAATTGTTTGGATTTCAAAACCCTGGAGCCTCTTCTCTTTTAATATGGATTTGTTCCATTTGCAACATTCATTCAAACCCACAACACATTTGTTCAAATCATACATTTCTAAATAGGAAAACATAAAATGTGCTCCCATTCATTAACATTTTTAAACCATGAAAACACAACTAAAAATGGTGCCTGGCTGCTACTTTTCTTCCTCTTCTTCCTTTCCCCCTCCTCGTTTTTCCCTTTCTTCTTTTTTACCCAACAATTGCTATAATCCACACTAACGAAGTAGACTGTGTTAAGAATTTTCTTCACTTAACATTTCTCATTATTAATAAATTTTGCACTGACAACTATAAAGTGAACACTTTGGATTTATGCACCTAACCTAATTACATATGCCGCATGTACGCATTTCATTATTTACTTGACAGATTCATTCCTTGATATCATAAATAATTAAACAAGAATCAAATATTAACAATCAGATGCATGTTAATTCTCCTCAAATCTGTAGAAACAAACTATATTTTTATCTTCAGTTCAACAAGCACTGATTAAAATTTCTTCATTAGGCAAATTTCATAAACAAAGTTCTTGATCTACTTTTACTTTCATTGAAAATTAAACCTGGAACAAATTATCCCAGGATTCCTTCATGGGGAAAAAAATGAATATAACAGCATTTCTAACAAAACCATTGGTATTGCAATCTTTCATGAGCACTGTTATATCCTATATATGAAACATTAATCTGTGTGTTTGTTAGGAATTTCCAAATACAATTTTTATTATGATCTAGAAACTAGCACCATAGTGGTTGTTAGTAGTATTATTACCAAAGGTGTCTTGTCTGGTGAGATGATGGTTTTAACCAAACAATTATTTTATAACTTGTTTAAAGAATACTTTCCAGACATTATGGATAATGGTAGAACTCAATTTATCTGAGCTGAAAATTTACTTTGGGGTCAAAGTATAGCTGTTGCTTCTTCCATTTTAATGAGTGAGGTTTAAATTTTTTTATTCATGTATATCAACATCTTCATTGATCAAACTTTTCTCACATTTTATCAAATTTGCTTTGGTAGAGCATACCATACAATTTCATCATTTAAAAAATATTAAAGATTCATAGATAGCCACATTACTCATAATACAAGATTAATGCCAGTCTGACAGGTTTTTGTAAAGATCTGACTCTTTTTTTCCTAAGTGCACATACCATATCTATGTGAGATGTACCTCTGATGCTGCATATTGATTACTCCCTTCTCTTCTCTTCTAATGCTAAAGAGAAAATATTATAGAATGATTGTCAGGGTTAGTGTGTCTCTGACCTACACATGTACTATTAATAATTTATGAGCTGATTTGAAATACAGCACCGGGAAAACAACAGACTTAGGACCACTGCCGCTGTCTAGAGTGACATCCATTCGGGGCTGACAACATGTGAACCCATGTTTTGAGATTCTGTTTGTTAAAATGCATCAAGACAAAATTCTCCAAGTCCCAGAGTTAACTGATTGGAAGGAAGCCCTGCTACTTTGTTAGAAATTTCAAGTACATTTATCACTTTTCATCTGATCCTTTCCATGACATGAGATTTCCTTTTAAAATTATATAATCAGGGTGTTAATTTATAGTGTCTACAAACACTAGAGAATCTAAGTTCAAATAACATGGAGGTATGAAAAGCAAAAACCAGCGCTTTCTCCTATTTTCCCCACGCTTCACAGCCAGAGCCTGTCTGGTATGTCTCCTTCCAGACTGTTTTCCATGCTCCTGCCAATATAGGGGAGGTCGTCTCCTCTACCCTCAGGAGTAGCATTGCACTTGACAGACTTGCTTCTTCCACTCCACAGAACCTCCCACATCCATCTGGAGCTCATTTTTTTGAATAACAAAAGAGTGTTCCATTTTATGGATATGTGGAGGCTCATTTCCAGTGCCCCTACTAATGCATTGCTAAGGTCTCTCACGATTGAAAAACAAAAAATGGTGCCACCTTCACTGGAAATCCATGCTTACAAACTTACTGGCCCACTTACTTGGCTGAGATAGATTCCCAGAAGTAGAATTGCTAAATCAATAACTGAAAATCTCCATAGACTATTAATTAGGCAAGAATATATAAATACTCCTTTTAGGATTTAAATAGCATTATGCTTCATTAATAGATAAGCTCATAACATTTTAAGTACACTTTTGAGGGAGTATACTTTTAAAACTTTAATAATATGGAGTCATTTGGGAAAAGATGAAAATTTTAGTTACATGAATTTCATGTGTGAGTAGCTTTACATAAAAGCAAACTAAAGCCTACATTTTTAATGCTGTAGCAACATGTCATCAAGCTACATGTCTGTATATATTATTTTAAACATCAGTGTCCAAAGCAGCCAATCTTCATTTCAGCAATGCTACATATAACCAATGCTTTAAAATGTGTGTTGATAGAGATTGACAACTGTTCAACCACTGAATGCTTTTCAAAATATATTCAAAGAATTGTATGTTTGGAAACAGTTCATCTAGGACATCTAATTAAAAACAGTGTTGTTGGGTTTATTTGAGATCATCACAAGCAAGTGTATTTGTAAAATTCTCTGCTTTTCCCCTAAATTTGTTTGAAGCCTTCCACCAACAGTGCAATGGTTACCTAGAGTGTCTGTCAAGTTCTATTATATGAACTAGAATATGCTTTTAGAAAAGATGCCTTGCATCTGATGACAGGCACTTCCTATCTGCCAGGACTCAGAGAAATTGGAACATTGATCATTTCTTGTAGAGATTTTCTTTAGCAGGATGATAAAGGGAAACCTTGTTATGCCAAATGACTTACTAGTCAAAAGTAGCCAGGACATTGAAACCTGGAAACTAGTTAATGGTTTGTAACAAGTCAGAAATAAAGATGTTCAACCAAGAAAATGACATTAAGCAGCACTGGCTACAAGAGGAAAGAGCAGCCTGTCAGAATCATGCGAGGGCTGTGGTGACAGGTAGACAATAACATGGGATGACACTGGTTCCTCTCAGTGGGGGTGTTTTCAACAGCTTTCTCTTGGGAGTTTCCATGCACTTCCTTTGTAGGAAATCTTTCCTCTAAAAATGGCAGCAGACCCCTTGGAGGTCTTATTAAAATTCTTCTTCTGTGTTATAAAGTGCATTGTATGAGGCAGATGACAGTACCCGAACAGTTAATTCTTCATTGTATAAAGGAAAATGGGAACAACAGTCACGCCAGTGAGGTGGCCAGGCGGCTGACATATCCAGTAGCGCTGCACAGTAGGCATCGTGAAACGGGAAGAGAACCCAAGGGGAGCGTCAGTCCCCAAGCCCACCTAAAATGGCAGACAGCATGAATCCAAACAGAAGCGGTAGGCTATGTAATGAATATTTCATATTTCAGTTTGGTATCCATTGCATCTGCAAATGAGTTTCGCGAACTAGCTTAAACCTCCATAGTGTAGAGTCGGTGCAATAGCATCCTTGGGATCAACATGGTCTTCACTTTTAAGAGAAATTTCCTTCCATTCACTGTCTGCCACAAAAGTGCAACAGTGTACCTCAACCTGCCTCATTATGGGCTGTAAAGGACAGGTAACAGAGAATCGAAGGACAGCAAAGAACCCAACAATGGCTCCATGAGTTCCTTCATGTCAGTCACTTTGAGAACTGAATTTCGACCTTATTCAGAATAATGCTATTTTATTTAACCCTGTCCTAGTATAGTTATATCATTTCATGTATGTCTATTTAAAGTGTTATAATACCACTAATCTAATTTCCAATAGAGTAATAGCTGTTAGCACAGTCTTTTAAGCCATTTCTCTCTGTTTTTATTCTATTCCCAACATATCTTAGCTGTATATCAAAATAAACATTTCATAACCTTTTTCAGCTAAAATTTTTTTCCACTAATGTCATTTCAACCAGTGGGAGGTCTCTGTTTTCCACACAGCAGTTCTACATTTAAAATTATTTCTGCTATAGATTAGCTGTCCCTTGGTGAGCTATGAAAGACAAAAATCTTATGAAAGACAAAATCTTAGCCTCTTTAAGCCAATCTTGTTTGACAGCATGCAATATTTACATGAAATAAAAATCAAATATTTGTTCTTTTCCTACAAGCTGTCAGCACAAACTTGGGTTGTGTAGAAACCTATTCAGACAAACAGAATTGATGTTTACTACGTGATACATGATAAAAGGTGGATAATAAGTAACACCAAAGATTATTTTAAAAGGAAAAAATTAATGTGTCTTTTAAGAAACCAGAGGTGATCATGTTGTGCCATAAATTATAAGGTGCATCAACAACTAAAATTTCTTTGTTTATTTGCTTAACGAAGCATGGGCTTAATTTTTGCTGCTTATTTGCCAGAGTATTAACTTTAAGTCCATCACAAAGATATAGGTAAAAGAAAATGTTTGTTACTCTAAAAAGTTTCCAATTAAGGTCCTCCTTGAGATCTTCTCTCCAGGGAACTTTCTAATAGTTAATAGGAATGCACTCTGTAGTCAAGCAAGCTAAGCATCCCTGATATCACTGCCACCTAATTAGGGCCACAAAGTCACCACCTCCAGTTGCCCAACTAAGTCATGCTTCTGCTTAAGAAACTGGTCATTCCTAAATAAGTAGGAGCAGTGATTTGCTTAAAAAAAAAAAAAATTGCTTTCATGGCAAATTCTTCTCTCTGGGATTTGAACTATCATGGCTGCTCTGGGGTCTGCCTCAGGCTGGGGGCAAATTCCACTACCTTATACTTACTCTGCCTTGAACTCAAAAAGACAGACTCGTTCTGCTTCCTGTGGACAGTGTCCCATCTGCTGAACACACATTTAATACATAAACTCCATTTCCAGGAATAATACCTACCTGTATTAACAAGAAAATACCATCTCTACAAGATTCCCTGAAAAGAAACCCTGTCAGTGCCACTCATTCTACCTTCAAAGACAAGTCTTTGTAATTACTTTCTCCTCTTCATTGCCCTGTCTGGATAAAGCAACAAGATCAGGAGAGCCTATCCATTTTCCCCAGATACCTTCCAAAATGCATGTCTGCTTTGCAGGCTGAGATCAGAAATTTCATTATCTGTATTTGTATTAGTAATTCACTGCACAAAGAGAACAGGGGGCAGAGGAGGAGAGCAAGCATGGAAGCAAACATCAGACAGACAATTGTATATATGCAAATGCTTGCAAATTTCTGCCAGCCTCTCCCTACGTACAACCAAGCAACATGGAAGTCTATTCATCCTTCCAGCTTCTTTGCTGTCAAATATGGTTGTGGGCTTGAAAATATTCAGAAAATGTTAAACTTGCAGCCACCAGGACTAAATCAAACTCAAAATCTACAACATCAAAGGCTAATGCATAAATAAAATCAGGGATTTTCTAGAAAGAGAGGCTACAATGCAACCTCCTGGCTGCAGAGGATGAAAAAACCGAGATGTCCTGCAGGGGGCGGGGGAAGGGAATGGTTGCTGGTAGCTCTCCAACCCAACTAACAGCGAACTGAAATGTTGCTTCTTGTCTTTGAGGTTTTGCATTTGCATAAACAGCCTAAGCAAGAAGGCATATTTAAAACCAGAAACCGGCATGATAAAGAAAATGCCTCAAACTCAAATTCATAAATACAAGTGCTCACGTTCAAATAAATTTGCATGATGACTGAAAATGATGGCAAGAATCATCATATATTTTGTCTTAAAATCAATTATTCACAATTAATAAGGTTATAGACATCTGCATGACTTCCTTTAGTCTATACATTTATTCTAATCGTTGAAAATCAATAATAATAGTAATGGTTCACACAGAGATATGTCTTTCCCATGCAGTAATTCAATTCATCCTCAAAATTATGTTTGAAGGTATGGTCAGTTATACCCATTTTACTGATAAGGAACTGAGACTCAGAAGTTCAGTGATCTATTCAAATTCATATAACTAATAAGTAACAGGACTGGACTGACTGAATCCCAAGCACTGTCACACTGCTATATTTTGAGAGTCTCCTCCAAAATTGATCTTGGAACTTAATTGCCATTCTGAAGGTACTGAGAGGTGGACTTTTAAGAGGTAATTAGGTGATAAGAGCTCTAGCCTCATCAATGGATTAAGGCTGCTATCATGGGAATAAGTTAGCTAATCTGTGGGAGCAGGTTAGTTAGAAACAGATTCCTAATAAAAAGATGAATTTTGTCCAATTTTTCTGTATTGCATGTGCTCATTTGCCCTTCTGCCATGTTTTGACTTGGCAAGAAGGCCCTCACCAGAAGTAGCCTCTTAATCTTGGACTTTCCAACCTCCAGTAATGTGAATAAAATAAGCCTTTATTGTTTATAATTTACCCAGTCAATGGTATTCTATTACAGTAGCAGAAACAGACTAGAACACATACCATATACTGTACGATGCTACCAAAGAGAATTCATTCTATATCGGGTGGTCTGGGCCAATGTGACCTCTCTACAACATTGGACCCTATTGCCCATGGCTGCCTCTTTGAGACCTTCTGCCTTCTGTATTCTTCAGAGTTGTCCTTCATTGGTTTGCTTTCTAACTCTTGGATTTTCTGTCTGTCCACCCTCTTCTAGATCTACCATCAGTGAGCAATCTCACCCACTTCCATTATTGATTCAGTAAATATTTTTGAGTACCTCCCAGGTACCAGGCACTATTCCAAGTATATGGAATGATACAATGAACAACAGCCTATCCCCCTAGACAACTGCAACTTCCATTATCATGGGAGTGCAGAGGAGATAGAAACAAATAGATATCCATTTAGGTGTATGTGATAATTGTTAAAGACAATATAAAGTAGGGAAAGGGATGGAGAGGGTAAGGGCAGAGGAGTTGAGAAGGAGACTTCAATGTAGGGCCAAGGAAGGCTTCACTGAGATAATATTTGTATAAAGATGGCCAATTTATCCTCCTCCCCCCATTTTCATCTCTGGGCATGTCATTTCTTCCTGTAGCCACATTTCAAAATCATCACTGCCACACCTGAATTCATGCCCTTGTTCCTGCTACACTTCTTCCTGTGCTCCCCACTCTGGTTAACAATACCATGATGCATTGCCCCACAAACATGCACACAGTCAATAAAGATTTAAGGAGTACCTTCCAAGTGATGGCACTATTCTAGGTGCTAAGAGAACACACGGGTCTTGTAAGAGCTATTTTCTCTTTAAGAAGCTGTATCTAGGGAAACCACAGAAGGGGTGATCAAGGATTGACAAACAGCTGAATTATATCCCAAGTCTTCCATTCATGAGCAATAGGTCTGTCTAATATAATGGGGATAATGCTACCCACCTCAGATTAATGTTATAGAGATTAAATGCAACAACACAGACAAATTGAGCAAGTGGGTGAATCAATAAACAGTGAATAATGTGCTTACTGCAGTTCTTGACAAGAGAAGTACCCAGCAGGTTTAAACAGTGTCATCCTGGCCCACTCTCACCAGTGCTCAAGACGGTAGCAAGATAGCTTCCCACAGTTCCAAGTTTGCATCTTATCCCACCAACCCAGAGGATAAAAGACAGTTTCTTTTCTTAACAGTGATAAAAAGAAAATCATTGGTTTTGATGGGGTCACATGCCCACTTTTGAACCAATCATGTAAAGCTAGGAAAATACCATTGCTCTGGTTGGCCAGGCTTGGATTGCAGCCCCCTTTGATGATGGAGGTTGAATCAGCTTCATTCAAACCACAGGCACAAGGGCTGAAGGGATGGCCCCTGAGAAACACCTAGAGATGTGCAAGAAGAGAGCAGGGGGTGAGCAAAACAAAGGATACCCACTGCCCTCAACTACGGCACCTAGTACATTCTGTCTTGAATCATGGTTAGATATTTTCCTGTATATCTACCCTCAGATTGAGGTCCCCTGAAAACAAGGGCTGTATGCTTATCATCATAGCCCCTGGAGGACTCAGATCAATTTTCTGAATATACATGCTTAATAAATGTTTGTTAACATGAATCAATTCATTAAACTAGTCTAAACTGGTTCTCTAGTTCATTTAAATTCTGTGGTGTCTTGTTCTCTCTTTTTATTACACAAAAATACATAAAATCACAAACACACATATTTTGTAACACCTGAAAAGACCTAAGAGTCCAACAGCAGAAGCAAATAAACCATCTTCATCATTTACACACATATTGACTTTCTGGTCTCTAAAATCCTTATCTCAACTAGTTATACACAGCTGAGAAAAAGAGCAAGATTCTGTGGTGTTTTTCTAAGCCACTTCATTTTGCCATTCTGTTTCTATTCAGTAAATATTGCATTTGCTGAAAATACAAAAGCATAAGACTCACAGTAGCTTCTCAGGAGGTCTCAGTATGTGATCATCATCATTTGGATTTTACTACAGTGTAGAAATGTCTTTGGTCTTTTCTTGAATAATTTAATTTCAATCTCTATAATCTTTTTCAAGTCTCCTCCCCACCTCCAATTCTGTACTTTCAAGAGAGGCACAACTGCCCAGTTTTGTTTGTGGCTAAATGTGGTGTGTGACTGAGTCATACAGTGATGTGGACAACTTTCAGATAATCTTAAAGATGTCTGGGTTTGACTTTAAATAGTACAGCAAAGGGGGAGGGCATCTTTGGAGGAAACAGATGACACCTTTTGGCCATATAAAGATAACTGTTGAAGCTGAGCGAAGGGTGCATATGGATATGGAGATATATGATATTTTTTGTGTGTGTTTCAAAAATTCCTATTGGAAAACAAATTAAAAGGAGTCTCCCCCAGCCATGCTCTTCCTTTTCCTTCTTTCTGGCTGTAGAGGGGACTGATTGGACCAATCTCAGAAAGCACACCTTGTGGGTGGCACAGCCTTTCCACCAACCTGGGTCCCTGAATGTCTTCCTGGAACCAAGATTGCCCACCTGCTTTGGAGAATTATCTGAGAGAAATGGATTTTTTTTCCTCCCATTTGAGCCATTACAACCTGGGGGTTCTTTGTTACAGTTTCTGTGTTCTCCAGATAACACTACCTCTTTTTTATTTCCATTCTATTTCAAAACAATCTCTTTTAACAGACAGTACAATCTCTCCTGCCTTAACCAACACTCTCCTTTTTTCTGGCTCTGTTACAGGTCAACACAATGCTAGAAGTCAATAAGTTTTACTATGGTTACATTTTTTGGTTATTGTTCTTGCTCTGGAGGTCAAGCTCAACCACAAGCTCTACAATACCTACATCCACTAAAAATAACCTTAAATTAAATTGCTCAAAATACAGATCACTGACAAAGCCTTTCCACGTATGTCACATTTGAGTTTGGAAGTCAATTATTTAATATAGTTATAAACAAGCTTTTGACTCAGAAAAGTACCAGAAATTACAGAAGCAAAACTGAGGATGAAATAATAATGTTAAGCACATTTCAAATAGAGAATGAAAGGTTAAAGAAATTTTAATTTAAAAAAAATATATAAAGTACAGTAATATTGTAAATTGTAATATTGTAAGTAATATTGTGTGGTGAGTGGTGCTGGCAGACTGTCTTTAACTGCAAGCGTATATTCGATCACACCAATCATCAAATACAAACAATCAATGTAAAAAGTGTTGGGTGTGTAGGAACACCCCAACTATCATTGGATGCCCACTAACTAAACACTATAAGCAAATCACACAATCCTAGGGCAACCACGAGCTCCCAAATACCTCCAATGCCACACGATTTCTCTTAGCCAAAGAACAGACATTGTCTGGTGGTTCTCTCCAGCTGATGGCTGGACATCAGGGAATGGTGAGGTCAGTCCAGGGATGGACAGCAAGGAGGCCAGTCTCATCAATATTCTGTTGTACGTTGGTGATTGGTTTCACCCAGTGAAAATCAATGTCCATTGGTTATGTCCGGTGAGGTGATGTAACTGCAGCTGGGTGTGTTCTTTGTGCATGTCCATGGAGCTGTGCTCCCCATCAATTGTAACCAGTCATTGCTAAGGATGCCTATGGCTAGTGCCCCTTACAGCTCTTTATCAATTACAAGCAGACATGACTAAGCAGTTCAATGGCTGCTGTTCCTTATGTCCAGCAAGTTAGTGAGTCCCAGCATGTCCCAGCATGTCTATAGCAGATGCTCCTTACAATTTATAAACTACCTTGTAGGTTGACTCTGACCTGTAGACCTGTTTTTGTCTTTCTCTTTCCAACACTGAAACGGTTCAACAGTGTTTTCAGGTGTCCTCCTGCCCTGGTAACCTCACTCCAAGCCCTCTTACACATTTACCCTAAGGACTAAGGGACTTGCCTATAGGCTGGGCTGAACATAGAACATAGGGCATGTGGACATAAAAATGATTTTCTCAAAGAAGTGGTTAATATTTGTCTATTGTTCCTTAGAAATAAGATTGCTTCTCACACCATGGCTTTCAGGGGAGGTCTCCTTCAGGTCAGGAGATGAACGTGATAGGTAGACCTACAAAGAGGAAAACAAAAATTGGATTCAAGACAGTGCCCATTACTTATTGAACCTAAACAGAATTATGAGTTTCAGGAAGCTATCTACATGGCCTTCACTCTGTTCACTACCACGACAGACAACTGGTAACGGCTGCTCGCACCCTCCAGCCCAGCAGGCTCTACCATCTGTCCCAGCCTCCACTCCAGGAGAACTTCTCTCTCTTCCAGACCAGTTCCTAGACTGTGCTGTGGGATTAGGGTGAGGAGAAACCCAGCAGATGGGATACTACCATGTCACATGTACCCTGAGAGCTGCTGGGAGAAGATGGGGAAGCTGGAGGGGTGGTGAAAGGGGGGAGAACAGAGCCAGTGTGGGCTGGGCTGGGTCTGGAAGTCTGGAAAGTTGTCAAGAGTTTGAAAAGAAGCTGAAGAAGGAAAGGGACATGAAGAAGGAAGGAAGGAAGAGAGAGAGAGGGAAGACAGAGGCTTTGTGTTTTTTGTTT
Organism: Marmota monax; assembly: GCF_021218885.2. NCBI lineage: Eukaryota > Metazoa > Chordata > Mammalia > Rodentia > Sciuridae > Marmota > Marmota monax. The sequence goes on along the minus strand of NW_026693933.1, from coordinate 11,827,713 downwards.
ATTTTGTTTTGATATCAGGGATTGAACCCAGTGGGGCTTAACCACTGAGTCACATTCCCAGCCCTTTTTTATATATTTTGTTGTTGTTGTTAATTTAGAGACATAGTCTCACTAAGTTGGTTAGTGCCTCACTAAGTAGCTGAAGCTGGCTTTGACTCACCATCCTCCTGCCTCAGCCCCCAGAGCCATTGGGATTACAGGCATGAGCCATCATGCCTGGCTGGACAGAGGCTTTTTTTTTTTTTTTTTTTTTAAGAGAGAGAGAGGGAGAGAGAGAGAATTTTTTTAATATTTATTTTTTAGTTTTTGGTGGACACAATATCTTTGTTTGTATGTGGTGCTGAGGATCGAACCCGGGCCGCACGCATGCCAGGTGAGCGCACTACCGCTTGAGCCACATCCCCAGCCCAAGACAGAGGCTTTTTTTTAAAGAAGTTTAACAGGGTTAAAATTCAACTTCTTGGTGTTTTTTAGGAGATCTTAGCAAAGCTTTAAATTAGTTTTTCAATGACGTCTTTGAAAAATATGTTTTAGTTATAGATGAACACAATACCTTTATTTATTTATTTTTATATGGTGCTGAGGATTGAACCCAGTGCCTCACACATGCCAGGCGAGTGCTCTACCACTGAGCCACAACCCCAGCCCCGTCAATGACTTTTTAAAAGTCAGACTGGCTCTAGCCTTATATGGGGTTCTATAACACAGCAGTAGACATTTGGAGAAAGCACTAACCTATCCATATTGCTAGGGTGACAGCCTCTCAGATACTTCAATTTGCTCACTGGCCATTTATTGAGTGCCCACTCCACCATACATACACTATGCTAGGTGCAGTGTCTAATGAGAAACAAATCAACCAAAAGAAATATTTAACCAAAATATTTCACTGAATGATCTCTTGGTCAAGGAGAAAAACAGTCCCAAGGAAAGCTTTTTTTGAACGTCATATAGACCTCATGAATGGGTAGTGACATCACCATTTCAGTGGCCTGCCAAGGAGAAATGAGAACCAAGACACTATTACTTGGAAAGAAGTACACAGAGGGTTTTTGTTTACCCTTGGGAAATCTGATGTTTCCCAAATCCAAGAACACAGACATCTCTTAATCACCTACTACTCTGCTCTAAGCTCTTCTGCCACAGGAAAGGGGCTTTAAGAAGGGTCTGAGGGCCTCTTATGTACCATTTGATAGTAACTCATCATAAACTCTAGAATGTGCTCTTGTAGTCAACTGTGGGCTGGTGCTGGGGAAGGGAAAGAGGGTCCAAAATGAAATGAAGTCCTCACCCTCCAGGGACTATTGCTGAAGAAAGGCACAGACAGGTGATGGGCTCTGGATGCTGTCAGAGAGGCATGTAGAGTTTAGGAAGCATATCAGGCCACCAAAATACAGAGGGAATCTGGCTGGGTATGGGCAGAGCAAGTGTCAGAGCACAGGGAATATTTAATCAGAGTCCTGGATAACTAGTAGGAACTGGCCAAGCAAGAGGGCTTTGGGAGGGGCAGAAAGAGACCTTCCCAAGCAGACAGAATATGCAGTGATTTCACTTGCACCTCATACCTACTGCCATGCTGCAGTATTATCTCAGATTATAAAGAAGCAAACTCTGAAAAGTGACTTGCCCCAGGTCACTCATTTTGTAAGCAGTGAAACTGACATTTAAACATAGCACCATACGTATCATCTGCCTCTCTAGACAACCTGGTCTCTAAAGAGTAATCTTTCTCACTTAGTGATATCCACTTATATCTCGCACCCTGGCCTCAAAAACACCCATGGTGAATGCAAGTGTCTCTTAATCATTCTAAGAAGAAATCCAAAGTAGTATAGTTTTAAAAAGATCACAGAAGTTTAGATTCTCCTCTTCAAATCAGTTTAGAGAAACTGCATACAGTCACACACACAGAGTCACAGGGAATGGTAACATATCAAAGTCACTGAGATGTCGTGCAGAAAATCAATGTTAAACTTTGCTTACCCCAATGTCTGAAATGCAATTGACTATGAAAACCTCATCCTGTTTTCCTACCCCCTTTCTTTTTAACAGTTGCATCCCTCAGAACTAGTGTTCTAGGAAACACCTTTAGGATATTCTGATTTAGTCTTATTGTACTGATGAGGACACTGAGGTCCAAAGAATTTGGGACCTGCCTTTAAGTAAAAAAAAAAGCCAGAATCAATTCACCAGACCTGCTTCCAGATCCATACTCTTCTCTAGTAAATCTCTTTCCAGACCCACACCCTCTGATAAATCGCACTTCAACATGTCTATTCCATACCTCTGATGAATAAACAGCACAAGCAGCACAGGAGTTGACAACCTTGCAATTGTCAACTTACAAATCACCCATTTAAAAAAATACAAAGAAATCCCTAGGTGAGAGCTGAGATCGTGTACACAAACTTTGAGTATGTTTATAAACACTATTAATCGCCCTTGTCATGGTTTATACTAGTTCTTCCAGCCTGGCTGATATCAGTTGTTTATCTTCATTGCCATCCACTGAAATAATAATACCAATAACAACTTCTAGCTCTCATTTTGCCCTCAATGTGAAGGATAACATTAATATATTGCTGCACATTTCTAGTGTTTATCTTTATACATACATTTAAATGGAACAAAAACTGAAGAAATCACTCGTTAACAAGATAATCAAAATCAAACCTCTGTACCAAGTATTTCATTGATATATTAAATCCCATTATCACTAACTAAAAAAAATTATTTGTTTTGGAATTTGGCTGGAATCAAGACAACCAAAAACAGATAGAGGGTCTGGACTGAAAAATTTTAAAGGTAATAAGCAAATTAAAAACATATTTCAAGGATACTCAGTACAAAATTTTGAGAAGTATTTATGAATAGCAACATACTATGAAAGGTCAATTGGATTTTCTTTCTAGTAAGTTAAATATTCAGTGCTTGTGCTCTGCATTTGTTACCAAAGTCTTCTTTATCAGCAGAAGAAGGCAAATGATACCCTGCAAATGTTTTAAACGTGCAACTTTGCTTATCTTCCTGTATTAATGTTCCTTATGGCAGTTGCTATATTAACCTTATCACACAGCACAGCAAAAGGGAGACCTATTGTGAAGGGAGGGGGGAAAACATTTCATTTAATCTCTGGGACCATTTTTTTTTTTAGTTGTTGATAGATCTTTGTGTGTGTGTGTGTGTGTGTGTGTATCTGAGAATTGAACCCAGTGCTTCACACATGCCAGGCAAGCGCGCTACTGCTGAGCCCCAGCCCCAACCCCTGGGACCTTTTATTAACCTAGCAGTTTTCTGATTGTCAAGAGGGGAAAAATTAAAGTTAGGCTTTTACTAGGTTTTCTTAAAATCTCAAAGAGAAACTAGACATTTGCAAATGGGTAATTCATTAAACACCATACAATGTGAAGAGGACACAGATTAGATTATCGACTAAATGCTCATTATGTGAGTTCTGGGTTTCACAGGGTCCACTAAGAGCCTTGACAAGGAGACAGGAAGTGGCTCCTCCTGAGAAAGTCAATCTCTCCTTCAGAGCTTGAATCGCTCATTTATGGATGTGACACTACAGGAAATCCCATCTGCCCCTGGTAAGACTTCTATTTTCCTCTTCATACACTATCTGTGTAGACATGGAGGAAATTCAAAGGCTCCATCTTTTAATTTCTTTTTAACTTTGACAACAATATGTAACCTGACCTGAGCCCTTTTCTCTTGAGGTGCTTGATAAAGCATCTAAACTTTATGACTGAAATTAATATTTTCATTCAACTGCAAATGCTTGAACTCAACACACATATTAGCTGGGTGAACATACGCCTCTTCTGTTTCTTATGCCAGGTAATATGCTTTTTCCTTTTTTTTTTTTTCATTATCCCTTTAATGCAGAGCAGGGCTACTGATTACAAAGAGGCAGTTTGACTTCAGCAATAGGTCTTCTTCACTAATCCTCACTGTCATGGAAATTCCAGCTGCTACAAGAATAAGAGGCTCAATCCATATTTGCCAGCTCTAATATGAAATCTGTCAGAGCCCAAATTAATGAGTTCCAAATTCCTTACATCACGATAACAGGTTAAGACTGGTCAATTAATTACATAAATCCTTCCCGATTCATTGTGCGTTTGCAGCCCAGATTGTGTCTTACATTACTCCATGACACAAGGCCTTTTGGCTCCTGTTGTTCCGCAGAAAGGCCCCATTTAAGTGGAGGCTGACTGCCATGGCAAAATGTTAAATGTCACACGTTAAATTTGCACTTTTCTGTAATTGCTTTTGTTAAAAAAAAAAAAATTAAATGAAAGCCCAGGGCTCCCAGTGTACCACTGTGCAGACGGCTGGAATTGTACTGAATGAATCCTAGGAAAGGCAAGTACCTGTTTTATCTCCAACAGTTCACACAGAGCCCTCTGTAACCAATTCTCTATAGGTAGTGGAACCCAAAGACACATATATTTGTGAAAATAACCAAGTTTCCTGAGATCTGTAGCAATAAAAAATACACATTTGGAAGATGTTTTGCTTTATTAAAGGATTAAAATGGGCTTCTCTACATGACTTCCCTTGTCTGTGTGTATACACACACACACACACACTCACTACCTGTGAACCTACTCACTTGAAAAGAACTCACTACCTGTGAACCTAATCACTTGAAAAGAAAAAAATATATTATACAAGCATGTATAATATATTTGTGTTAGGTCTTGCCTCTAAAAAGATGTTCCTCCTGGCTTTGCTATTTGGATTTGTAAATGTAATGTTAACAGAGGGTAGAAGAATTGAGGGCCTAGAACAACTCAAAATCATCCAGGTCAAAGCTTTTCCTTCTTAAAACGTCAAGATGTGCTTGGAATCAAGCCAGTGGGAACTCGACCTGGAACTATAACCTCAGGATTCCTAGCATAGTCTCCCTTCAAGCCACTGCATTTCTTTGTGGGGTTTTTGCAGATAGGTGTTCTGTACCGAATGCAACCCGTTAGGGTTGTTTCCTGAATCATTTTACGAGCGAATAGATGATTCTCTGAGCACAAACTGAAACCTATAAGGGCTGCAAGTGCTTTCCACTGGGGAAACACTTCGGACCGGAACATTTCAGACACAGACAACTAGCCAGACCCAAGGCTGCAGGTTCTCGGGCTGACTGTCCTCTGCGGCCGCCGCACTGACCCTGCAGCGCCGCCCTCTGTCCGCCAGAGGCCTTGCACCTAGTAGTCAACGGCCGAGCGCTTCTTTATTCTGGGGCAAAAAAAAAAAAAAGGAAAAAAAGAAAAGAAAAAGAAAAAAGCTTCTCTCTTCTGTCCCCAACCCAATGGGATAGGGGTTTTGTAGCTCTTCGCCCGTGTACGTACACACACACACACACCAATCTCACCCACGGCCCAGTCGCACCAGGCTCGACTGTACCCTCCCTCTCCAAATGAAAAGAGGCAGGTTAACACGACGACACACCGGCCAGGAAGGTTTTAGGCTCCCGGGGGGACTGGAAGAGACCGGGGTTAACATGTGCAGTGCAAGTGCAGATGAAAACACTGAGGATGCGGGGGTTTGCCCTAGCCCAGCCGCGTCCAGGGCGCTCAGGGGAACGCCCAGGCCATAGCCGCATCCAGGCTGAGCACCGTCGGTCTCTTGGGCGCAAGAGAGAGCTGTGCAGCGCGAGCATCTGCAGAACAAAGACACGGGTTCGGCCCCAAGCTGGGGGACGCCGCCTGCCTCCGCCCAGCGCTGCCCGCCCGGACCCAGCCAACGGGCGGCGGGGCCCCCAGCTCCGCGCGCGCGCGCTCTCGAGACCGGCAGAGGCCCCCGCAGCGTGGAAACCCGGAGACCCGGAGGGTCACGGGTATTCAAGTTGCCTTCAACCCCAAACCCTCCATCCGAGGGCCTTTTGCAATACTATTATTTTATTATTGCTTCTCTTTCCTAAGCAACCAGAGTTGTCATTTTAACCCTGGAAGGGGGCCTCGTGATGCCCACGCTTGAAGCAGGTGGGGCAGGGAGCTGAGGTCTGTGCTGTAAATCGCTGTCTTTTTGTGGTGGTTGTTCCCACTCACCACCCGCCGCCCCCCTCCACCCGTTTTTTTTTTCCCCTCCCCTTTCCGCAGCGCAGTTGCTATGGGTTACCAGGGCGGTTGCCATGGGTTACCGGTCCGAGGCCGGTTGGCTCGCTACCTGCTACCCAGTCGCCGGCGGCGGCGGCGGAGCGGCCAGGGAGGGGAGGAGGCGAGAGCGCGCGTGTGCGGGACGCGGCGCGGGGGAGTGTGCGCAAGCCGCTGAGGCGCCGCAGCCAACAGGCGGCGGAGGGTGCAGCCGCTGGAGCGCCACCGCCGGTGGGGTGGGGGGCAAGGCTATAAAGAAGGCCCAGAGGTAAGAAACTAGCAAAAACACAACCACAAGTTATGCCCGTGCTGTGCCTCTAGCAGCAAAGACAAGCGGTGTGGGGTTTTGGATGCATCTACACTTCTCGTCGGGGGAGAAAGGGTATTTTCCTCTTTAGCATAAACCATTTGCATAGTGTCTTTAGACCAGCGTTTAAATTCAGCAGAAAATTGTGGCTTTTTTTTTTTTCCTCTTTTTCTCTGTATCGTTTGAAAAGAAGTCTTTGGAATTTCAGAGAAAGAGAAAGGGTCATTAACGACTAGAGTTTGTACAGCTAAAATAAATTAGTGTCCAATGCACTGTTCATAACACGGATCTAGAAAAGTTTCCAGCAAGAGTGAAGAGCAATTGTGTCTGACTTAAAGGGACAATGGTGACTCGTTTGTAAGATGCATACGGCAAAGAATAGAGCCAAAATCCTTTGTAAATATATCAAATTGTAAAGAAATTGTTTCTTATTTACATCCTAAATTTTCTGAACTCCAGTTCTAAAACTTATGTTTCTTATGACCTTTATTTGCAAAGATAATTGTATGTATGCTTTTAATGTCAAATTGCAATAACTAACTTCAGACAGTATTTGTATTTGAAACTGTGTTTATATATAAGAAAGTAAGAAAGGGTCTATATTCCAAAACAAAACCACAAATTTGTACTGAAATAAATCATTTCCTCTGTTGAAAAGATGCTGCATTACATTTCGATATTAAGAGAGAGACTATTTTAGAAACAGAATAAGCTTTTGATATTTTAGAGGCCTTTCAGGAAAAGGGGTCTTCCTTATGTCTAAAAAAAAAAATGGTTCTTTACAGTTCAGATATTAAAAACCTTTTTTTTGTAGCAGAATTGTTCAATAATGATGAATCCTTAAAGCCCCCAAAATCATAAACTAAGTTCAAAACAACGTCCAGTTTACTGTTGGATATAATGGTAATTGTGTCTAAGCTAAATGAATTTATTTAAATTCTTAATTGTCATATATAAAGAAATTTTATTTTACTTTTATATGCTTCATACCTCTTGTTTCTATTGAATTATTCAATAAAATCTGATCTAGGCTTGAAAAGCACTGGCAAGATATCTAATATCTTAAGGTACAGCTGCATAAAGATAAGCATTTGTGTGTTTCCCTAGTAATTTTTTAGACTTGAAATTTCAACTAGAATCAAATCACTTTCTTCCAAGTAAGATTATAAGAGAAGTCTTAAGTAACAGGTTGTTGATTTTTATTGGTTATATATAAAGCCAGCTCTAAAACAAAACATGTAAGCTGGAATTTTAAGTGGATAGTTTACCCTTTCAGAATTAGCCAGGGAAATAGTTTTGCTGTGTATAAATCAAAGCATCAGGATTACAATGTTTTAAATTTAAGTTACATTTAAAAAAGAATATTAAATCCTATTCTATTTAGTTACATAATTAAACAAAGCTTTTAAAAATATGCCAGAGAAAGGATAAGAGATAAACAAAACCATTGGGAGTTGAAGTTCAACTAAATATCGGGCTGCAAGAAATCAATTTTAAGAAGCCAGTGCTTAGATATCAAAACAGCTGAACCAAGGAGGCAAATATATACAACTAAAACAATAGTAAATCAAGTTTTACCAGTTCTTCAAAAAAATATATATATACTGATAACTCAAAAACACACTGAATTTAGTTATAAATAAGAAAAAATACATTTTCTATGTAAAATAAGTGATACAACAAAGTTGATTATTTTTTCATGTTTAATGTGAAAAGGATGATCTCATGACATTTACAAACCAAATACTAGGCATTATGTAGTATTAATTTTGATGGCTATGTTACATCAAAAAATAATGTGATAATTGGTGGCACAGTATGATTTTCAAAAGTGCTATAAAACAGAAATATTGGGAATTCAAATACACATTACTGAGGAGCTGGGGATAGCTCTGCAAGGCCCCAATGGCAAACTTTACATGTTAGCAAAATAATCAGAAGTTGCTAAATTCTTTTTTCCTTGTATTAAAATAGTGACATAGATGACAAATAACAGGATCTAAGATACCCTAAATTAAAATACTTATACAAGTTTAATAATGTTTTAGACCAAACCAAAAAAAAAAAAAGAAGAAGAAGAAGAAAGTAAAGAAATTAATCTTATTCTAAATTTAATTTTTTTTTCCTGTTGGTTCTTAGTCCCCCCCACCTCCCATCATTGGTTCTTTAAAACAAAGCAAAGACTCTGTGACACAGTAACTTTAATTAAAATTAAAAAAAAAAAAAAAGGAAAAGTCTGCTTTTTTTGTAGCCTTTGCTGTCTTCCATATAGACTGGGTAACATTTAATCAAAGCAACAAGTTATCCCTGTTATTTGAAATATCTTCCTGTTAGTTCCACAGATATATTTTGTACTATTAAATGAGGAAGAAAGTTGGATAATTATCTCAGGAATATGCTGCCTTGTCTGAAATTTGAAGTTCAAAGTAGTTTATCCGAGACATCTTATCTTTGGGCCATTAAGACAATACATTTCATTAAAATTATACCAATCTTCAGGCAGATGTCTAAAAAAAGGGTTCTTAAGAAACAAATAATGAATTTTGAAGTTAGCAAGTTGACATCCTTTCTAAAATTACGGGAATAGTTATTCAAAAAATTAAATTTGTAAGTTTTTACAAGATCATTCTAAAATAAGTAATAAGTAGCCACCACTGATAATAAAAGTTATCTAATGATAAGAATTACATATTTGGTCAAAAAATAAATTATTAACCTGTAATGCTAATTACACAATAATGAAAACAAACTGTTTCCAGAAATCATTTGCTTAAGCTGATGGTTGGACAATGAAAACATATTTCTGAATCTACAGACTTCAAATACAAGTAAAAGTACTAGCACTATTTGTTTTTTCCCCTAAGCTGTAAGCATTAATGTTTCTATTCATAAGATAACATTTTCCTTCTAAGTACGAAATAGATAAAATAGTGGGAAGCTTAAATACTCTTAAATATTTCAATCAAACACCCAAAGCAAAGTATTTTGCCAATGCAGGGGAGGTATCCACAGAATATCAGCCACATGTCTGAGAGAGGCAGTCTGATCTACGGGGTTACTGTTCACAGTGGCTAACATCACATGCGCTGTGTTTACGGGAACTGCTCCATTGACGTGGAAGGAATGCCCTATCTGGATTTTATATGCTCCCTGTTTACCTATCTTTTAAAATTCAATAAAACCAACTAGGTTTTCTTTTAAACATAACTCATTTCACTTGAGGGTAGTATCTTGTTTACCAATAATATTTGGCAATAAAGGACAGTATGGCATTCACAGGCTTTTAGCTTTATACAGAAGCTTGGCTAAAAGTTAGACAACATAAAAATGCATACCACTAATAAACAATCCACCATCTTTAAGAATTTAAATATCTAATATCATGAGAGTGAGCTTTAGATAAGAATATTGCAATATTATATTAGCAAGCTTTCTTCTCTATGCCTGGACACAATTTGCTATTCCTAAGATAGTGCCATTAGAATTATTTTTCAGGATTCCTGTGGAGCTGTACTTATTTTACATCCATGTGAACTGCTGTCATCACTACTGTGTCCAAGCCCAGAGGATGAACTGGAAAAGAAGAGAGGGGGAAAATAATAAAAAGAGGAAATTGGTTTTCACAACACACTCAAAGCCTGAGTAACAGAGGAGAACTTTAATTATCTCCAGTCACAAAGAGAGACAGGAAATTTGGACTTTTAATTAGCCATTTGGAGTGCAGTTGGATATTTTTTTAGCTAGATAATTTAAACGCGAATAATTCAAGTCTGACTAAATGAAAGTCACATAATCAGAATGCAGATAATTGAATTTCTACTGCATTCATTAATTCAGTGTGGAGGTGTGTGTGAAGACTACTATGATGAGCTGTCACAGCTCAATAAAATCTCAGTCAATTAATTTTTTCATTATCTTAGTATTACATCAACAAAAAAGCGAAGTATGTGTATATATCTATACACATGCCTGTGTGCACTGTGTGTCGTACAAATACGTATATATTAAATCAAAACGCAAGGAAATACCTTTCTGAATCGTAATCTACATCATTTTCTTTTCTCCCTTCTTCATCTTCTTCAGGGAAACGTCTGTTCATCAAGGCAAATTTGTGAATTGCTTCTTCCACCGAGTACTTGGTCTGCCCAGAAACACAGGCCTCAATGTCGTCTGAGTTCAGATGGCTCTGCAAGAAGAGGTGAAGGCTGCTATCTGAAAGCAAAAGTGCATTCTGCAGGACTCTATGTAAAAGAAAGAAAGGAAAAAAAAAAATAATCGGTAAACTGGGGACGGACGGATCCCGGGAAGGAAAAATAAAAAACCTTAGAAACACACCACAGAGTAATTTCTGTACTGCAGGAAACTTTGCATCAATTATGGGTTCTTCCCATTAAAGGGATGAAAGCATATGTTAACTTTTATTCAATTATTTGGAAATTTAGGTGAGTAAAAACATGAAGCTAATAGTTAAGAACATCTGTTAAAAGAATAACTTCAAGGACATTTGTTCAATTTAACCATCTGTTATGACCATGTGGATTAATTATGGAAATATTTTGCTTATATAGTCATAAGAATTTATTCTACTTAAAAAAATTTACTGCCAACAGCATGTTAATTCAGGCATCTTTATTGGATAGGCTGTCACGAAACATCAAAACTTTTAACTACTATTAAAAATTATAAGAGAAATCCAATATATTTCTCAGCATGTTTTACATTTTAAAACTTCACACGTATACATATGTTCATAAGTATATGCTTATTGGGGCTCACTTTTTTTAATACCCAGTTCTGATTAGAAATTTCTCCAAAATCTTCAGCAGCACTGCATCTCCATATCGTCAAAACAAGTAACCAAATAAAATTGATTCCAGCCAATTTTACCATATAGAACTAAAATATGATAAATTTGTGCTCGATTCTTACTAAATTTCCCCACGACAAATTAACCTTTACAAAAGTAATACAGATTTCAGCTATATCAGAAGTTCATGGAGGACTAAAAACTACACTGTAGCAAAATCTGTACATGCTTAAACTCATATTATCAGTGAATGTGTTTTTATCTGAAATACATGTCTGAGAATAGGAAATCAAGTATAGACTTTAACAGAAACTGGTTTTATCTTCATAGCAAAGGTTTTGATGTATGACCATCTAGTCTTTTTTAATAGTTCAATTACGGTATAATAGGAGACACAAAGATCAGATATAGGAGATAATACTAGAACACTAAACCTAAATATGATTTTGCCTAACATGGGATTTTTCACCTAGAGATCTATGAAAAATAGATCATATATTTCAGACCAAATGAACCTTACCTTATATTTTGCATGTTTAAACAAGTAATTAGAAAAATAAATCTCTCTGGCCATTAATATCAATTTAGTTAAACTCCAAGGTCATTAGAACACCAAATCCTTTTTTTTTTTCAAAATAAAGCAATTATTTCTTCAAGAAAGCAAATGCACATATCAAAACTAAACTCTAGCCACCACCTCCTTTGCTTCAATAGGTTTATAAATGTAGTTTGAGAAAGTATTCATTCATTACTAGTCTGCTAAAACAAAAACTAAGACCTTTGTGCTTTTTAAGAGAAAATTTCAAGCAAAGCAGCTAAATACTTCCCCTCTCTGTGCCCTCTGCCCTGGGTTCTCCCAGAAGATGACCATGTCACAGGATAAAGATTAATTTACCATGTACAAGTAGCCAAGTAGTAAAATCCCTTTTACTACTCAAGATTTATTTTCTACATTTGTAAATGTTTACCATTTTGTTTTAAATACTTCAAATTAAGAGAAGAGTTATATCGCAACAACCCACTTATATGAACTTGGACTCCCTGTGAAGTTTGAGCAGAGCATTTCCTGTGGCCTCCTGTCGGCAGTTTCCTGCCAGCCATGGGACAAGTAACTGTTCATAGGATTGTGCTCGCAGCTTTGTGTCTGTTGGAAATGTGTTTTATTTTCTTTATAAAATAATGGGTAATCTTTAAAATTGATTTTAGATGGTTTGAGGCATTGCACCACAAAAGTAATGAGCACTAATGTCAATGATATTGGACACAAATTCATTTTAGCTTTATTTCACGTCCAAAGCAATTCTACTGAGCCTTGAACTGCTCACACACTGTTATTAACTTGCTAGTAACCTAACACATGGGTACAGCAAACAAAAGTGATCAGAGTCCAGGTTGATCAGGACCTCAAGGCTACTGTCCTTTTTTCTTGAGCTATAATTCAATTTCCAATTTTACTGTACATTAGACTCATTATTTCCCAGTGTTTTCTGCATAATACTGCCACCTAGAGGACACACAGTTAAAAAGAGAAGGGGCTGGCGGCCCAGCTCACATACATGGAAGAAGATGAGGTTGGGGAGGAACATTCCCACAGGCCAGAGTTTCAAAACCAGTGTGTCTTCAAGGCATGGTTTTTGTTTGGGGGACCTCTTTTCTCTGTGGCTAAAGGTATGCCACCATACTGCATGAGCATGAATCTTAAACAAGCAAATCTATTTTAAATATGTTTACACTTTTTATTTTACAGTCGGATATTTCATTGCAAAATTTAAAATGAAAAATTTGCAAAGTGTTTCCCCCATTTAGTTCAGTGAGCATGATTGGTTCCTTTAGAGTAACAGTCAGTTTACCATCTATCAAAGAGGGTTGTGACTGCCACAATCATAATACTACGTCCTATTTTTTCCTTAGTCATATTTGTGCCACTTTTCCACAAACAAATCTAATAGCAGAAAATCAACTTCAAACTCAATATAAAGAATACTTTGTAAAACAGTCAATAAAATGTCATTGTTAGAAGGCCCCATAAAAATAAATATATATGATTTTGAAGCCTTTATAAAAGGAACAAAAAAACAGCCTCTAGAGTTTTAAAGGAATTTCTGAAAATATATTTATAATGAAAGTCAAAATTTATTCCTTTCTCCATAACAACTTTAAAACAAAGCAAAATCTGCTTTTTCCTTGAATTGGACACAGTTGAAAATCTGGTTGTCCTCAACATGATTTTATTAGGTGTGTTACATAGTGGTTCAGTTGGGAACAATATACAGCTACACAAAATCATTTAATCCTAACTAAAGATGTCCTGAGTCTACTGAACCCAATATAATGATATCTATACACATCTGTACAGTGTGTGGAACGTTAGCAGTTTGATGTAGAAAAAAATTAATTCAGCCTCTTTACCTCTTACCAGGAGAAAAAAATTTCTAAATTTTAGAAACCCTATAAATCTTCACTGAAGATATTCATGATCTGTGCTGTGGTGCCCTCTATTGAACACAGAGACTTATAAAATGTATATGTGTGTGTGTGTGTGTGTGTTTACAACTAACTGTAATGTTTCAGTGGTAGTCTTTTATTTAAAAAAAAGAAAACTAGCACATGTGAGGCACTGGGTTCGATCCTCAGGACCACACAAAAATAAATAAATAAAACAAAAGTTTTGTGTCCATCTACAACACACACACACACACACACATATATATATATATATATTTTTTTAACTTTAAGAAATACCAAACCACAATAATCGTAGGATGAATGTAGTTATATTAATAGGAGCATTCAGTAAAGAGGGAAAGCCAGCTCCCACCCATGATATCTAATAAATGTAAAAAATTAGTCTGGGGCTGGGGATGTGGCTCATGCGGAACGCACTCGCCTGGCATGCGCGGGACGCTGGGTTCGATCCTCAGCACCACATAAAAATAAAGATGTTATGTCCACCAAAAACTGAAAAATAAATATTAAAAAATTCTCTCTCTCTCTCTCTTAAAAAAAAATTAGTCTGAATTCCACTGTTCATAGTTGGAGACTTACCAACAGAGTATAATAATTTTAGTCCATATCTTTCTTTTTCCTGAAACTATCACAAGTGACTTTCAATTTATAATTAGGGGAAAGAATATAAAAGGAAGATTATAGTCCAAGATTGAGGAAAAACAAATACATTTGAAAAATTCCACAATCATACTGGCCAATTTTAGCTAGCAGTTGAGAGTTCTGCTAATTATAAACTTGCCAGTTCCTAGAATTAATAAAGTACCTCCACTTTTCCTATAATTTCCTTATCTGAAAAACTGAGATAAAACCCAATTCCTAAGACTGTTGTAAGTACTGAGATAAAACACGTAAAATGCCAAACACATAGCAAGTGTTCAATAAATGATATATTCTTATTTGTCACCTAATCAAGCAACAGTTTTCTAATTCCTCTATGAAGACAGCCTGAATTTGTACTTTGCTGTTAAATATGCATCATTTCACAAATGACCATAAAATGAAAAAAGTACATTTTATATAACACACATACACATAAAGAGACATTTTGGTTTCACTGAGTTTGAACACATATAGTGCTTCTGGTTCATAACTTCAAAACTTACATAAAACCTCATTTTTAAAATACATGCTAATCCAGACATTATTACCCTTTATATGTGAGTGATTACACTACTAGAATAACTCTTAACCACGTACAGCCAGAGGAATGAAAAGTTGTGCTCCATTTGGGTACTGTATGTCAAAATGCATTCTACTGTAAAATAAATAAATACATTTTAAAAATAAAAATATGTGCTAAAAGTCTACAACACAAGCTTATGTCACATTTTAATGTTGTGATTCCCAAAGGTCCTCTACAAATAAGACAGGAGGTATTTATGGATAAACTTAATGGGTAAACAACAACACCTTAAAGGATGCCTGGCTGGGTCAGGTTCGGTGCTGAATTACACAGCACATGCAGTTTCCCTAATGGGCTTGGGTAGATGAAGAGAAGGAGCTCTGGGGACAAAGACACAGAAGATGGCTATTTGTGCACAAACCAAAGAACAGGAGAGTTGTGCGTGGAAATCTGGGGGTCACAGAAAGGAGAGGCCACAGTTTAGGTCAACTGAGTGGTATCTGACTCCTTGCCTCCTGCAAGTTCAAAGCATGGAGAAGCATCAGCTTTCTAATATGAAACTAATTACTCTGGAAACAAACATTCACCTACTATTGCAAAACAAATAACATACAAGTGAGCTGCATGTCTGTTGCATGATTTCACTTCTAGATGATCCAGATCCAATATTAATGCATTAAGCCACAGCCCTGATATGTCCATAGTGCTTCCCCATTAGAATGGAAGCTTCGAGGACAGAAGAATTTGGGTCCATTCTGTGCAGGTCTCTATCCCTGGCACACAGCCTGGCCCAACGCAGTTTCTTAACAAATATCTGTTGAATGAAAGATTACCATAGGGTTTCCAGAGTCCTTTCTGGGCCATCATCTGAACAGACAACCACCGTGAGGTTGGCAATGCATAGAATGTATTACCCTGTACCACAGAAAACCGAAGGAATTAAGGGACTCGAAAGAACTAAGTGAGGGGCTGGAGCTGGAGCTCAGCGGTAGAGTGCTCGCCTCATACATGAGGCACTGCGTTCGATTCCCAGCACCGCATATAAACAAACAAAATAAATAAAGATCAATCAACAACTAAAAAAAATATTTAAAAAAAAAGAACTAAGTGACTTTCAAGATTCTGTAATTAAGAAAAAAATCAAGAGCCAAGATTTATGAGAGACCTAGAACCCAGGTCCTCGAGCTCCTAAACCAGTATACTTTCCATATGACGTCTGCAAATAACCAAACAATACTGTGCACAAAAATGACCTGCACAAGCACAATTCCATGGTGACCAAAGGATACTCACTGGGGTCGTTAATTTGGGTAAAGCAATGGTAGATGAAAAGGTTGTGTTCAAAACAATTAAATGACTTCTAGTCAAAAACACATGCCCTATGCTTAACTAATGACAAATACAGGGACAGGTGCTGTCCTTTAATCTCAAATAAGACTATACTACAGAAGATAAGCCACTCCTCGGTGCTGGCCAGGATTTGGGGATTCAGACACCCCCTCCCAATTCTCCCTGGTGATGGCCAGGCCACAGCTTCCCTGGGGCAGCATCTGGAGTGAAGGCTACTCTGCAAACTTGGGCTGTAGGGACCTTATCTTAAGGCCATCAGCCACCTGGGCCCCATGGAAACAATTAAAATCAGAGCTGTCCCCAAAGGGGAAAGGCAGAAAAAACTTGACCAGCTCTTTGTTCTGTCACGCTTGTAACACCCAAAAGAATACCACAGTAATGTTTTCAAAGGCCTCGGCTCTTTCCGTTCTCCTGGTCTCTTCTCTTCATATTTATTCCTCTGACTTCTCTTCCTTTCCCTGCCCTCCTTAAATTCATAAGCTTGAATCTCTCTGCGTGTCTCTATGACCCCTTCAGAGGAAAGGCACTATGTCAATCTAATAGAAATAAATATTAATATTCATGTGCATACTTAATACCCAGAGCCTTTATGAGTGAGCCATATGGGGAGAAGGCAGTATATTATTTCAGGCTAGCTCCAGGGACCTATTTAGTGAACTCAAAAGGAGATGATTTCAGATCCTGAAGCCACTAGAAAAAAAAAGCATGAGTGTTCAGGAGACCAAACCTGCCACTAACTAGTAGTCACATGGTCTACCCCATTTCCTTGTCTATAAAAAAGGGACTTAGAAAATAAGCTCAATGCTACTTCATGTCTAAATGCATTAAAACAATAATTATCAATACTTAGACATTATATGCCAGACATATCATATACCAGATACTACTTAACGTGGGTGCTTAACGTGCATTAACCCAACCAATCCCCTCAATGACCTGAAGGGTAGGTTACCCCATTTTACAGATGGGAAAACACAATTGCAAAACCAGGATTTGAACACAGGCAGCCTGGCCTGTTTGCAAACCAGAGTGGCACAAGCCTCCTGTTGGACGGCCATTCTGTCATTTCAATGAGCGAGACAATGGAAATCCTAGTAGTGTGAATTCAAGTGGCTCTATGGAAGTACGGCTCTCACAGAGAACTCTATAGAGTTAACCCACTGGGATTATTCAAACACCACCAATACTCCTTTACAAACATTCCCTCTAAAGGAAAAAAAATCAAGCCACTCCCTTATAAGAGCCCTGAAGGGTGTAAGCAGACCACTGTAAAAATGATTTTGGCCTGCCAATCTTAAATGCTGTAAGGAAGACAGTTTTGAAAAAGTGCCTTTTTAAGGCACATTTGTTTCTTGGCAAATTTTACTTCTGTCAGCTGAACTCCCAAGTAATTGGTATTTGCTTTACATCTCAAGGGCCCAAATATTTATCCTCTGATTCAATTATTCATTGTTCCTTTTCACAAGACTCAGTCCCATGTGTATCATGTGAGCCACAAGATGGCGCTCTAATACAGGCAATGAATGTGTGCGCCTGGCTGGAAAGCAGAGAGGGGATTTCAGAAACAGAACCGTCCTCCCAGACAGGACCAACTGACCCCTACTGAGCAATTTGCTGTCTGACCATAGAATTTCCATATACTTACTTTCTGAGGAAATCTTCCAAACCCTGGCGACGCTGATCAACGTGTTGGCGATTGTTCATGTTGAAAAACAGGTTTTTAGATGGAAGTTCTGGCAATTGTCTTATGAGAAAGAAAAAAAAAATTTTTTAATGACCAAATCAAGGTGACTTAGTTACAGAAATCCCTTAAAAAGAAGGAAAATTATGCATAATAATAATTAGCACACAGCTATTATATATGCAGAAATCAATTAACTTTTTTAAAAAATATTTAAATATTTTTTGGGTCTTTCATGGTCAGTATTTGTGAAAACATGGCAAATTTCAAATTCAGATGCAGTAGCCTCAAAACTAACTAAAGTCATATAGGCAATCAAGAAGCTAATAAATCATTTGTATTTTATATACTTAATGCATATCAATCTTTAAATAATGACTGTCATAATAATAAAGTCTCCTCAATATGTTCTTTAAATTACTTACACCAGCAATGCATTATTTTGGAGTCTCTGCCTCAGCCACACGAATTCTCTATATCTTCTGCGTACACAGGATGTTTTCATTGTAAAACACATGCTATTAGTCTGTATAGAAAAATAGAAAAATAGGATCTTCATCTGAGGAAAAAATGCTTTCCTTAAAACTCATAATAAAGATTCAAATATTCATTCTAGATAGGATGTAAACCACCAAAAATATATTTACATTTATGCCAATACTCTGAAATCTTGCATGTAACTCACCAAAATCTCAGCCCTGAGGTCAGCCAAGATGGCTTTCGTGAGAAATGTGGTCCCAGGCTGTGCATGGCCCAACCACACCCTGAGCCCTGAAGGAGTCTCCTGCTCATCTAACTATGAGCATTGACATCAAGGATGAATTACAAAAAAAAACAAATTCTAAAATGCCAATGACCATTAAGAACTCCTTGACATGGCTGTTCCTAGGGATCACACAAGTCACCAGGTATCGTGAAATCACTGCTCCACTGGAGAACAGCATTTCTCTTCTCTATTGGACACGAGGGGGAATGCAACCCAAGTCAAGAGGGAGGTGCAGGGATCGTGGGGATGGGCATGAGCATACAGGCAGAATAGGCAGATCCAAATTCCAGGCTTGGTTCTGCTAAAGGGCAAGTCACTTGGACTTCAGTTTCTTGAGTGGTGAAACAGGGACGGACTAGTACATACTTATTTTACAGGGTGGTTGTAAAGACTGACAAGAAGCACTTGACAAATGTTGTCTACCAATATTATTATTAGTTACTAACAGTTGATTTCCTTGTAGCTATCCTGAGACAGACTTGGAAAAGGCCACTTATTGAGTCCCCATTCTAAGCTAAGCCCTAACTAATGTTTCTCCTTGGGGTAAACACAAGATGGGTAAATACTATTCTTTGGGAAAAACAAGAAACTGACAAATATTTTTGTCTACTGGTTTCAAAAAAAAAATACTCCTATTCTCTATTTACTCTCTATATTTGTATGAAACTCTATTTCATAATCTTTACAATTCCAAATGAGAAACTTATTTTTCCAATAAGATCTGTATTACTTCAAAAATTATTACTCTGCCAATTAATAAGATCAGCAGCTGTTTTCCTTGGGAGATCTAAGTGATTATGTGCAACTGTTCCCATGAAATGTCTGACATAGTACCTGATATGTCTGAACTTTATAAAGTTCAGAAAACCTCAGGTCGCAGAGAAGTTAAGAGATTCACCTTCACAGGAGCCACTGGTCTAAACACCATCTTTGCTGACATGGCAGCAAACATGCTAGAAGGAGTCGAGGGCACAACAATGTTCTGTGGTTGGATTTCCTAGCACACCAAGGTCTCACTTCGAGGTGCTCCTCAGGGACTAAGCAAGCAGGCTGTGTTACACCAGAATTAGAGCCCTAATGAGGTTTGGGCAGATCCCCTCCCAGTATCTTCCCCCCAGAGAATACCAGGCCACTGCCGTGCCTCCTGACATCCCCATCACAGGCTGGGTCAACTTAAATTCCCTTTAATTTCCCTCCTCACAGTCACTAGATGTTAGTAAACAAAGATCCACCTCATACCTATATCAGAATAAGGTCTATCTATGAGCCCCTTCATTCACAGGACAAGTTCAGGAGAATATGAAAAAAAATAAAAATAAAAAAATATATATATATGTGATGTACTACCCAGCTCTATCACCTACTAGTTTAAAATTCCAAGTAAATGTCAAAATTTCAGAGTCCCCTGATATTACTTCCCTTGAGGTTAATTTAAGCAAGTTAATCACCAACTTCTCTAAGCAAAGCTCCATCAGTACAGCATCTAACAGAAGCCATCTAGAACTCTCCAGCCCCATCATCCACTTTGAATTGTACAGTGGGCAGGCACCTCTTCAGCATCAGACCATACTGAGATCACTAACTGATGAAGTTCCTTGGAATCTGTTTGCTAAGTTTTGTTCATTGTCAATTTATTAGCATTTCAGAGATGTGCCAGAATACCACCAAATAATTTGTGGAGCCCCATAATTTGGGGCTCCAGATACAGGTTTCTGAATTCGAGGCATGGTATTCATTAGCTTTCACCATCTTCTGAGAATAATTAAATTTCATGCCTCCCATAAGATGGGTGATAAGGACTCAATTTTTTTAGAGGCAGTTAAGGGCAACTAAAGAATATCATTGTATTTCAAATGCTTATTCTTATATGCTCATAATTTTCCACACAGAACACACCTCTGGTGTGAGCTTATGAATAAAACCAGAAGAAAATAAAAATATATAGCATACTCTCACAAACATTTGCAATGCAACCACTAAATACAGGCAGTTCTCAATTTTAATTTGGTATATTTCCTAAATTGGAGAATTTTGAAAAGAAAAAGAAAATTTATGACTCATGTTGGGGTGTCTCATATACCAACTTAGCTGTTCACAATGATAAGATTAAATGATGGCTAAATTTTATTTCACTTGTGCTACGTTGTCACAGATAAATTCTGAGCCAGTTCCTATTCTCCTAAGAGAAGTCTGGACTAAATAAATTGGGAAAAGAGACTATCTTCAAGATCCAGGGCCAATAAACCACAGCCCATGGACCCAGTCTGGCCTGCCACTGTCTTTGCAAATAGTTTTACAAAACACAATTGATTGGTTCACTCATGTACGGTCTAAGGCTGCTTCTAACCTCCAACAGCAGAAACGGTGGCTGAAGAGAACAGAGGCAAAGGTATTCAGAGCCTGGCCCTTCATGGGAAAATTTTGCTGAGCCTTGTTCAAGATGATCACAGAAGGCCACACACCACAAAAACCATTCAACAGATTACAATACATGGTTATTTCCAGATAAGGTATATCATTTCTAATTGCCTACTCCTGATGTTAATTACTCAGAATCTAGATTAAGGCAAAATAATTGCATATATTCATTTCCTACTTTCTGATTCTGTGTATAAAATATTACCCTTCCTTCTCCCAGGAACTCTGTATCCTCTCAAAACTTCAGGTTTATCATCCAATATATTCTCCAGAAACACATTATAACAGATCATAAAGAAACATCATTAATGAGGTATAAATACTCTTAAGCCATGAATTTTAGATGTATTCACATCTTTATAAATGAAGGCAGTAAACATTAAAATATTAATATTTTTAAAAGGTACAAAAAGGATGTCACTAAGCAATTTTCCAGCTGTAGAAATCATCTTATTACTTCATTTAAGACATAAGCATTTGTTGTAACCATTCAAATTTAGCTCTTTGAATTAGGAAAGCTTTTATAAGTTTTAATTTTAATTATCTCAGAGCAACCCATAAAACAGATGCTGCCTTAAAATTTCTGATTTATTACATTGACCACAGATTGCCTACTTACATGGATACATATCTCATAGTCAATATATGAATGCCAAAAGTCCTCCTTCTGAATCCTAGGATCTCGGACCCAGACGCTGACAAATTCCTGTAAGGGCATCACAAAGAAATGTGTTTCAGAATGGCAAGTAAAGACTGGAAAGATCTGAGAAAAATGACTGTATGAGAACAACATTAGCCAACGTACGTGTCATACTTTAAAAAAAAAAAAAAAAAAAAGAAGAAGTAAAGTTCATGAATCAGGCACCACAAGCAAGTTCAGAAAACACTTAGCCACAAGTGGAATTTTTAAAATAATGCAAAACTGACCGGGCCTGCTTACAGGTAATGTTATAGGTAACTGAAAACAAACAGAAAGATATGCTCTAAAACTTATTTTTAACTTGTAATCATAAAAAAAAAAAAAAGTTTATAGTTTTCACAAATTTTAAATGCAGTCATTTCTTACTTTCATTATCTCTAAATTAAAACTACTGTCCATGTCTGACAGATTTCTTTCTGGAACACAAATAAGGAAAGGCAGCCAAGGTCAGGTGCAAAGTAAGCAATGAGTTGAAACTGACTATGTGTGAGCAGCCCAGCCTCGAGAATCTGCAGTGGTGACTTACTGGAAAGATGAACACCCTCTCTTACACAAGACTTTCCTATTTTTAAAATATATTTCCAACATATTAAAGCAATTCATTCTCATATATTTGTGTTCCAAGTAAAAGAGATGTTTAAAAAAAAAAGCATCGCTATGGTTAATTTTTGTGCCCCTTTTTAAAGATAAGAACAGGCAATAGGAGACGGCATTGAAACCAATACTTTTTAAAAAGTGCTCTTTACTAAGTTTAAAATATGAAAACATATGCAGCAAAAGAGTATTGTTTGGCATCATAAATGTTCATATATAACTCATTCACTCAGCAATCACAAATTTGCTAATGGAATTTTAAATATTCTAACTTTTTGTTAAGATTGGGGCTGTCAGCTGACACACAGGCCTCTGTCTGGTTTTAGCATGTCCAAGAGGCAGACTGAGAGGCTGAGCCCAGGTTCTTTCCTCTTAGTGTACACTTTGCACCAGTCACCTGTTGCTGTGGGTGTGTATTTAAACTCATTTTCCTGTAGTACTTTTTTATGCAGATAATAAAATGGGAGCTTTCAGTCCAGAGTATATTTTAAAAGCAGCAAAGTAGTCCATATTCCCCGAAAATACTTTCCACCACCTATCAAGTATCACCTTCTAAGGCATTATATACTTGATTCTTGCATTTGAGACTTGTGTCCTACTGCTTGCCCTCAGTATATAGGTATTATGAGATAATGTCCCAAAAAGGTATATCTTTTTTTGTTTGGGGTTTTTTTTTTTGGAGGGGGGGGGTACCAGGAATTGAACTCACAGGCATCAACCACTGAGCCACATCCCCAGCCCTATTTTGTATTTTATTTAGAGACAGAGTCTAGCTGAGTGGCTTAGCTCCTGTCTCAGCCTCACAAGCTGCTGGGATTACAGGCATGCGCCACTGTGCCTGGCTCCAAAAAGGTAAATCTTAAAAATCTCTTCACTGTGTATTTTTTAAATCAATTTAGAAGCAGAGAAAAAAAAATAAGGTAAAAGTAGATCAATACTTTAAACATTTTAGCCGTAATTTCTTTTTTTTTTTTTTTTTAGAGAGAGAGAATTTTTTAATATTCATTTTTCAGTTTTCGGTGGACACAACATCTTTATTTTATTTGTATGCAGTGCTGAGGATCGAACCCAGCGCCCCGTGCATACCAGGGGAGCACGTTACCGCTTGAACCACATCCCCAGCCTGGCCATAATTTCTTAAAAGCATATTCCAAATTATAAGAAGAACTATAAAAATAATTTTAAGCAAAGTATCTGTAATGTCCCCTAATTAAATTTATTGTGATTGAGTCAAGGATAGATAGATCCTGCCCAAAAATTTAACAGAAGGAAAACCTAGGGACTCTGCTTCTTTGCTTTTAACCTTAGTCTTGAGTGCGAGCGTGTGTGTGTGTGTGTGTGTGTGTGTTTTAAACTCATTTTCTTGCAGTCCTTTTCACATATACACAGTTCTTAGAAGGAATCAATGAATCAATGAACAGAAAGATCAATAGGTTAGGAAAAGGAGAAGACCATAAGTCCACATCCCCCCTGCTGCCTCCCCACCCTGCACATACTCAGCGCTGAATTCTAGCTTTCACAGATCTTGGGCATTTTTGCCTTCACAGATCCTTTCCTCCACACAGACACAAAATTTAAAAAAAAAAATCACACTTTACAACTACACTAGAATACATACAAATACATTAGTATTACATACTATAGCCTTTTTTGATCTAAAGGTTCATTCTTCTGATTTTAAAAGGAATTTAAACATTTTCATGTTCTCTAAAAATAGTGTGTGGGCCCTGGCACCCTGCCTGATGCAGAACTGAGGGATGGATCCCAGTCACAGGTCACATGGAAGCCACGCTCCCTTGGAGGATGTTGGCAGGGTCATTTTTCCCTTGAAGAGGAAGACATTCTTAGATAAGACAAAAAGGGAAATTAACTATTTCCAACAGCTCAGTGTTTCCCTCAGTAGAAGGAAAATAGGCATCTGTTACTGAAATAGTGGGTCTTCATCCAAATTTAACAAAAAGACAGAAACATATTTGTCAATTTGCCACAAATCTGTATTTAAAAAAAAAAATAGGGGCTGGGGTTGTAGCTCAGTGGTAGAGCACTTGCCTTACACACGTGAGGCACTGGGTTCAATCCTCAGCACCACATAAAAATAAATAAAGATATTGTGTCCATCTACAACTAAATATATATATATATATATATATATATATATATATATATATATTTTTTTTTTTTTAAAAAAGTTTCAAACTAAAACCAATAAAATCCAGTTACTGCAATGCCACATACCCCTGGCTACCCGACATAATTAATTGGTAGCAATGGCAAACAGTTCTCTGAAAAGTAAGGGCTGCCCCCTACTTTTTATTCACTATCACCCCAATGTCAACATATAAACTCTGAACAGCATGTCTCTCTTAATGGAAACAGTACTGAATTTCTTGTCATGAGCTCACTTTTTAAATTATAAAAGTTATTCACTGAGCTTCTGTTTCTACATCTGGAAAAATGGGAATAAATGTTTGTCCAACCCTGTTTGTGAGGTGGATCGAATTGTAAAATATTAGTGAAGGATATTTTTCTTTAAGTACTACAGGAATGAAAAGTGTAATTACATAGAAAGAAAAAGGCTACTAGCATTGAGGTCTTTCCTACAGACACTAGAATTAAGAAATTAAGAAATCAATTGCATATCTTTTTTTGAAGTAAAAATTACTAATTTAAGAACCCATTGTCAGAAGAGGTAATCCCAGTGGCCCAGGAGGCTGAGGCAGGAGGATCATGAGTTCAAAGCCTGCCTTAGCAATTTAGCGAGGCTCTAAGCAACTCAAAGAGTGCCTGTCTCAAAAAAATAAAAAGGGGCTGGGGAATGTGGCTCAGTGGTTAAGCACCCTTGGGTTCAATCTCCAACACCAAAAACCAAGCAAAGAAACCCAATAGCAAATACTCTAGCAGCATGATTTTTCAGAAAAAGACAGTTATATCTAAGAGTTAACTAAAGATTTCACAGTACTTATTCCACCCAGTCACTTCATAATATTTGAAAGAGGAATGGACAACACAGTAACAAATTACAGTAAAGAATTTCTTCCTCTTCTCAGTGTGTTCTCAGACCTTATTATCACTTTAATCTTTATATAAGGAAATGTACATTGAATGAATATTCTAAATCCATACAGGGGAAAAAGGTCTTCTAAGAACACAGTTATGCATTTTAAATGTACACTCAAAATTCATGGTGGCACTAGGATTCCAATTTTTTTTCAGTTCTGAAAGGTTTTTTGTTGTTGTTGTTGTTTTGTTTGTTTTGTTTTTTTTTTAAGAGTGAGAGAGAGAAAAGAGAGGGAGAGAGAATTTTTTAATATTTATTTTTCAGTTTTCGGTGGACACAACATCTTTATTTTATTTTCATGTGGTGCTGAGGATCGAACCCAACGCCCCATGCATGCCAGGAGAGCGCGCTACCTCTTGAACCACATCCACAGCCCCCTGAAAGGTTTTAACTTGGTTTGAATGATAAATATCACTATTCTTTTGTGGATGGTAGACTTTTCTTCCCTTTCTATTCCCTGAAACATTACTATACCCGATGCACGGTCCCAGCCTGCTATTCTTTATACCTGTTGCAATTTTAGAGTGACTTCATCCAAACAAATTCAACCACCCTGCATGAGCTTGTAGCTCTCATAGCACCACCCGTCCGTCCCATAAACACTCAGTGTCATAAACACCATAAACATCATTCTGTTCCTCACCTCAGCGAAGAACATCCTCAACAATCCCAGTCAGACTTCTCTTTTTGACTCACCCCCCCCCCAAATCCACACTGACCAAAGCCTTAAGATTCCCCTCCATGGAACTACCCACAATTCCATTTCCTCTACCTCTGCCTTCGTTCAAGGACCTCTTGCCCAACATTAATTGATCTCTGGGCCCATATCCTATGTACCCTCCACACTAAGACAAGAAAGCTCCAAAACACATCTGATGATGTCATTTCCCTGGGTAAAATCCACCAAAGACTCTCCCATAATCTTCAAGATCTAGTTCAAACACCTTAGCCAGCACAAACACCACCTTTCAGGACTTCCCCACTACTTATCTCAAAGGCTAAGCTTGCTCTCCTTTTTTTTTTTTTTCCCAAATATTTTGTTGTTGTTGATGTACCTTTATTTCTTATTTATGTATATGTGGTGCTGAGGATCAAACCTAGTGCCTCAAACATGCTAGGCAAGTGCTCTGCCACCGAGCCACAACCCCAGCCCCAAGGGCTAAGCTTTCGACATTACACACTTCACACCTCCATGCCTCTGAACAAGCCCTTCTCTCTGGATTGCTCTCTGCTTCCCCACCATCACCCTTTTTTTAACCTTCTCTTCTACTATTTTTGGCTAACTCCTATTCATTTCCCACTGCAACTCAGTCACCACTCCAGGAAACCCTTGTCAGACTCTCCTGGTCTAATTCATTGATTCTCCTCTGAGCCCCTAACGTCATATCTTGGGCTCAGTCCCTACTCACCACACCTTGCTGTCCTATACTCTGATCACCTGTAGGTCTCCTCTATCAGAAGCTATGTTCCTACAGAGCAGCTCATGCTGTCTTGTGAAACTTGAGTATCTAATGTATCCAGTGTCCTCCATTAATATCAGTTAATGAATAAATGAAAACTTGCAGGAACAAATAAATCACCTTCGAGGGGGAAAAAAAGAAATTAAACTTCTGCTGAAATAAAAACCTCACCCACATGGGTTCTTGGACTCCATGTATTAATGATAAGTTATTTCACAGCTGGTTTAAAGTTTATCTTAATTTAACAAACCTCTTCCTCTAAGAGTGTGCCAATTAACAGCAGAAGGCTACCAGAGCAATGCTTAAGATCTATGAGAACAAACTGGTTTCGAACACCCTAAAGAACTCTAGAAATGCCTATTTACATAGAAATAATCGAAAATCATTCTGATATCTTCAATAACTTGGTCCCCTAAGACGTGTACCAGGCAACAATTCATTAGCCTAGTTGGAGTTAAAATATGTACTTTGAATGTAATAAAAGTACATTTATTTTAAAATATTCTATAATTCAGATGGGCCTCTCCTCCCCCACTCTGCAATTAGTAGGAATTAGTGAAGTTTCACTACACTTCCAGCTAAGAACAGCCCAGCCAGGCAGCCGGAGTTCACCTATAATCTCTTAATTAGACGCATCCCTCACGACCTGCCCACCATCCTTCAAGGGAATGTTGACAGCCTGTCAGCCACAGAGGACAGCCCCAGAGTTCCATACCTAACATCATATGGATTTCCTATGGAAATGGCTTCTGCAGCAGCAGTTAGTCAATTTAATAACCTTATTAAACACTTTAATGACTTCTTGGGCCTAATGACTATATTGGGTATGAAAGAAAATGCCAGGAAGAGTAGAATTAAAAATTTAAACTAACTGATCCTTCCTGTTCCCCCTGTGAAAACAGGCTTCTGAAGAAAGTAGGCCCTTCGAAAACCTCATTCCTGTGTCCTTTGGCAGTAACCACTCTGGGTTGGTGGCCCCAACCCAGGTTCAACCTTTATTTCTAATTTGCCTTTTCTCATAGCCCTGATGTGAGATGAAACTAATAATAAAGAAAAGCTGTGTTGTACAGGGTACTGACATGCACCAGGCACTCTGCTTAAACATTTTCCTTTAATCTTTACAATAATCCTAAATGCTCAGCAATATTATCATCTTAATTTAATAGATTAAAAAAAAAAAAAAAAGAGGCTTCTAAAGCTCAAGCACTGGCCCAAAGTCAAATGACCAGTTAAGGCTGAGCTAGGTGTCGAACACAAGTGTGCCTTGTTCAAAGCCCGTATGCACAAACAGATCTAGTTAAGTGGTTCTTTAAGCAAAAGAAAATACGAGGCAATGTCCAACTTTACTATAATTGCATTGTTTGGGGGGGAAGGATTATCTACTGTGCTATTAGATAAAATACCAGTTTAAGCAAAATGCTTTTTGAAACTCTGTCCCTCCCACCAAGGAGACCTCAGTACACTTAGTCATCATGTTTGCCCAGGTTCCTCTTGGCTGTGACATTTTTTCAGATTTTCCTTGTGTTTGATGACCTTGACAATTAAGAGAAGAGCTGACCAGGATGTTTTGAAGATTGTCCCTGAATTAGGATTTGTTTGGCATTTGTCTTAGGATTGAACTGGGGGGTTCTGTATGTCTGAAAGCCCACAGAGATAAAGTACTGTTTTCATCAGGTTGTACAGAGGAGGCATGCCGTCGTCACCATGACTCCATGGCTGACGTGGACCTGGATCACCTGGCTAAGGCAGTGTTTATCCGATTTCTCTAATATAAAGTTTCTTTTTTCATAGCTTAACAAATGTGAAGATGAATTTATATTCACTATTTTTTCTTTTTTTAAGTATTTTTAGTTGCAGATGGACATAATACCTTTTTGTTGTTGTTGTTTATTTAGTTTTTTTATATGATGCTGGGGAGGTCAAAGCCAGTGCCTCATGCAGACTGGGCAAGCACTCTACCACTGAGCCACAATCCCCGCCCTAATTTTTCTTTTTTTTTAAAGATACTTCTAATTTAATCATCACTGGCCAAGTATTTCTTGAAATCTATGTGAATGCTCAGCTGGAAGGGTGAGGTATTAAACTATAAATTCTCTATGCTCGCAGTTTTCTAAAAATGACATATACATATTATCAAAAGAGTAGAGAGAAATAACCCAAACTTTTGTTTTTTTCCTTAATACTGTTCCAAAAATGTTCTGTAATGAACAAAACTTTTAAAAATTTGGAAGAAGGAAAAACAAAAAAAAAAAGAAAGATCTTTCTTTGGGACTGGCTCAGAAAGCAGCGGAGCCCTTGAGTGACAAACCTCATGCTCAGAATGTCTGCAGCATTCTCTGAAACCTGCTGTGTACTCAGAAGGAATAATATTTCTAGCTGCTTTTCTTTTCTTACAGAAGACTGTGAATTCCCTGCTATGGAAACCACACTTTTTTTTTTTTTAATGGGAAAACTTAATAACTGGGTATAACAGCAGGACTGAGAACCGGAAGAAACAGATATAGGAAGAAAGGGGGAGGGAGGGGCAGAGAAGAAAAGATATGGGAAGGAAAGAACAAATTTAGGTTTGAGGGAGTGAGAGACTGGCTTTTTGTTTGGTTGGTTTTGTTTTTAATACTGAGGATTGCACCCAGGGCCTCGTGCATGCTAGGAAGCGCTCTACCACTCAGCTACACTCTCAGCCCTCTGAAAGGATGTTTGTCTTTTTTGTTGTTGTTGCTGATTCCCTTCAAAATCCTCAGTATCACAAGACCTGAGGAGATAATTTTTATTCTTTAATGATATTTATTGGTTTTAGCCCAGTCTGTTTACAATTAGTATCCCAATATCAAAACCATGCTTTGAGGCTGAGGCTGTAGCTCCGTGATGGAGCACCCACCTAGCATGTCTGAGGCCCTGGATTAAGTCTACAGCACCAGGTGGAGGGTGAGGACAGCTTTCTTAGAGCAAGTCCAAAATGTTACTGGAGGTCAGCATAAGCATATCTTGAACACATTAACATTATCCCTAGAGGTCATTCCTCCAAAATGAGATGGCAACACATCTCTCCTGTCTCCCTCATAGCACCCTCTCTCCTGCCTCAGTGGTGGGGTCCCAGCGGTGCATGGAACTCCCCCCTAGGCCCATTCAGTCCTGCTCTACTCAGGGTATTTCCTGCCAAGGAACTGTTGGTGCCAATAACTAGTAACTGCTGTTATTCCCAGTATGGACTCTGTACATTTTGAAGGAGGAAAATAATCCTTATCCTAAAAGGAGAGAGGCAAAAAAAAACAACAAAATCAAAGCAAAAACTAAAGGAGAATGCAGCCATCATGATCTAGAAGAACAAAGATGATCTGCCCCCTGCCATGAACTCAGACACAGAGGATGGGGTTTCAGCCACCCTTCAGGTCTCAGCCCACAGGGAGGAGCAAGCCTAGCTCCTTCGTGAAGGAGCTGCGGCCTACCAGGTTCAAGGCCAGAATGTTGGTCTTCGTGAAACAGACCGTGACCTGCGGGAGGAAGCTGTTCATTCACACATTGCAGAAGACGAGCTTCCACCAGGCCGGGGACCAGGGCCCTTAGTAGTGCAAAGAAATCAAACTGCTCATTCTGGACATTAAAAAATAAAAACAGCAAAAATGCCTGACTCCACAAAAGATGCTGTCTGAAACGTATTTCCTGTCACAGCCACCTGCCTTTCCATTTGGATTCTGGGTTCTGTCTCATTAAACACAAGAGTTGATTCAGTTGAGTCCGTCTAATTATTCTTATTAAAATATGTAACCATAATATTTTAATTGTAAATTAAAGTTGCATGCATGAATGAATCTGAATTCATTTTAATTTTACAATGGCCCAATGCCAAGGCCTTTTTATGGGGAAGATCCATCAGCTCAGATACTGCTGTCCTGGGAATTCAAACCAATGTGCAAATGGAACGTGTTTAACTAACAAGGGAGACTCTCACTCCCTTTTCTCTTCTCCCTAGATTTATTACAGTAATAAAGCTGTTCTAACAAGAAAGACTGCATTTCCCAAATCTTTAAAAAAAAAAACAAAAAAAAACACCAAACTTCTAGGTTGGCACTACCAGTTATGTAGAACCATCTGAATGTCAGACTATCTGAATCTTGAACAATGATGGCAAATAGGTCTTAATTCACAGGCCAACCTCATGATTCATAAGTAATATCTGTCATGGGTATTAAGTGGAGAGTAACTATGCAAATATTGTATCCTTGGGATAGATTCTACAACAATCAGTAATACTGCATTTGACCCTTACATGGGTGATAAGGCGGAACCTGACTTATTTTCCACTAAACAACAATCAGCCACTAGGATACTGAAAGGCTCAACCAAAACCTCCCCTATTCTAACAGGCATTGACTACAGAGTGCTGTTAGGGTAGGCAGGGGGTAAGGGAGGCCATAGAAAGCCTCTCCTTGATTCTAAGCTGAGGCCTGAAGGAGAAGGAGGCGTTCGCAGGTCACCACATTATGGAAACTGAAGGAAAAGATAGTTCCAGGAGTGGGGAAAACATCTGAGAAAATCCAGGCGACAAGAGTGCATAGAGCATTCAGGCTACAAAATAAACTCTAAAATAAGGAGTAAGAAGGGCCCTGGTGTAGGATAGGGAGCAGGAGGAGGTAAGTCTGGAGAAAGAATCTGACTTGAGCCCTGCAGGGCTTATAAGCCACGTGTCCAAGTTCTGACTCTGCTCTAAGAACATGGATTAGAGGTCAGATCATTCCAGCTATATGTAGAAATGGAAGGATGGGTGGTCAATTATAGTACATCCAGGATCTAGCCTTGGTGCATTTATTTCTTGCTGAGAAGCTAAAGTAAATTTTTGAACATTATACCTCTTTCTGCTTGCAGTATTTTTTTCCTTTTCCATTTAAAAACTTTCCATCTTGGGGCTAGGGTTGTGGCTTGGTGGCAAAGTGCTTACCTTGCCACATGTGAGGCACTGGGTTCGATCCTCAGCACCACATAAAAAAAATAAATAAACAAAATAAAGATACTATGTCCCTCTATAACTTAAAAAAAAAAAAATTTCATCTTAAAATTCCTTTATGTTGTAATATTAATATGTGGGATAATATTAATGTATATTTATAAGAATGGACATTTTCAAGGGCAAAAACATACTTTCTTTATGTAGGCGACTAAAACTGATGTCTGGTTTTTAGTCATTGAGTTGGGGTTTTTTTTTTTTTTTTGGTACTGGGGATTGAACCCAGGAGTACTTTACCACTGAGCTATATCCCCAGCACTTTTTATATTTACTTTTGAGACAGGGTCTCACTAAGTTGCTTAGGACCTCAATAAGTTGCTGAGGCTAGCCTCAAATTTGCAATCCTCTTGCCTCAGCCTCCCAAACTGCCGGGATTCTAGGCATGGATCACCATGCCCAGATCATTGAGTGACTCTATAATAGAAATCAAGCCCTCTCCCACCCCACCAAAGTTGCTTATAATCAGAAAAAAAAAAAAAAAAAAAGCCTTTGCTGCTTTCAAGGGTAGCCATCCTCACCCCACCTCCCAGGAAGAAAACTTTTAAATGTGCCTCTGGAACAGGGTTGGTGGTGGGCACAAGCCCACTCCCCTGGTTCTTTCTTCTTCTTTTTTTCTTTGCAGTCCTGGGTATTGAACCCAGGGCCTTGTGCATACAAGGTAGGTACTCTACCAACTGAGCTATATCCCCAGCCCCAAGCCCACTCCTCTGGACAGCCAGCCTGGTATTGGGAGGCCTGTGCAGATGTGTTACAAAGAACTCTCCCTATCCAAAGAGGTGTGGACTCCCTGGCAACTGGGAGACGGTACTCTCTAGACCTGGGGAGTCCCGCCCAAGTGACTTTGTTTGCCTCAGGATTTGGCCACTGGACAGTCTAACAACATGATTACCACAGGTACTTTGGGCCATGCTGTATCTGTTCTGACCTCCAGAAGAAATGGAGATTAAAGGTACAGTTGGCTCTCAATGGGACTCAGTCACTCTCCATATCTGTGGGATCAAGTATGGATCAGAAATATTGGAAAAAGAAAATTCCACATCTCCACTAAACACATCCAGACTTTTTTCTCTGATCATCTGTCTCTAAACCATACAGTGTAACAACTACTTACATAGCACTTACATTGCATTTGGCATTATAAGTAGAGATGATTAAAACATGGGTTATGTGCAAATACTAAGCTGTGATAGTAAAAGCAAATGTGACTCCATTTTGTTTTGTGACTCCATTCTGTAAAACAACTATGCCAAGGAGAAGGGTCATGACTGGGGCAAGAAGTTCTTTTCCTTTTGCTATAGAAACCTTTAAGAACACGGAACTACCTAATGGGGCATTGTTTCTGTAACTAGGGTAACTGGGGTGATTGGGCTAACTGTGATTGGTTAGGCTTCCCGCCGCTTGACTGCACTCTCCCGCTTCTGTAACCTGGCTTGCTTGCATTGGCTAAACCCTTTTGCGGTTTTCAGGCTTATAAGGAGCCCCCTTGCAATTGTTCGGGGCTGATCAGGGGAACAGTTTTATGTTCTAGTCAGTCACCACTAGTGTGCTTCAATAAAGGCTTGATTCGATTATATGTGAGTGGTCTGGAAGTCAGTTTATGAAACCCCGGGACAAAGCTTTAACTATAACAATGCCATTTTATACAAGGGACCTGAGAATCCTCAGTTGTTGATATTCATGATGGGTCCTAGAGCCAATTTCCTATAGATACCAAGAGGTCAAGTGCTAGCTTGACACCTAGATGAAGGCTCAGGAGTTACATTCTGGAAAGGACAGCCTTGCCTGAGCTCTGTGGGGGAAGGGGGAGGACCAAGGTCCAAGAGGTAACAGGCAGAGCAAAACTGAAACTAATGGCAGAGTCCCCCAGTTGTTTCCCAAAGGTGGGCGCCATTCAGGGATGAGTCAACAGAGTAGAAAACCAAGAAGACAGACCAGAGGGAGACAGTGCTGAGTCACAAGACAAGCAGTGGGCGGCAGAAATCCTCTGCAGCTTTGTCACTGGAACCAAAATATGAAGGTCACAGATGCTCCTATAGTGGGGAGTGGGGAGCGTACAGGAGGGTGGGTCATCGGCCCTCTTCTGAGAAGCCACAGGTTTATTGTTAATGAATGAAGCACTAATCTACAGTGCGTCAAATCACACAGGTGATTTATATTCAGATTTATGATAACATACCTCTTTCTGTTGTTCTGGAAACATCTTCACAGGACACGATCAATCTGAAAAATAAAATGTCAACATTAGTGATACAGAACCTCCACACAGGAGTAGACATGCCTCTTGTGGCCTCCCTCAGACCCTCACAGGGGAATCTCTGCTCCTCCCTCGCTCTCACCTGCTGCTGATCTGATGAACATCAGTCCACACTGGGCATGGGAGTGTGGACTGTGGCCAGACCAAGGCAGTCAGATAATGACAGATCCTCAAACTGCAAGGCCAATCAGGCTGGAGTCAGAGCCTTAGAGAACTGAGGGAGGCTAGAGATATTGGGGAGTGGGGGGTCATGAAATTTGGGGAAGGGGTGCCAGTAGGCAGCAATGAGACAGACAGGAAGGAATAGGAAATGATACGCAGAGAGATCCACCCTGTGGAAAAGCCCCAGTATTTTTATTGGAAACTCAAACCAAAGACCAGGTCATTTTTGTGACACTTAATCTACCCCAAATGTCAGATGAGATGTGGTGGGGCCCAAAGAGGGGTGAGAGGACCTTGACTAGGACCTGCCAGTCAACACAGCCAGCCTGTCATTTGATTCTGGACCCCGTATGTCCCTGGGGTTGTTCTATTGATATTTAAACTCCGTTTATTACATAAGCTCATTGGAGTTAACCCCTGATCCCTACTTTAAAAAATTTAATTCCCTCCCTCTATCCACACGTATGTACGTGTTCTTACAACAGAGCTATGACTGCAGGATTGCTATTTCCTTTATGTTGATAAGACTAAACCCATTTTCTAAGAATTGTCATTCACAAATCTTTCCAGAGTTTCTACTAACGTCTTGGTACTGTGGGTAGGGAAGAGGCAGAACACAAGCTCCAGCCTCCAGGCCCACGTGGAGTCACTGACAAGATAACCCAACCTGCGTGGAAAGTTCTGCCACAGAGGAACAGTGTACCACTCCGTGAGCTGCAGGCAGGCAGGTAGG
Source organism: Marmota monax (assembly GCF_021218885.2). Taxonomy (NCBI): domain Eukaryota; kingdom Metazoa; phylum Chordata; class Mammalia; order Rodentia; family Sciuridae; genus Marmota; species Marmota monax. The sequence goes on along the minus strand of NW_026693933.1, from coordinate 11,792,695 downwards.
TTTCCAGGGAAAAAGAAGTTCCTCTCTCCTAGAGAAGTCAGTAGAATCCAGAGAAAAGGCAGGGGGCACCTGTGGAATCTCAATGTTCAAAGAAAAAAGGGGGGGGGGGAGGCTGCCAGGGAGACAGAGGTGTGACAATGACTCACATAGATGATGACAAAAAACATGATGTTTGGTCAAGAGATGGTGACCGAGCCAGATCAGCCGAGAGACAGGGTTCTGGGAGGGTAGAGTTGAATTGTGGCTGCCACAAAGATATGTCCAAGTCCCACTCCTGATACCTGTGAATGTGATCTTATTTGGCAAGAAGGTCTTTGGAAATATGAGGCATGGAAGGATCTGCCCCCATGGCTTCCAGAGGGAGCATGGTCCTACTGACACACTGATTTTTGGACCTCTGGATTCCATGATTATGACAAAATAAATTTCTAGTTTTAAGTACCACATTTGTAATAATATAGGAAAGTATTATAAAGGGGATTTCTGGGGAGTAGACTGGAAAGACCAGCTGGGGCTGTCACCAGGGCGAGGAACTCATGCATTGGTTCATAAGTAAGTACGATGGAGCTGATACCATGCCCTGTGCATGGGGTGAGAAAGGTGGCTACTTCCAGGGGCTTCCAAAAGCTGTGTTAATTTGGAATCCTCAGAAGCTTATCACCTACCCTTCAAAAAGAAAACCTCTTCACCCCTGTCCCCAGAGTTCCTGTTCAGAGGTTCCTCCAGAGTACATTGGTATGTGCTCTGTCCATACCTGGGCCTTACTAGTTCACTGCCCAGCAGGGGAAAGTCTGGCCATGCTGAACTAGAGGTGGGAGGTTCAGAGGAGAGCAGAGCAGGCCCAGAGGTTCAATATCTACACAACTGTAAGGTAGGAAGGATGTGAAAGGACTGGACAGAGCACCCTGTAACAAGAACAGAAGAACATACAACAAGGATGAATCCAAAGGCTATTAGGCCAAGTGAAACAAGACAGTCACAAAAAGACGAACACTGACGAAGCCCCCAGAGTAGTCAGAGACGGAAGTAAAGTGGTGGTTGCCAAGGGCGGGGGAGAGGGAGAACAGGAAGTTGTTCAGTTGGTACACAGCTTGTTTCACAAGATGAAGAGTTTTAGAGATTGGGTGCACAACACTGTACACTCCCAAATGGTTGTGATGGTGTATCTTATATGTATGTATTTTACCACAATTAAAGCAAACTTTTAAAGACTGGAAGGACTCAGGAGAAAGAGGCTTTACTGAGGAAAGCAACACTTAATTCAAGACCTAGCAGACAGTGTGATTTAGCCAAGGAAACAAAAGAAGAAAGTTGTTCTAGGCTGAGGGACTGGCCAGAGCAAAGCGGCAGAGGGTAAGAAAGAAGAGCACATCAGGCATTTGGGTTACCCATGGAGTCCTATGTGAGAGGGAAGCTGGACTTCCCATATTCTCAGGATCTGTGCTTCTATAAACCACATGCTGCACACAGACGTCCGTCTGCCCAGGTGGATCCTCTGCCCACAGACCTCCACCCTCCAGTCACCCCACTAACTCCACTCTTCCGTGATTCTGCAAAAAACCACTTCCCCTCTCCTGCCCCAGCTCTCTGTCCCCATTACACAACCACTTTGTGCAGTTCCCCGCTTACATTAACCTTGGTGGTGGCATGAGATCTGTATATTCTGTCTTCCCATTTGACTGAATTTCCCCAACAGAGAAGATCTATGCTTTTTATGTAACTGAACTTCACCACCATCCTGTTAGGGGGTGAGGGTGAGTATCCTCACTCCACAGATAAGAAAATGGAAGGTCAGAGAGATTCAGCTGCCTAAGGTCTTCAAGTGAGTGAGCAAGTTCAAGTCTAGTTTCTACTTAAGCCCATCTGCATACCAATTCTGGTCCCTCCAGTGCCTGAGGCTGCCCTTGTGAAGGTGTGATATGAACATACTTCATTCTCCCCATAGGGCATGAGCTTTCCTCACCCAACACAGAAGGTAGAGGTGGATTCATACCCTGCCTCATGGTGGAGAGGGCCTTTGTAAGAGGAGGGGAGACAAGTATATTTATTAAGGAAACAATTTTTGTGTCTTTCTTTTCTTTGCGGTTAGGAATAGTCAATCCTTAAACAAAGTCCTTGACCCTGTATACCTTATGGATATAGGCCAGGTTCCAAGAGCTGGGGGCCTGAGCCTCAGAACAGAGAGAGAACAAATATGTGTATCTTTCTGGTCTTTCTCTCCATGTCTCACCATCTTGCTTTGACATTGCCTCCTCCAATGCACTTTCACCCTGGTCTTATAGCCATCATGACAGCACATTACCTTTTTAATGTTGAAGAGACTCCACCATGGGACAACTCTGCCCAAGGAAAAGCATCCGTCACCTACCCTGTTCCTTTCCCAAGACAATTCTGCCTCCACAGAAAGCTATTACTATAGTTTGGATCTTAAATGTCCCCCAAAGATCCATGTGTTGAAGGTTTGGTCTCCAGCCTGTGGTGGAAGTAGGAGATGGTGGACCCTATAGAAGGTGAGGCCTAATGCAAGGAAGTTGGGTCACTGTGAAGATGCCCTTGGAGGGGATACCGGGATCCTGGCCCCTCCTCTTTTTCTTTCTCTTCCTAGCCACCATAAAATGAGTGTTTTCCTCTCCGACACATTTCCCCCATGATGTGCTCCTTGCCACAGGCCCAAAAGCCATAGAACCAACTGACCATTACTAAAACCTCTGGAAAAGTGAGCAAAACAACAACAAAAAAAAAACCTTTCTTTCATGTTACTTATCTATCTCAGGTATTTTGTCACAATGACAGCTGACTAACAGCTATTTTACAAGAAAATTACAGACAGAGTCGAGGTATACAGGAGAGAGATGGGGTGAGACAGGAACCTCAGAGAGCACTGGGGAGAGGACCTGAGTGAGGAGTTGGCTGAACAGTATAGACCACTTTCAGAAGGACCTAAGAAAATGGGGTGAGAAAGGTGGCTACTTCCAGGGGCTTCCAAAAGCTGTGTTAATTTGGAGTCCTCAGAAGCTTATCACCTACCCTTCAAAAAGAAAACCTCTTCACCCCTGTACCCAGTTCCTGTTCGGAGGTTCCTCCAGAGTACATTGGTATGTGCTCTGTCCATACCTGGGCCTTACTAGTTAGTTCACTACCCAGCAGGGGAAGTCTGGCCATGCTGGGAAGTTGGTATTATGCCCATCTTCCTCCGTTGGAAGATGGCCCAAGGCACTAAGGGCCCCACAGAGGCCCCTGGGACACACAGAGGAATCAGGTCCTAGTAGTATGTTTAGTAAACAACTCCCCACCCTTACATAAACAGAAAATCAATATGAAAATTTTTGAGGAAATAGTGAAAGATATAAGCACATAAAAATTTAAATCAGTGCATGTTTCAAAATAGAAACAATAAAAATAATGTAGTATATGACAAAGATTAATATTTTTTAATTATTAATCTTTGTCAGATACAAATCCATACCTAAATATTTTTGTAAAATGTAGGTAAAGGCCAGGTGCAGTGAGTGGCACATGCCTGTAATCCCAGCAGTTTGGAAGGATGAGGCAAAAGGATTGTGAGTTCAAAGCCAGCCTCAGCAACAGTGAGGTGCTAAGCAACTCAGTGAGACCCTGTCTCTAAATAAAATACAAAATAGGGTTGGGGATGTGACTCACTGGTTGAGTGCCCCTGAGTTCAATCCCTGGTACCCTCCCCACCCCCACAAAAAAAAAGAAGTGAGCAAAAGTTATCAACCCACAAAAAAGAAGAAACAACAAAAGATGGCTAAATACAAGTTATAGGAGGCTGTTGATTTGGACTGAGCTCCTGCACTGAGCCCAACAAACCAATCAAACCAGAATGGAGTCACTCCTGCTAAGTGCCACAGGGTCCAAATGAACTTTTAAACAGGTTAGTGTTCAAAAACAGGAGATTCACAGCCATCAATCAGAGGGGCTGTCTACCTGAGCCGGCATGATCCAGCAGTCCACTCAGTTTTAACCCTATTGGGAAAGTAACTTTGAAACAATCCACTTTGTTCCTTGTTTCTGTTTTCTTCAGCTCTCTGCTGCTTGTAAAGCCAACCTCCTCTGCACGGCTCATCAGAGGGCTTTATCTAAATCTTTACATGAGATGCTCCCCGTTCATGATTGTTAAACTAAATCTGTTATAATTTTGTCTTTTAACAAGGTGAAACTCCAAATGCCAAATGTCTTCTTTGATATAATGAGAGCAACTAAGAACAGAGCAGGGAGGAAGAGCAGGAGGAAAAGATTAACATTAAACAGAGACATGAGGTGGGAGGGAAAGGGAGAGAAAAGGGAAATTGCATGGAAATGGAAAGAGACCCTCAGGGTTATACAAAATTACGTATAAGAGGTTGTGAGGGGAATGGGAAAAAAAACAAGGAGAGAAATGAATTACAGTAGATGGGGTAGAGAGAGAAGATGGGAGGGGAGGGGAGGGGGATAGTAGAGGATAGGAAAGGTAGCAGAATACAACAGTTACTAATATGGCATTATGTAAAAATGTGGATGTGTAACCGATGTGATTCTGCAATCTGTATTTGGGGTAAAATTGGGAGTTCATAACCAACTTGAATCTAATGTATGAAATATGATATGTCAAGAGCTTTGTAATGTTTTGAACAACCAATAATAAATAAATAAATAAATAAACAAGGTGAAACTCAAAAAGAAAGCACAAAAACCCACTTAAGGAATAGCCATTTCTACAAAGATGATACACAAATGGCCAATAAGCATATGCCAACATACTCAACATCACCAGACATGAGGGGAATGTAATCAGAACTAAATGAGCAGGGCATAGTGGTGCACACCTGTAATCCCTTTGACTGGGGAGGCTGAGGCAGGAGGAACATGAAGATCAGCCTCAGCAATTTAGCGAGGCCCTAAGCAACTTTGCAAGACCCTCTCTCAAAATAAAATATTAAGAGGGCTAGTGATGTGGCTCAGTGGTTAAGTACCCTTGGGTTCAATATCGGGTACCAAAAAAAAAAAAGAGAGAGAGAGAAAATTAAATGAAAGTTCACCTCACATCCATTAGGATAGCTACTATTTTTAAAAAGAGAGAAAGAAAGAAATTAATGAGTGTTGATGAGGATATGGAAACATCAGAACCCCTGTGCTGGTAGGAATGTGAAATGGTACAGCTGCTGTGGAAAACAGTACTGCAGTTACTAAAAATATTGAAAGTAGAATTACAACACATTCTGGCTACCCCACTCCTAAATCCATACCTAACAAAACTGAAAGCAAGATCTCAAAGAGATGTGTACACTCATGTTTATAGCAGAATAATGGCCAAGAGGTGGAAGTAACCCAAGCGTCCATGTGGCATTTACACACAATGGAAAATTCAGCCCTAAAAAGAAATTCTGACATGTGCTATGACACAGATATACCTTACAGATATTATGCTAAATGAAAGAATCCAATCACCAAAAGATTTATCCTTTATGATTCCACTTAGGAGGATTTTAGATAGTCAAATTCATATAAACAGAGAGCAAATAGGAACTGGAGATGAGGGAGAAATGGAAATTCCTGTTTACTGGCTCAGTTTTAGTTTTATCCAGAGAAAGATCTAGAGGTCTGCTGCACAGAAATGTGAATGCTTGACACTGCTGAACCCTATACTTAAATATGTATAGAATGGTAAATTTGGTTATACATTTCTTACCACAATTAAAGTTTTTGAAAAAAGGGTTAATAATCTGTTTAAACATTTGACCTTCCTATTAATAGAAGTTCAGATAAACACAAGACACTGTAATTTTGTCTTTAAAATTAGAGATTTCTTTAATCATAATATCCACTGTTGGCAAGGACTGTGAGAAATGGGAACTAAATGCTCTTGATAGGAATGTGAGCTGTTTCAACACTTCTGAAAGATAATTCAGCCATATGTTTCAAAAGCATTTCAAAATTATTTATATTATTTAACTCAATATTTTGACCTCTGAGAACCAAAAAAAAAAAAAAAAAATCAGTGCAACATGCACAAAATATCTACATACAAGAATGTTCAAAATGTGGTTTTATTTTGTTTTGTTTATACTGGAGATTGAACCCAGGGGTGCTTAACCACTGAGCCACATCACCAACCCTTTTTTTATATTTTATTTTGAGAAAGGGTCTCACTGAGTTGCTCAGAGCCTTGCTAAGTTGCTAAGGCTGACTTTGAACTCATGATCACCTCCTGAGCCGATGAGATTACAAGTGTGCACCATCATGCCCGGCTACACAATGTAGTGTATTTTTTTAAATGAAAGTAAATGGAGGGCTGGGGATGTGGCTCAGTGGTAGAGCGCCAGCCTCTACCATGTGTGAGGCACTGGGTTTGATCCTCAACACCACATAAAAATAAATAAATAAAGATATTATGTCCACCTACAACTAAAAATATATATATATATATATATATATAAAAAGTATCCATAAATAAATTTTTTAAAAATGAATTATGGTACAGCTATATAACAGACTACCTTACAGCTATTGTAAGTTATGTTATAGAAGAACAGTAAATGATTAAAATGATTCAAGAGTATTATTAAGTGACTTTTTTCAAATCTGTATTCATTTTATTTACTTATTTAAGAACAGGAGCTTATACATGACAAAGTTAATAGTGATCATTTCTGAATGGTGGAATTATGACTGTTTTTTTTACTTTCTACATTTTTAAAAGATAATGCATTTGTTACTTCTAAAGTCAGGAAAACATTTTTAAAAAGAAAGTGAAACCTACTGTGCTCGATTACTTTTATAACCTCCCCGCACCCCTCACCCCACAGCCCTCAAAAGAAAAGAAGAGTAGCTTGGTTAATTTCATTCTTTCTGTACTTCACCTCCTACTACAATGTTCGGCTATTTTTCTATTTAAATTTCGAAAATTCACAGATTTCCCACATTTGTGTCATAAGGATTTCCCATGGGTGAGGTTACTTTAAATTCAAAGTTCATTTCAGGCCAGTTTCTCTCACCTCAGCTCTGGACACCACCTATGCCCTTTGCACTGCATTGTGCAGGTCTGCAATAAGGTTGGGTCCTCCCAGATCTCCTGTGGGGAAGCTTCAAGGCCAGGATCCAGTTCCAGGCACAGCTATATAGGAACCCTCCTTGTGTGACCCTCCCTAGACACTGATGATGGCATCAAGGGGGAGTGAGTGCTGGACTCCAGGGAAGCCAGTCCACAGATGAGCTTTTGAGGTTTTGCGCCCCTGTCTCAAAATAAAAAAATAAAATAAAAATGATTGGCCAGGCGTGGTGGTGCACACCTGTAATCCCAGCGCCTCGGGGAGGCTGAGGCAGGAGGACCATGAGTTCAAAGCCAGCCTTAGCAACTTAGTGAGGCCCTAAGCAACTCAGTGAGACCCTGTCTCTAAATAAAATACAAAAAGGGCTGAGGATGTGGTTCAGTGGTGCCCCCTGGGTTCAATCCCCAGGGGGCTTACTTACTTACTTTAGGTGAACTTACTTACATACAAAAAAAGTGCTTGACCCTATTAATCATAAGAGATATGCAAATAAAAACCCAATAAGATGCCACTTCATTCCTACTAGGCTAGTTAGAAGCAAAAAGTCACCTAATTATGCTGGGGATGTGGCTCAAGCCGTAGCGCACTCGCCTGGCATGCGTGCGGCCCGGGTTCAATCCTCAGCACCACATACAAACAAAGATGTTGTATCCGCCAAAAACTAAAAAAAAATAAATATTTTTTAAAATTCTCTCTCTCTCTCTCTCTCTCTCTCTCTCTCTCTCTCTTAAAAAAAAAAAAAAAGTCAGATAATAACAAATGTTAGCAAGGACATAGAGAAATTGGAACCCTCAGTGGAAATAAAAAATGGTATAGCCTCTTTGGAAATGAGTCCAGCCATTTCTCAACCCTGGTACACCCAGGGTTACCACTTGACTTCAATGATTCTACACATAGGTATATATCCAAGAGAAATAAAAACAAGCTCCCACAAAAAAACTTATTTTTGTGAATGTTCATGCCAGCATAATTCATCACAGTCAAAAAGTAGGAACAACCCAAACTACCTCAACTGACAGATAAACAAAATGCAGTCTATGCATACAATGGATTACTGAGTAATAAAAAGGAATGTCATTCTGATACATGCTACCACTTGGATGGATCTTGAAAACATTACACTAAGTGACAGAAGCCAGTCACAGAAATCCACACGTCAGTCTCCATTCACATGAAGTCCAGAATAGAGGTATATACAAACAGAATGTGGAACACGGGTTACTTAGGGCTGGGGAGGAGATAGGAACCTAGGGGGACAGGGGAGTGATATCTAAGAAGTACAGAGTTGTTTCTTTTTGAGATACCGAAAATATTCTAAAATGGACTGGTGATAGTTGCACATATCTCTGAATATACCCAAAACCACGGAACTGTACCCTGAATGACTGAGTGGATTGTATTGGTATGTGGATGATAGCTCAATTAAGCTGTTTTTTCAAAAAGTGCTACCTGAAACTCTGAGCCTGTCCCTTTTATGACTGGGCCTAGTGTACAGAACACCCCCCTTCTTTGGAGTCACAGTGTCTGGCCAAGCTGAAGTTTCTCCAGAGATGACCCAACCCTCGGGTTCTCCCATCACCACCTGAATCCTTCCTCTTCCATCTCCTCTTCCAACCCTTCCCTCCGCTGTGCCTCAGGAATTCTCATCTGAGAGCCGGGGGCTGGCAAGTACCCACATTCACTCTCCTCTCGGCAGCTTTGTATCAGCTAGGCCCTGGCTTCTCCACCCTTTCCTTCTCTTGTGCCCGTGTTTTGTCCTGTCAAACCCATAGCTAGCAAAAGTGGCCCCAAAAGTGGCTACAGGGGAGTTTCCTCAAGGCAGCGCCCAAACCCCCCTGAGATAAGGCCCGATGGGATTACAGAGAGCAGTGCCTCTCGCCAAGGTAATCAGGGTAAAGCATTTTTTAGGCGAACTTACAGAAAGGCTGAAGTGTCACTGCAATGGTCAGAGGGCTGTTCTACAGTGAGAGAAGATGTCCTCCGCAACAGGGTCAGGGTGTAGAGTTTATAGGAGGATGTAAGGAATTTCGCTCAGAGCCAGTTTCAGTGCCTTGGGTAAAACCTCAATTTCTTTATCGGTGCGAGATCCTGGGTTCCAGACACCTGAAGCTGGCCAGGTTACACAGCAGTTCAAGGCATTCTGGTTTTCAATCAGGACACAGAAAGATAGGGGAACCAAGGGACCCCACAATTTACACCCAGATGGCTCTTATAGTCTCACGTGCTCACCTCTCCTGGGATGTCCCTGAGCTGTAGGAAAGAGTGGAATGGCACATAAAGACCTTTTTCCTAATTATATGAAACACTGCAAACAGAACCCACACCAAAAGTAAATACAGATGCATGTTATCACAACCTAAAATCACTTTTTTTTTTCTTTTTGGTACCAGGGATTCAAGCCAGGGGTCTTAACCCCTGAGCTATATCCCCAGCCCTTTTTTATATTTCATTTAGAGACAGGGTCTCACTGAGTTGCTTAGGGTCTCACTAAATTGATGAGGCTAGCTTTGAACTCACCATCCTCTTGCCTCAGTCTCCCAAGCCACTGGGACTACAGGCATGTGCTACCACACCTGGCCCTAAAAATCACAGGTTTTAAAAAGTTTACACAGTGATTCAAGAAAGAATCCTGAAAGCTGTCATCAACTCTTTTCTTTTCCATCCTTTCCAAATCTGATTGGTCACCAACACCTGACCATCCTCTCTCCTAATGCCACCTAAACTGTTCCCTTCTCTGAGCCGCCTATGCTGCTGGCTATTCAAACACTATACATTTCTCTTCTAGACTCTGATTTGTTCCATTAATTAAATGGTACAACCTCTCCCACAGGCCTTGGAGATAAATATCTGCACCCTGACCACTTGGCATTTATTTTTAATAATACAATTTCAGTTTAAAAAAAAAACTACTTATAACATTTTTCAAAAATTTCTCTAATTTTGTTTCATAGTAAAAAGCAGATCCTGAAAACAAAGCTTTAACAGCTCATATTACTTTGGGAAAGACAAAACAGAACAAGCTTGCAGAGCCAGCTAAACAAGGCCTTGGGTCATGTAGAACCTGAAGGATCCTAATCTTAACAGTCACAGGAGATGGTCACCACGGGCCTGGGAGTGCTTTTCTAATTTCTTTATTCATGAAAATCTAAGGAGAAAAATGGTCACAGTTTCCAGGGTTCCCTGCTTGATTATAGCCATTCTCCAAGGCCACATTCTCCCATGCCTTGTAGACCCCATAATATAAAGGAAAAACCTTCAGCAATCTGAATCTTACCACAAGTGTTCCTAGACCCATGACCAAGACTTTAAGGGCCCACAGCCAAATGGGGAAAAGAAAAACAATGTGGTAAACTTCTCATAAAGCTTAAATCTCTCAATTTAAAGGACTCAACTTTATTCTGAGACTGTTGGGGAGGGGTACCAAAATATTATTTTATAAAATAACAGGGCACATATCTGATAAAGATAGGCAGGTGTTTTATCATTTATGTAAAAATCAAAAAATTAGCTATCTTGTACAAGATCCCCAATCTTCTTTTTTAAATATTAGCAATTCAAAAAGCCCACAAATCTGAGTGCCCCTCATCTCCGTACTCCCTGAATCCTCTCCCAGAATGTGGATTCTGACAGGGTCTTCCTGGGTCCTTCGTTGTACCAACTCCAGTCTGATAGTATTGGCTGTTTAGCGTGTTAGGAAAGATCCCGAGGATGTGAGGGCAATCTGGCTGCGACATCTGTCACCCCATTGATCGCCAGGGTTGATTCGGCTGATCTGGCTGGCTAGGCGGGTGTCCCCTTCCTCCCTCACCGCTCCATGTGCGTCCCTCCAGAAGCTGCGCGCTCGGTCGAAGAGGACGACCTTCCCCGATAGAGGAGGACCGACCTTCCCCGATAGAGGAGGACCGTTCTTCCGTCAAGGGTATACGAGTAGCTGCGCTCCCCTGCTAGAACCTCCAAACAAGCTCTCAAGGAAAGATCCCGAGCGCGTACCTGCTCATTGAGGCAAGGCATGCTCAGCCAATTAGCTATGTCTGACGTGGCATTGAGGAGGGTGGGAAGGACATGGGAGATGGAACAGAGGAAGAGTGACATGGGCAATGCATCTGACAAAGGGCAGCCTGGCTTAAGACATGCCAGAGCCCAATATTGAAACCACTTGGTAAAATATAACTGAAAAAAACTTAATGACTTGCTCAGCCCCTTAACTAATAAGTCATCTCGAAACACAGAAAGGAAAGTACTACGAGGTCACAAGGTTACTGAGTGGTCAGCAGGGCTCACTCACTACCTCCTGGTCTGTGATTCATTTCATGCCTCAAGGAAACTCCAGGCATCTGTCCATGCTGAAGCTGTTCCTTCCAGGGTCTGCCTAACACCTGAAAAGAATGCTCAGCCTAGTTAGGCTGACCAGGAAAGGGCTCAGCAGGAAGTAGCCACACAGCTGACCAAGGAAACACAGCCAAAGGCAGTCTTTTTCAAAAAAAGCTAATCTTGTGATCTCATCAGCAATGCAAAGTCCAAAGATTAACAAAATACTGCAGGAAAACAAAGGCACTGAAGAGCAGGAATAAAAACCAAGACTGGCTTCATTCTAGGAGCAGAATTGGCAAAGAAGAGTTCTCCGTGAAACACATCTGGACTGAAGCAGATTCAAGGTTAGCAAGCTGCTACCTTCATGAGTTCGAAAACGATAAAATCTTTGAGAACCATCATCCGCATGGATAGCTCTGCTGAGGCTCAGGGCTCTGAGCTACATGTTGTTCCACCTGCCTCGCAGAACAGGAAACGGGCACCGAAGACCCCATCTGAAACAGGCCACCACATCTGGACACAGGGTAACTGACTCCAAAGTCTAGAGCTTGCATACTCTTTGACCAGTGTCCCTGCTCCTAGGAAGGAATCCTGCAGAAAGGCCAGCCCTGGGGGCAAAGTCACCTGTGTAAGGCTTTACACAACATTGAGGCAAACCAAGTGCCTATTATAAAGAAATGATTAAATCAAGTAGGACCCAGGCATGGAACACCCTGTAGTTCACAGGAGAGGGGTAAATCTTAGTGCTGAGATGGGAAGGGGGCCACATGCACAGAATAGAAACAGAAACTGCTGAACAACAGGTAGAGCCATTCCACTGAGAAAGTCGGTACATACACGTGACACATGACACACTTACCTGCCTACATATGCACAGAAAAAGATCCCAGGAGGATACATGACAAAGCCAACAGAGGGGGAGGGACTTTCATTGTTGCTACTTTATGAATCCCTGGATGGTTAACAGCTTTTTAAAAATATATACTACCTTTTTATTTAAAATATAAATTTAAAAATACAAATAACATCTACATACATAAAAAGAAACAGAGTCATCTTTACTCCTCTTTTGCTGAATCAGGAAAAACCATTTACTAGAAAAGGCAACAGGCTGGGGAAGTGAACCCTGCCTGCCTCCCTCTAGCAGCTTTTGACATTTTTCCCCGCCTTCGCTGGCACATCAGGTTGTATTTTCCGCCCCCCAGTTCGGATCAAAAGCAACACTTAATTTTTGAAGCAGGACTGGCATTCGAAGATCTGTAGAGCAAACCCAGATGGAGCAGAAGTGAGAGAAGCCCAGCCCAATGGAAGTCTGGTGATATCAGACACTGATAGCCACAGCTCCCAACTCTACCCGTCTTGCCTTCACCCTCTTTAAGTCTATTATTTACCCGTCTTGCCTTCACCCTCTTTAGGTCTATTATTTACTTATCATTTATCTTCTCCTTGCTTCCAGATGGGCTTGAAGCAGTTCCCAAATGGGTTTAGGGCAATGAATAATAGTTGACCTGAAAAACTTAAATTACTAGCACAGGAAGCAAGGTGCAGAAATGGCAAGAAGAAATCTTTTTTTTTTTACCCCATCAAGATGGAACTGAAAGCAACAACGGAAATTCCTGCCCCTGCCAATGCCTAAACCAAAGCAAATGTTTTGAAGGGCAGGAAGGCAGTGTTGAAAGACATCCATAGCTGCAAAAAGATCCTCATGTCACCCACCTTCCAGGGGCCCAAGACACTGTGGCTCCATAGGCAGTCCAGATGCCCACAGAGGAGTCCACAGGAGAAACAGGCTTGCCTAGATTGCCATGGACAAGCTCCCCTGACAGGAACCAGCCAGGAAGGAAGAGGACAACAACATACTTCTGTTCACTGAGGATGTGGAGGCCAACAGGCACCAGATCAAACAGGCTGTGAAGAAACCCTGTGAATTGATGTGGCCAAGGTCAACACCCCATAGACCTGATGGATAGAAAAGGCATATGTAGGATTGGCTGCTGATTGTGATGCTTTGGACACTGCCAACAAAATTTTGCTCATCTAAATAGTCCAGCTGGCTAATTCTATGTTTTTTTTTTTTCCAACATCAAAAAGAAATAAATCAGGGGTGGTAATGCAGCTTCTGTAATCCCAGTGGCTCAGGAGGCTAAGGCAGGAGGACTTCAGGTTTGAAGTCAGCCTCAGCAACTTAGCAAGGCCCTAAGCAACTTAGCCAGGCCCTGTCTCAAAATAAAAAATAAAAAAGGGTTGGGGACGTGGCTCCATGAGTAAGGCCCCTGGGTCCAATCCCAGGTACAAAAACAAAAATAAAAACAAAACAAAAAAAGTAAGAAGTGTCTTTTTTAATAGATGCACAGGGATCTCTGTACATTTAGCTATAAGAAAAAAACATACAACTGCAAATTATGTGGGGGAAAAAAAAATCACTTGGCAAAAAGCACACAGTACTGGTACGGAAAGTATGCATTAGCCTACTATTCATGATGCACTGCCATGGAGAATGTTGGAAATATGATGTAATTCCACCATGTCTTAAAATTCTAGTGTATTCCAGATGTATTACAACTGCTTCCAAGAAAGCCCCACTCTGAATGTGACCTCACACCAACGACTCCATAAGAACCTTTCTCAGGACTGGGGCTGCAGCTCAGTGGCAGAGCGCTTGCCTGGCATGCGTGAAGCACTAGGTTCATTTCTCAGTACCACATAAAAATAAACAAATAAAACAAAGGCATTCTGTCCATCTACAACTACAAAAAAAACAATTAAAAAAAAAAAGAACCTTTCTCATGTCTAAGATGCTAAGGACACTTGGCCTGTTTGAAGACCATCATGAAATCTCCCTTCAAGTCTCCTTTTCTCCTTTCTTTTTTCTTTTTCTTTCTTTCTTTTTTTCTTTTTCTTTTTTTTTTTTTTTAATGGTACTGGGGATTGAACCCAGGGACACTCTAACACTGAGCCACATCCCCAACCCTTTTTTTTTATTTTATTTTATTTTATTTTATTTTATTTTATTTATTTATTTATTTATTCATTCATTCATTCATTCATTCATTCATTCATTCATTCATTCATTTATTTATTTATTTATTTGAGACAGGGTCTCTCTAAGTTGCTTAGGGCCTTGCTGGCTTTAAACTTACAATCTCCTGACAGCCTCTGGACCCTGGTTCAACCCCCAGTACCAAAAAAGCCATGCCCAGCTTTTATTTTTTATTTTGAGACCATGTCTACTAAGTTGCTTAGGGCCTTGCTAAATTGCTGAGGCTGTAATTTGTGATCCTCCTGCTTCAGCCTCCAGAGTTGCTAGGATTACAGGCATGTGCCACCGCACCTGGCTTCAAGCACCTGGCTTCCATTTTTCAAGTTAATTATTCCCAGCTATTTAATAGCTTTAGCTACAGAACAAGAGAAGATATAAGTAAGTGTCTTTGTGAATTTTCAAGTAACATGAATGGAAAACAGAAACAGTAATAAAAGCATCTGCCACTTAGTGGTCAGCCCCATGCTGAGTATGTGCCTCTTTTAACAACTTCCCTATTTACAGAAAAGGACATTAAGACTTAGAAAAGTGGAGTAACTTGCTCAAGGTCACCTCCACAAGGTCACCAATTTGTTCAAGGGCAATGGTGGAATTCAAACCCATCTGTCATTAGTTACCTTTAGTCACCTGCCAGACAGACTCAGTTATAAGCTCACTATCACGGAAGAGACTGCCCTAATTCCCTCCAAGGAGGACAAATCCTGAGGTGCACTTCCCCTGCACCACATTCCTCTGTAACTCTGAGCACAGTGCTATTTTTATCCCCATTCTAGTAAATATTGAATATTGGGTCTACCTCTCCACCAAACTGCAATCTCCAAAATGTACAACTTCTCCTCATTACCCTTATTTATTTAGATCTCTGGCCTCTGTAATAGTACCTGGTACATAATAGGTTCCCTGTTCACTGGTTTAATGTATGCTCAGAAATCACCAGCAGCTTAGGGCACTACGCTAAAGAAGCACAGCCCCCAGGGTCCACCCATGTGTAGGCACAATGCCAGCTGAGCAGAGGGGCAAGAGAATGCCCAGGGGATCTCGAAGTACAAAACTCACAGTGATGACACAGAGCAGCACATTCACATTTGAAGGAGAGCAGTGTGAGGGATGGTCTCTGGGGTCATGCCACCTGAGCCAAATCCTACCAAGTGCCCAAGGCCACCTGCTTAACCTCCACATACGTAATATCTTCATCTATAAATCTGATTAACAACAGAACCTACCGCTATGTAATTACTAAGGAACAAATAAATAAAAAATACTTTAGACTAAAAGCTTGCTCTTTATTTTTTTTTTCCTAATCTTTGGTAGTTATAAATGGAAAGCATGCCTTTATTTTATTTGTTTATTTTTACATGGTGCTGAGCATCGAACCCAGTGCATCACACATGCTAGGCAAGTGCTCTGCCACTGAACTACAACCCCAGCCCAAAAGGCTTGCTCTTAATAAGCACATAATAATTACCATTGCTAATGATTGTTACTATGTTAAAAAAAAAAAAAGGGAATTCCTGTTTGTCATTTGTTTTCCCCACTGGACCAAAAAGCTGTAAGAAATAAGGAGGAGGGCTTTCTTTCCCTTTGGTCACTTAATACAAAGCAAACCATTATAGTTAAAGGATAATGTAATTACACCAATGATTCATCATTCCCAGCAATGGCCCTGGGTTTCTCGACAATCTCGGGTAACTTTCAGGTTTGAAATCATGTGATTCTATGTCAATTTACTTCTTAAGCTAGACCAAGAACCCAAAAATCTGCTGTGAAGGAACGAAATTTCATTTTTTTACTCCAAGTAAAATATTACACAAGCAAATAGGTAAATATTACACAAGTAAAAAGACACAGTCTAAATATAATTTGATACAAACATCAAAATCTCAAATTTGACAGCTTCAATTCTATCTGTAAAAAAGGAAGCATCTCTTTTTACAATTGCTTTCCTAATAGAAAAATAAACTCCTTTGATCTTGTATTTTATTAGCTATCTTGCAACTAAAAATACTATCAAATATTTTGTGATTTAAAAAAAAGTTACAAAGACATTGTTGACACAAGTAACAACATTTTAATATGAACCTGGAAAAGTATGAAGTTGAATTTCCTGGCTATGATAATGGCACTAAGATTATCTATAAGACTGCTTTTGTTTCAAGATTTGACTCCTACTTACAAATGTTCTCGTGATCGTATCTACAGGTCCTTCTGTGCACTGAAACGTACAAATTACTTACTGTTCATCAACCCAGTTCGTACAATTCTGTTTGCTTTTCTAATCCATTCTGCTTGCTTCTGTTTTATTCTTCCTGCTCTTTAAATCTATAATTCTGTTCCTCTCATATCTTTTTTTCTTAAAATACTTGAGGCAAAATCACAGGCAGTTCACAGGCTATGTTTTTTACACTCAACTCTGAAAGTGAAAGCAACTGGAAATAAAGGAAACAAAAATAGTTGTTAAATCTCAGCATTTCACAACAAGTCTGCATCACAGGGAAAAACCCCAGGGTTTATAGCAATATGGGGTTTTTGATGGGGAGGGACACCAGGGATTAAACTCAGGAGCACTCAACCGCTAAGCCACATCCCTTGGTACATTCTTGCCTTGCATTTTATTTAGAGACAGGGTCTCACTGAGTTGCTGAGGCTGGCTTTGAATTTATGATCCTCCTGTCTCAGCCTCCTGAGCCGCTGGGATTACAGGCATGTGCCACCTGTAAGCAATATGTTTTAAGCAAGTCATACAGAACCATCACATAGTATCATAATATAAAATATTGACCGAATAGAAGCACTAAGTCCTTTCTAAGAATGGACTAGCCTCTGAAAACACAGCCCCATAAACAAGATGTTGCAGTCTAGTACAACAAAAAAGAAATGATTTTTTTAAAAAGAAAATTATATTTACTACCTGCCCTTCAAGTTCTTGAGGACTCAGGTTCTGCTTATCAGTCCAATGACCAGGCTTGGTTTCATAATTTTTATTTTTTATTTTTTATGCCACATAGGAACAGTGAGCCTTAAGAGGAAGGGGAAGGAGAAGACAAGCAGGAGGCAGGGTTTTGTTATATGAATGTTTAGGCAAACAGCCACACTGGTTTCAAATTTATGTAACTCCTAAATGATCTACCCCTTTACAGTCTTTATAGGCACATAATTTCTCTGACTATTCTTTTATATCGAGAGCATTCCAGATATTGTAGGTTCTCCTGTGAGGGCAAAACAAACATAAAAAGCCCAGGTAAGAAAATGCTCTGCCAAAAAAGGTGTTTCAGGCAAAGTGAGATGACAGCCTTGGGGACAAAAGACCAGTTTACTGGTTCTAACAAGATTAAGTAAATGTTATATCTATAGCTAACAACCTGTGTTATACACTGAATAGTTTAAGACACTGAATAGTCTGTTAAGAGGGTAGATCTCATGTTCTCACCACAATAAAATAAATTTTAAAAAAAGAAAGAAAAGATTAGCTATCATCTGTTGAGTGGTTTTCTAGTGTGCCCTCAGGGACAGCTGGGAGTGAGAAATGCCAGTACCCCTAAAATGCGGCAACACAGACTCCACCCATGCCCCCCCTACACACACACACACACACACACACACAGCCGCTTCCTCCTTTGCCAGCTAACTTCTACATCCTAATTCCTCTGTGTGCTTCATGTGGTTTTTGTTTGTTTTTTAACATCCCACTCTGCCCTTGTCTAGGAGACACAGCATGGTATACAATCATGGGCAAAATCCTCAAGATTATACTCTCCAAGAACCTGAAAATCCTAGTAACTCATGTGCCCAAAACCAGCTCTACGTGCCAAGCAAGAGGCCAGAGACCTCAAATGGCCACCACACAGACCCAGGCTCACCCGGGGGCGCCCAGCCACCAGGGACCTGCCAACAGCACAGGCTGAGGTTTCTGCTCCTCTCCCTGTGGGGACAAGTAACAAAGAGTGACCAACTCAAGAGCCCCACTGGGTGTTCTCCCTCTAGGCAAACTATGGAGTGTGGCCTAGAGACTTGCAAGAGGCTGACCTCAAGGGACTCAGGGATGGCCAAGGGGGTGAGGTGGTCTAACTATGCTTGGGGGGGGGCAGCGCAGCCTGTGGGTGGGGAGCACCCACAATGCATTGTGGGGGTCTGGCACTCATAATGCACCAGATGGCGGGTCTGAATCCATGCACACCTGGGGCGTGGGTCAGGGAGCCCAGAGACAGGGAAAGGGAGTGACTGCCGCTCTTTGTTAAGGTTGGCTGCTCAGGGTGGCGGACGAACATAAAGGGAGTGGAAAGAAGATGCGAGAATCACAGTTCAGAAGTTCAACCCACCTCCCCTCTTCTGGAAAGCTAAGCACCCCCCTACTATACCAGCCTCCTACTCAGACTCCTAGGGCACTGAGTGGACACTCCAAGGCCACATCCCAAGGCCACCATCATCTGCTGCACGCTCCTCGACGGGCTTACTTTCTGCTTTTCTCCTGAGGGCTCTGGGCTCTGACCACACCAGTGAGACCCCTCTTCCTCTCCTGGCCAGTGGACACTCCACTCTCTCTCGCTGGCAACCCCTGCCTCATGTGGCTGAGGCAAAATATCAACAGCAAACAGAGCCCTTGGGATGGCCAGGATCCCTGCAAACACTTCTCATGTGAACTCATTTACCCCACACGACCACTTTCGAAGGGACACTGTTGGTGTTCCCACCTGAACAATGAGGCACAGAGAGACGATGTGACTTTCTCAAGGTCCCACTGCTAGTACGAGGTAAAGCCAAGGTTTAAATCCATTGTCAGCAACAGAGTCTCTGCTCCCCACCCACAGGCTGCGCTGCCCCCGACAGCACAGTTCAGACCACCTCATCCCCTTGGCTATCCTGAGTCCCTTGAGGCCAGCCTCTTGCAAGTCTCTAGGCCACACTCCACATTCACCTCACATGAGGATAATCCTCAGCTTCTCTCCCCACCTAGATAAGAAGGCCCATAAGAGCGAGGCTTCATTTCCATATCATCTCTGTATTCATTTTCTATTGCCGCTGTGATAAATTGTCACCAACTTGATGGCTTGTAAAAACATACCTTTTTTTTTTTTTTTTTTGGTACCAAAGATTGAACCCACGGGCACTTTAACCATTGAGCCACATCGCAGGCATTTTTATTTGAGACAGAGTCTCAGTAAGTTGCTGAGGCTGGCTTTGAACTCACAATCTTCCTGCCTCAGCCTTCTGAGTTGCTGGGATTACAGGCATGCACCACTGTGCGCAGCTTACAACATGCATTTTTCTTTTTTGGGTGGTGATGAGGGTGTGCCAGGGATTGAACTCAGGGGCACTCAACCACTGAGCCACATCCCCAGCCCTATTTTGTATTTTATTTAGAGACAGGGTCCTCATTAGCTCCTCATTTTTGGTGAGGCTGGCTTTGAACTCACGATCCTTCTGCCTCAGCCTCCCAAGCTGCTGGGATTATAGGCATGCACCACCATACCTGGCTACAACATGCATTTCTTAAGGTCAGAAGTTCAACATGGGTCTCTGCAGGCTACAACCAAGGCATCAGCAAGGGTGTTTTCCTTCTGGTGACAATCTGTTTCCCTGCTTCTAGGAGTGCTCACTTTCCTTGACTCACTTTCCTTCCTCCATCTTCAAAGCCAGCAACTGATCATCTCTATGACCCTTCCATGTCTCCATCTGACCACAACCAGGAAGGTTCTCTTTTAAGGACTCACGGGATTAGATTGGACCCACCTGGATAACCCAGGATAATCACCCCATCTCAAGGTCCTTAATATGGTCACTCCTTGCAAAGTCCCTTTTGCCATGTAATGAAATCTATTCACAGGTTCCAGGTACTAAAATGTGGACATCTTGGAGCCATTATTCTACTACCACCAACTTTGCATATAAACCAATGGAGCCTCCCCCTGACAAATACGGGATTGATCTCCGTCACACTCCAGCTGAACCAACTCCTGGATGCCAGAGTTATGGTCCTTTCATGAGCCCTTTATGTGCTGTGGCCTCCAAATGACAAAGAGCTTTTTTAACACCCCCACCCCCAATAATGAGAGCACATGATGGATACAGATTTTTGACATTTAGGGATAGACCACAACGCTAACAAATCAGGGGTTTGATCCCATTTCAAAACTATTTTCCTTTTTGCTTCTTAAAACATAACAACTTGTTTCAAAATATAAAAAAATCACAATATTAAATAAAAATTCTTCCTCTCTCCCTGCCTCCTAGGCATTTCTGTATCCTTCCAGAGGTATTTTATGCATATGCAAGTAAATGGTAGCACTACATACATCCCTTCCTGTTCCCCCCCTCCTTTTTACTTAACAATGTAGACTGCTCTACATCTTACTTTTTTGCACCTGCTTTCTATTCCACTGTGCAGATGTACCATAACTGATTTCACCAGCTCCCACCCATCACTCTTATGCTAAATCGACAGTGCTCCATGAATACTTGTGAGTACATCTGAGGGATATTTTTTTCAGTAAGTGTAATTTCTGGGTTCAATAAGATAATGTGAATTATTGACTATAATAGATATTGGCAAGGTACTCCCTGCAAAAAATAGTTGAATGAATTGTTTTCCCATATCTTTCCTAACATGATCAGTTTTCAAAAACTTTTTTAGGGGCTGGGGCTGCGGCTCAGTAGCAGAGTACTTGCCTAGCATGTGTGAGGCACTGGCTTTGATCTTTAGCACCACATACAAAAATAAATTTAAAAAAATAAAGGCATGCTGTCCACCTATAATTACAAAAAGAAAAGAAAAAAAAAAAGCTTTTTTACCCTTGCCCATCCCAGACAGATGAAATATAGTCAAGTGAAATTTAACTGGTATTTTTTTTCAATTATGCATGAGATCAAGCACTTTTCATATGTTAAGGAGCCACTGATTTATTTTATATGAATTATTTGTTCATATCCTTGACCATTTTCTTATAGTTTTTATTTGATTTGTAGGAGTTCTTTTGTGCTAGGGAGATTAATATTCAGTCCATAAAACAGTTGCAAATATATTTTTCTGGTTTGTTTTAGGTAATGAATTTTATCCTTCTTTTCCTTATGGCATCTAGGTTTTGCACCGTATGTAGAAGCATCACTCCTACTCCGAAATTATGAAAATTATTCTCCTTTGACTCTTCTAGAGAGACTACTCATCCATATACAGTGAAAAGTTCTGTTCTATGGTCATGAATTACACTCTGGCCATAATGTGCTATTGGCCATAATATATGGAAACTAAATTTAATTTTCTTAGTAGCTTTTATTTTGTGAAGCTCTGCAGTTATAAATCACCATCCCATGACAGCTGGTGAGACAGGGCAGCACAAGACTTATTTGTCCTGTTTTACCAGAGAGGTTAAAGTCCTGCCCAAAGCCACACAGTGTCATGAATACTCAAACTCAGAACTTGTGAATGTCAGAAGCTGTTCTCTCTACCTCCCCCCCAACAGCCTCTCTTAACAAAAACATCCATATGCATTCAAACCTTGAGGTCATCTCTGAAGCCATTTCCAAATAATTTCAAAAGAAGGTGAATCATAACTTTTCTAATCAAAACCAGCATTTATTTAAGTGGGCCACACGGTGATCCAAATAAAGTGACTCATCCTCAAAGTCTGAGCCAATGTCCCCATCAATGGACAGAAGTCCATGTGCCTATATCATTCTGCCAAGTAAGGAACTTAAATGTTCCCGGATCCCCAAGGACTCAAGAGTGGATAGTAAGGAGCAGAGTTTCTCGGTGTGGGGAGTAAAGGAGGCGAGGGACATCCGAATCACGGGAGGCTCTTTTCAGATCGCGTGTACCCCAATACCCCTTCACTGCACAGTCCCAACCAGAAGTGCACCACAGACCCCTCCAGTGTGTAAATAATGCAAAACAGTTGAAAATCACCTTTCCAGAACACAAGTCTGCATCTGGGCAACCCCTGATGCCATACCCCTTCCATCCTCCACCCAACCCCTTAACTCTTTTTTTTTTTTTTTTTTTTTTTTTTTTAAAGAGAGAGAGAGAGAGAGAGAGAGAGAGAGAGAGAGAGAGAATTTTTAATATTTATTTATTTTTAGTTTTTGTTTGTATGTGGTGCTGAGGATCGAACCCGGGCCGCAAGCATGCCAGGCGAGCGCGCTACCGCTTGAGCCACATCCCCAGCCCGCCCTTAACTCTTCTGTACTCCCTGATGTCCATTCACAACCAGGTCAGTCCAGGTTTCCCTGCCTTGGGCCCTTTGTTCCTCCACCCAATTCACCATGGTGGCCCTTTCCCATCTGCAGGCTCCTCATCCACACCTCCTCCTTCAGGACTTTCCTGACCCCTCATTAAAGTAGACTCTTCCAGTAATGCTCTAGCTTCTTATTTTTACATTTGATTTCATCACAGTTGGTATTATTTTATCTACTAATCTGTTTTCTTGTTTATTATCTGTCATCTTTAAAAAGTCCCCTGAGGGCAAGGACCTTGTCCAAATCATTCATGCTATAACCCTAGCACTTAGCATAGTGCCTGGCATACAGTCAGAGCTCAATAGGTATTGAATAAATTAAATTGGATTGAATGAGTTCCAGCTCTTTCCCCATCTCAGCATCACCATCAAGGTTCTGAGCAGCCCAAAAGCCTGGGATGGACAGGTGGATATGAGGATCACTCACCTGGCCTATCCTCCTCGCTCACCTCCCCTCGCTCATGATTAATCCTTCCTCTTAAGAGAAAAGAAAGTGCTTAGAACAGCCCAGAGTGGAATACCGAAAAAAAACATGTTTTCCTCAGCTATTTCCTATCTTTTCTCTTGACCTCATTCCACTGAACTGTGGAGGATGAGTTGGGGAATAATGTTAAAATTTTGCTTTTAGAAATCAAAAGTAGGAAATAGGAAAGACAGAATGAATCAGATATAACTTTCCTGTGTTCATATATGAATTCATGACCAGTGTAACTCCACATCATGTACAACCACAAGAGTGGGAAGTTATACTTCACGTATGTATGAATACACTCTGTCATGTATATGTAAAAAGAACAAAGTTTTAAAAAATCAAAACTAGCCTAGCACAGTGGTGCATCCCTATAATTCCAGCAACTCTGGCTGCAGCAGGAAGATTGCAAGTTCAAGATGAGCCTTGGCAACTTAGCAAGGCCTTGTCTCAAAATGAAAAGGGCTGGGGGTGTAGCTCAGCAGTGGAGCGCCCACTAAGCATGCATAAGACTCTGGGTTCCATCCCCAGCAACAGAAATAACTAAATAATAATACAATAAATATAGCAATCAAACAAAAAATAACTGGTTTACTAAGTTCCACTGTATGAAATCTGTGACATGAATTATCCTTTCTATCGTGACAGCCCCATGAACCAGGTATCACAATTACCCCAATTTTATAACCAAGAAAATGGTAACCAGTCCTGCAGCTCTAAGTGAAGAAGCCAGGATTCGAGTCCCAGTGGACGGACTCAGAAGATCCCTCACTCCCACTGCATGGGACCCCCCACGAATAACAGGGCGCCCACTTCCTCCTTAGTAATAAATACTCAAAAGATAGCCAGGAGTAGAGAATGTCAACTTTAAAAACTAAGTTATTAAAGGCTCAAATGTTTTAGGGATGTGGGGGCAGGACCAGAGTTCTGGGAGAAGCTAACAGCCAGACATCTGAAAATGACATTCTCTTCTTTGGAAAGGAGATAACACAAGACAGACCTGTTTAGGGTCATTAGCTATACAGGGCCCCTTAAAGATAACCTATTGTGTGATAATTCTAGGTTTGGTTCTAGTGAGGGATTTTTTTTTTTTAATGACTAAATAACCCTCCCTGAATTCTAAGACATAAAGATGCCAAGACACAGATATGAATCAGGTCACTTGCATTGCAAAGCTCACTGTATGTGCTGAAAGAAACATCACTCTGACAGGGCTCCAGAATGCTGGAGAATAGAGGAGAAGCAGGACTCGACTTTGCTACTGACATTAGGACAAGCACAGAAAACAGGACCAGCGTGGGGTGGTTAGGAAGCACTAATGACCTTGTGTACTAATTTCTATATCAAAATAGACTCTACTGTCATGTATATCTAAAAAAGAATAAAATTAAAAAAAAAAAAAAAGCAGCAGCAGCACTAATGGGGCTGGGCATGGTGGTGCACACCTGTAATCCCAGTGGCTTGGGAGGCTGAGGGAGGAGAATTGGGAGTTCAAAGCCAGCCTCAGCAAAAGTGAGGTGCTAAGAAACTCAGTGAGACCCTGTCTCTAAATAAAATACAAAATAGGGCTGGGGATGTGGCTCAGTGGTTGAGTGACCCTAAATTCAATCTCCAGTGCCCCTCCCCAAAAAAGAAACACTAATACTTTGTGGGAAAAATAGGAGCTCAGCCCCCAGGAGTAGAGGGCCTGTATCAGCAGGATATTGCAATATAGGTGTAGAAGGGCTGCGGTGGGCATTTTGGCATGGGGGAGTCCTTGGATGAGGAGAGAGGAATATGGACTTCTATCCTGTTAGAAGGCAGGGACAGAGTACAATCATGCCTCTTATAAACTTGGCTCCATGACTGTCCCCCTGAGGATGCCAAATCCAAGGATATTCAAGTCCCCGACATAAAAGGCAAGTATTTGCATGTAACCCATGCACACCCCCCCATATACTTTAAATGATCTCTAGATCACTTATAATACCTAATACAATGTTTACACATCAATTCATTCACATGGATTCAGTGCAGTATTCAGTGCATGGCAAATTCAAGTTTTTCCTTCTTGGAATTTTCTGGAATTATTTTTTTCCCAGTCATGATTAGTTGAATACATGGATGTGGAACGTCAGATAGGGAGGGCCAACTACAAATGAAAGCCCAACACAATGGCAGTGATTCATCTGGGGACAGGTGGAGGAAGAATTAATAAGGAAAGAAATTACAGGCCACGTACTTCAACCGGGGGCTGCTGGAACACACCAGGCAGGGGAAAAGCCACGGAAAAGTACCTGAAAACAACAAAGAAGCAAAGCACAGGGGATTTCTGCAGGACAGCGAAACTACTTTGCATGATCCTATTCTGGTGGCTACATGTCTACAATGACACGTATTATACGTTTGTCAAAATCCAAAGAACATCATACCAAGAATGAACCCAACCATAAACTCTGACCTATGGGTGATAAGGACAGGTTAATGTAGGTTCACTGATCATAAAAAATGCACCTCTTTGTGGGGAGGCTACACATATTAGGAGGGCACGAGGTGTACCAATCTCTGTATTTTCTGCTCAATTTTGCCGTGAACCTAAAACTGCTCTAAAAAAATAAACAATTAAGATAAACGAATGATAAGAAAAGCTTGGACAAAGGGTATGATAGAGAAAAAAGAGTCAGGGGTGACTCAGAGACCAGGTGATTGGAAGAAGAATGGAATCACCAGGAGGATGAGGAAGTTGGAAAGGAGTCCTGTTTTCAGAAGTAAGAAAGATTAATCTGACTGGGAACATGGTAGATGAATATAGGACATTCGTGCAGTCCTGTTTGGGGCAAAACAAGAAAAGGGTATAAGGTACAGAGATTAGGGGTAAATTCAACATTCAACGTTCTACTATTTTTTTTTTATTTTTTTAGCTGTACATGGACACAATACTTTTATTTTATTTATTTATTTTTATGTGGTGCTGAGGATTGAACCCAGTGCCTCACACATGCAAGGCAAGAACACAACCACTGAGCCACAACCCCAGCCCAAATGTTCTGCTTTTAAACTGAGAAAAGTCTTTAAAAAAAAAGAAAAGAAACTTAACAACATCCAGGAAATCACCATCTTTACCCAATATGTCCCCTCTGTGGTGAAGCCCTGCTGCTAGAGAGGGGTTTCAGCTACTTGTACAAATGGGAACAACCAGGAACTATGTGTGATCTACCCGTCAAGTCTGAATCTACCTAAAGGATCACAATCCAAATCTGGAGAACTGGCAAGCAAGAAGATTTCACTTGGGAACAAGGAGTGTGCCCCCAAATTAAGCAGGGGGATATGATGGGAGGCAGTATAGTTCCTCAATACCAAACCTCCTGGCTGTGCATTCACATCCTGCCCTCTGCCAAGGGAAACTTCCATCTCTCTGTGCTTCAGTTTCCTCATCTACAAAAAGAACATGACCGCCAGCTTCGTGTATCTGCTGTGAAGACCACATGAGCAAACATGGAGACATGTGCCTGACACTCACCATGCCAGCTACCATCAGGGTTCATTTTCATTTTGAGGGGTACTGGGGATTAAACTCAGGAGCACTCGACCACTGAGCCACATCCCCAGCCCTATTTTGTATTTTATTTAGAGACAGGTTGCTTAGCACCTCGCTTTTACTGAGGCTGGTTTTGACCTTGAGATAGATCCTCCTGCCTCAGCCTCCTAAGCCACATTTTCTATCTTAGTCTTGCTACTATCAGGGTTCATTTTTTATCTTAGATTTTTCCAAGCCCCCCTGAGGTGAAAAACTGCTGAGGTGCTTTCCTCTTCACCACAGAATATTTCTTCCTTAGAAACAACAATTCTATTCAACTATCTTCTTTGTCAGATGGGAATTTAATACTCAGGGTGCAGAATGTTTTAAATCTACATGCTTTGAAACACGATCACACATGTGAACCACACACTGTGGCCACTCCCTGCAAGTCAAATCATTTACTCATGAACATTCAATACCTGGCCAAGTTGAAGAAGCTTAAGACACAGAGAAGCAAGTCCTTCTAAAAGAGGGTGAAATGCCAACGTTATTATTAGCTCTATTTGCCATAGGTACTGCAATCCAAGGGCACTTGACATGTGTCTAGACAGCCTAGCCAAGTTCTCAAAACAGAGGTCACAGTTTTGCAAGGTTTCTCAAACAGGGAAATAGGCTGACTAGAAAGTCAGCATCTGGTGGGCACCTCACTGGAAATCATTACCCTGATTTCCCAACGCAGGAACTTTGTGTGTTTGGGCACAATGACCTCAGTTTTTCTGGGTCTGATTACCAGGAGGCAAGCAGATGAAAAGACTCCAGGTGGTTTGCTGAGACACAAGACCTATGGTGACAAAGCCCCCAATCCAGACAGTGACCTCTCACCTTCAGTTATAGCAGGTACAGCCTGCCCACTCCCGCCAACCTCTTCCAAATGCCATTCTGCCTAAGAGCTGCTCATTCAAGAAGAAATCAGAAGATAATTATAATGCAACAGAAAACTCTTTTGAGTGTGTCCTATTTGTAACTTCAAGGAGTATTGGTTCCCTACATACAAAGCCCTCTGTTCTGTCCTGTACTTTGACCCACTGGATTTCCATTTATAAGAGGAACTGGGCAGTATTTATAGTTTTAGAGGGAAAAGACCCTAGAGCTCAGGAGAGAGGGAGACACAGCAGTTTCTCCATGAACCCAGTGAAGTCTACTGACCTAACAAAACCCACAATGAGAGTGGATTTCTCCATCCATGAGGGAAGGGGCTGTTTGTGCATAGATAGGTAAAAGAGAAAAAGCCCAAGAGCCCTCCCCACCCACATTCCAGGGAATTCGAAGAACACCTGAACAAAGCCTTGGATTTTCCTGAGCCTGGGGCCTAACTCTAAAGAATAGGAGTCCAGCTAATTGGATCTTTCTTTTTCTAAAGCAATTAAACAATCTGCTTTTACTATTTAACATCCAAACATCACAGGAATGCATTGAAAAACAGAGAGATAAAGTGCAGCCACCCTCATTTGGGTTCACCTCAGACCTCTTACAAAATATCTAAATTCTTCCAGGAAGAGGTGATAAACTGGGATTGAAACTGGCATAGTGATAATTCTGGTATGTCTCCCTTGACACACCTCCACTTCTTTTGAGATCAGTCCCCAGATTGTGGAGCTTGTGCAGCAGGATCCCATCCCCACACACCCCCATTTGCTCACACTCCTGGCCCTGCCACCAGGCTACAAAGCTGGGAGCAACTCGGGGGAGCAACTTGTTCCAATTTATGTTCTTCAAAAGATTACTCCAGGGCTGGGTTTGTGGCTCAGTGGCAGAGTGCTTGCCTGACAGGAGTAAAACATCAGGAATGAAGGGTCAGCATGGATCAGCAGAGAAACTTGTTTGGACTTGTTTGGACTTTGCAGTGACTCAGTGACTTTTTAGTGCTGGTCACAAGATGACCAGAGAGTGTGTCTATGTTAGATAAGTGGATGATGTAACCTTCTTGAGTGTGGATGATGTAACCTTCCAAGTGGTAAACGAGTTGATAAAGTAGTCAGGTAGTATGCTTATGTTAGATAAGTTAGGTATGAACAGCTTGTAAAGTATATAAGCGCGGGGGAAACTCCATGTAATTGCTCACAACTAACTCTCGTCGCCTGAGAGTAAGATCGTGCAGTTGTGTGCCAGCCACCTCGTGTATTGCTTTGTGTGGTGTGCGAATAAACCAGCATTTCAAAAGGCAATCGAGTTCGTGCTTGGTGTTCGCGTACGTCGCGGTCCGGGGTCCAGTGCAGATATCCGGAAGGGAACTCCTGGTAACCAGACAAGGCTGAGAAGCTGCTCGTGACAAGCGGTAACACTACTGGATTAGAAAGAACACTGAGTCCCAGAAACTGGCTTTAACAAGTGTCCCAGATCATTCTTATATTCAAAAATCACAGGGCTGGGATCGTGGCTTGGTGGTAGAGTGCTCGCCTAGCATGCATGAGGCACTGGGTTCAATCCTCAGCACCACATAAGAAAAATGAAATAAAGATACTGTGTGTCCACCTACAACTAAAAAATAAATATATTTAAAAAAAAATCACAGATATGCTGGGCATGGTGGCACAGGACTATAATCCCAGTAACTTGGAAGGCTGAGGCAGGGGGATTCCAAGTTTGAGGCCAGCCTCAGCAACTCAGTGAGACCCTGTCTCAAAATAAAGTAAGGACTGGGGATAACTCAGAGGTAGAATGCTCCTGGGTTTGATCCCAAGTGCCAAGAAAAGGAAGAAAGAAGACCAAAAGAAAGAAAGAAGGGCTGGGGTTGTGGCTCAGCGGTTGAGCACTTGCCTAGCATATGTGAGGCACTGGGTTCAATCCTCGGTACCACGTATAAATAAATAAAATAAAGATCCATTGACGACTAAAAACTACTTTAAATAAATAAAATGCATTGTGTTCATCTACTATTAAAATATTACCAAAAAAAGAGCGCATGAGAGGAAGGCAAGCACTTGAGTGGAAAATCCCAGGTTGGCCACACCCATTACAAGTAGAGAAATCCCAGGGACAGGCACTGGGAGCGGCAGTTAAGGGCTCTGCAGCCCTTGGGAAGCGTGATAAAAGGTAACTGCGGTGTCTGACTTTTCAGGTCCAAACAGTTGCCTTTGAGCCTTACAATAAGCCACCAACTTGCTGGCACTAACTTTAGGGGGTCCCTCTTCCTCATAACCATATAACCAGCAATAACTAAAGCACAAAGGGACAAAATTGACAAGTACCGTAAATCTTATTATTACTGCAAATTCTTATAGGATCTGCCACCACAAGAGCCAATGCGTTTCACTCGCAGCAGCTGATCTTAGCTGAGAATCCAAATCAGTGTTATCTTCACCTCTCTTCCCTCTCTCACTCACCCCCACGCCCCTACCAACACCTTCTCTTTTGTTTCCAAGATCATCAGAAATAACTTCTACCTAGAGATGGCAAAATTGGGCTTAGGGGACTAAGCACAGCCTTTCTATATGTGCAGCAAAAAGGGTCACGGGAACTAGAAGCAGGGAGGGGCAGAAATCATGGTGCACCCTGGGAATGAAGCGGTGCTGGTGAAAAAAATAAAGGCTAAGGGTAACCAACACCAAGGTCAGTAAGACCACACAAGTGTCTCGGGCTGTGCTTAGCATGGCTGGGTCAGGCTGGATTGTAGGATGCTTGAGACCAAGTGCAAGGATGTGAAAGAGGAGGCCAGCCACAGGTAGGCCACATGGAAAACACCATACTAAGGCACAGTTCCTCTTAGGGCTCCTGCTGTCCCTGCTGGGGTCAGGCTAGGTGGGGTCTGTCTCCTGAGTGTAAAGGAGGGGCTCTCAATGCCATGTCAGGGCAAGCACCCCATACCGATGACCGCTGTCTAATGACACTTGAGGCTTAAATTGTGTCTGTCCACATTTTCTCTGATACTCAGGAAATCCGTCCAAATGCCACAGGGTTCTGAGCAAAATCAGGCACAAAGAGGCACAAAGAAGGAAAATACACATTTGAGATGGAAAAAAAATGGGAAAGGAGGTTAGAAAAAGGGGGATGGAAATAACCTGGCAACAGTGATCTCAAAATTAAAATGCTCTGAAGTTTTACATTTACCTCATGGTTTTTGTAAATAAACCAAGACAAAGGTCTGCTTGTCCACAATGTCAGTGAAAAAATTAAAACTCAGCCCCCAAATTACAGCCTTTGAAGACCTCCATGGAATCTGAGTCCCCGGACTGAATAATGTACTCAGTATGGCTTTTAAATTTTTCCCTTAAATTGGACATGGTGGCACACACCTGTAATCCCAGCAACTTGGAAGTCTGAGGAAGGAAGATCACAAGTTTGAGGTCAGCCTCAGAAATTTAGCAAGGCCCTAAGCAACTTAACAGGACCCTGTTTCAAAAATCAAAAGGGCTGGGGATGTAGTTCAGCAATAAAGTACCCCTTGGTTCAATTCCCAGTACAAAAATCAATAAATAAAAATCCCCTAAGGTGGATACAGTGATGCACACCTGTAATTCTACTGACAGAAGTCTGAAGCAGGAGAATCCCAAATTTGAAGCTAGCCTCGGCAACATATTAAGACCCTGTCTCAAAATAAAATATACAAAGGGCTGGGAATTTAGCTCAGTGGTAGAGTACCCCTGGGTACAATCCCCAGTACCAAAAAAAAAAAAAAAAGTCCCCTTAATAGTGGTATCAGAGAGAGAGCCATCTTGGCTCCAAAAGCAAACAGGTGGAAATTTTAAAATTGAGGGCTGGAAAATGGGTATGTAAATAACTATGGGTTCAATTTCTATCTCCTCTACCTGTTCAAGTTATAAAATCTCTCTGAACCATAGAAAATGACTACAATTCCTATTTCACAGGACTAAATGAGATAATGTAAATCAATGCCCAGGGCAGTGCGTGGTACATGGTGAGTACTGAATAGGTGTCCCCATCTCTTTCCTAAAACATGGCATCATGACAAACAAACAAAATGTTCCTGGAAGCAAGTCACAAAGCTCTATGCTTCTCCTTGTCTCTGGCCTTTGGTGCCCTCTTTTATTTCCCTCACTCCCTTTTATGTTCTTCCATTCCCAGAAAACCAGAGCTTCCTAATAGAGGGTACTCTGGTAGCCATTAGGGATATATTAGGAAATTTCCAGCCTGAATCAGAAAAGTGCTCGAGACTTTCTTTTCTTATTTTTTCCCCCAGTACTGGGGATTTACCCAGGGGCACTCTACCACTGAATTATATCCCCAGACCTTTTTATGTTTGTTCGTTTTAAGACAGGTTTT
This sequence comes from Marmota monax, assembly GCF_021218885.2. Taxonomy (NCBI): domain Eukaryota; kingdom Metazoa; phylum Chordata; class Mammalia; order Rodentia; family Sciuridae; genus Marmota; species Marmota monax. The sequence goes on along the minus strand of NW_026693933.1, from coordinate 11,760,822 downwards.
CACTCAGTTGCCCAGGCTGGCCTCAAACTTGCAATCCTCTGGCCTCAGCCTCCCAAATCGGTAAGATTACAGGCATGCGCCCACTGTACCTGGATCCCTTCTTATTTTCCTAAGGATCCAGACTCCCTGGGAGGGGGTAAAAATAAAGAATCAAGACCATCTACATATGTAGTTCAATATAAGTTCCACTGTTAACTGCCAGATTTCAGGAATGCAAGAGAATATAGACATCTCTAAGCTACACAAGAGAAGGAGACATGGACTATTAATGCTAGACATTCATGAAGGGGGACAAAATTAGTTTTGCCTTATACCTAAGAAATAAAATTTAACTGAGTAACAAATGCTAATTGTTTTTAAGTGCTTGAAGGCCACATAATCTAGGGTAAATGACCTCCTGCTTTAAGCAGTTTTCTTAACACAGACAACTCCTGCCTTCAGGAGTGGGGGCTGGGACAAACCTTTGAAATTAGTAGAAAAGATAACTGGGAATATTCACCTAGAAATTCTGAGGACGGGTCCCTCACTCAAGTAGAGACCAACCCTCACCCAGGCGGGGGTGCTATAGGGAGAATATGAGATTAGAAGCCAGGAGAACTTAGTGTGAGTCCCATGTCCACCTCTAATTGCTGCATAATTCAGATTAAGTTATTCTGCCGATCCACCAGACCTCAGTTGCCTCACTTATAAACAGAGATAAGTGGAACACAAGTTATTACCAACCTGTCTTTCCATAACAAGTGACCCTTTTAGGATCTGAAATTATGGATCCTCTCCCCTAGAATAATACACTTTTGTGTGTAAACATCAGATCATATACTTTTTTGTTTTCGTACAAAGGATTGAACTCAGGGCCCTCAACCACTGAGCCACATCCCCAGCCCTATTTTGTATTTTATTTAGAGACAGGGTCTCACTAAGCTGCTTAGTGCCTCACCTTTGCTGAGACCGGCTTTAAACTCGAAATCCTGCTGTCTCAGCCTCCCCAGCCGCTGGGATTACAGGCATGTGCCAACACACCTGGTCAAAAAATAAAAATTTTTTTAAAGGAATCACATTTGCAGGGGTGGTGGTCACAGACTCCATAAAGCCTATCTCTGTATCCCCAGGATCAAGATACCCAAGGCCTACCATTGGCTTTTAAAAACAAAATACAACAACAACAACAAAAATGTATGTAATCACAAAGTCTTAATTAGAACGGAATCATCTACAGAACTAAGAGCATCCTCTGCAGAAACTGGGAGTGGGGAGTGGTTACTTAGGGAAAATAAATGGAAGTACCAATAAGAGTTGCCCTTGCTTTTGGAAGCCCTTTACAGTCATTCACAGGGGAGTGGCTAAGAATACCAACTCTAGAGCAGGACTGTCTAGTTCAAAAGGAGGATCTACTAGTTATTTGATCTAGGGCTTTGTTCCTCAGTTTCTTCAACTGTAAAAATAAAGAGGAGAAGGATAAAAATAATACCTATCTCAAGACCACTTGATACAGGGCCTAGTACACACTGACCCCTAAATAATTATTATGTTTTATTAAATCTGGGGCATATTGGCTGGGTGGGGTTAAAATTGTGAGCTAGGAGTTTGGGGAGTCATAAATACCTTGATTCTTTAGCTTCCTCAGATGTAAACCAAAGGCAATAACAGAATCTGCCTCATAAGTTTTTTGTGAGGCTTAATTAAACTGCCATATAAAAACTCTTTGGGGGGATGCTGAGAATGGAACATGGTAAGCAAGTGCTCTACCACTGACTGAGCTACGTTCCTGGCCCATAAAAAGTCCTCTTGCAATGCTTGGCTTGTAATAATTACTCAATAAATAGCAGGTAATGTCATTAACTCTGGAAGGGGGAAGGATTATCATTACCTTTTGTTTGTTCATTTCGGAAGAAAAGACAAAAAATGTTATGGCCACAACACCTCAGCTAGCAAGCAATTGTACCAAGATTTCAACTCAGCTGGGTCTAAAACCAGAAGTTATAACCACTACCCTATACAACCAGGTGTTGGAACAGGATTTGGAAAACATGTGTGTTAATTCATACCTACTAGAACTCTAGGAGATAAGACAGACATTTGGCAAAAGCAGTCCAAAATTTGAAGAATTTCCCATGGAGTCAATGATGACCTTGACCAAAGCCCCCTCTTTGCCACTCTTAAACATGAAAGACCTTGTAGGCTGAACCCTGATCTCAACCAGTTCTTTGCTTTCACAAGTAGCTGTTAAACCACAGCCCGACACCAAAAAAAAAGACAAAGAAACCATGACTTAACTAGCAAAGTAAATCCTTAAAATGAAAGTAATGTAATGCTGGGTCTGTGGAAAGATCAAGAGTGCTCTAAAATCAAGTGGAAGTTTTTGTAGCAGAACACAAATGTTTCTCTTGAATTAACACTTTCATTTGGCAAACAATGAAGTAGTTTATTTCTATTTTTTGGATGCCAAACTAAGAACGACTCCTCAATAGTAAAATAAGAGGAAGTAGGCAGCACAGCCCAAAGCAGTGGTGAGAGAAGCAATAGGTCACAGGCAAGAGACTCATCACCACCACCAAGAGCCACCTCCTTGAAAGGCAGGGTCAGCCTGAGCTACTCTGTCAACACAGATTTCTTTAACTGCAAAGTGAAAACAAAATGGACTGGCAGAAGAAACAAGATGATCAGTTAAACAGAAGTCGTTGCTAATCATAATTTCACATTTCCATATATTTATATATTTCTAAGTATATTTTACTTTTCAATCTTTATTCAAGGCTGCCCTATCCTTTAGTCAACTCCTCCTTTAAAAATAAATAAAGGGGGTCTGGAGGGTGGAGCAGTAGAGCACTTGCTTAGCATGCTCAAAGGCCTAGGATCCATCCCCAGCACCACAATCAATCAAGGTCCAGCTGTACACCTGCCTTAGGAATAAGCGTCACTGGAAGTGATGGCAGACACCTCAATCTCACCTCCATTCTCCCATTCAGAAGCCCTATCAGAGATGGACCAATGGTTCGAAGAGTCCCATATCACTGGGACCCACACCCCACAGGAACTAGCCAGATCCCAGGAAAAAAAGCACAGTGTCTGCATTCCAAACCCTGGGCCCACTGCTCCCAAAATAGGGTGGGGCAGGCAGAACTCTGGAGTGGAAGTCGGAAGCCCACCAGGTTCTGGGCCTCCTTCTGCTCCCACTTGGCTGTCCCTGCACTTTCCTCCCAGACCTTAGTTTCTCCTTCAGTACAATGATAGGTTTGATGGAAATCACGTGAAACCTCCCTCCTGCTCTCAATTTCTGATTCCATTATTCTTACATATAAATGTGCTTTGCAGAAATAAAAGCCCTTCCTTTCAAACAGGACATGTTGCTCTACATTCTGCGACCATCCCCCTCAATAATCCTTGTAATTTTAGAAAAGTATGATGCATCCAGAACTGAAAAACAGGCTGTTGCTTTCCTGTGTCACCAAACCTGACAATGTGGATTTTCTCTCCAGCCTTTTCCATCAATCCCACAATCCCACGGAAAAAAAAAAAAAATCTTGCCTACCCCTCCGGATTTCTAAACTCAAAGCTACCTTTTCCTGAATTAGAAAAGAAAACAAAAATACCAACCCAAACCCGGCCAGGTGGAAGATGCCACAGCACTAATTTGGAATCGGAGATTCCACCTCTGCCCCGCCCTCTCCCCGGGGTTCTTTTTGGCCACCAATCTTTAGTTCAACTCATCCCTCTATCTCCCCTAGTTACAAGTCAACCATTTCTTCCTCCCCAGCACATCTCACATGGAAAGGAGGCAGCTCCCGGGCTCCAACCCCAGGGGACTCAAACCTCCTCCCAGCCTGCTAGGAGTCGGCACCTGCGCGCAGCTGGAAGGGCCCCACGTCTTCCTGTGGGAAAGAAGGGGCGGTCGGCTAGTCCCCCGGCCGAGGTGCCCACTCCCCGTGCTGGGGAGGCCTCCGCGGCAGGTCTTCTGTCACTTACGGGCGGCTCCTCCCGGCAGGGCTGGGCAGATCGCACCAGCCGGCGGGCCAGCGGCGGAGTTTGCTGACTCAAAGGCGCGCGGCGGCGGCGGCGAGCGCACACGAGCGCAGCCCCGCGCACGTAGCGGCCCCGCTCCCGCGCTCAGCGCCTGTCGCCCGCGTGTGGCCGCAGGGCCTCCGGCTTCCGCCGCCCGGCGCCACCAGCCCAGGTGCCGCCCTTGGTGCCCCGCCCTCTGGCCTGGTGGACACTAGAGCTGACTGCCGGCGCGGCTGGCGCGCAGGGTACTGCGGCGCCTGGAGTTCTGTGTCATTTAGTCACCCCTTAGCAGTTTAAGTGGCTGAATGACTGAAGGTCGCCTAATATTTCATTTTCAAGCTTGAATTTTTAGACACAGCAGCAGATTATCATTCGGTACTTGCTCCGGGAGCCCTCCTGCCCTATCCCAGAAATCCGGGGAAGAAAGAAATACCCCCATATTTTTTTCAGAAGCTTAAGCTGAAAATGTGCTATAGGCACTTTTGAAATCACCACTTGAAAGCCACCTCGGGCTAGCTAACCTGGTCTCCCTGGGTGCAGGGAGAACTGATGAGTGGGGAGGGGATTGGATAGATGATGTGATAAACAAGAATAGCAGGATGTTAATAGGTGATGGGCATATGGGCTTTCTTCTTTTTTTCAACTTCTCTGCATTTTCATAATAAAACGTTTGGGGATAAAACTATGAGATCCACTAAAGGATTTGAATCGTTAAGGCATTTCCCAAATGGCACCTTGGGCTGTCACCTGTTTGCATGGAAACTCGCAATAATCACTTAAACTGTTAAGGGGTGACTAAATGACACAGAACAATAAAGGTAGCCTAATATTTCACTTTCAAGCTTGAATTTTACCATTAGACACAGCTGCAGATTATCATTCCGTACTTGCTGCTGATTAACATCGAGGGCCATTCGAGGTCTACCTGGAAAATGTACATGTCTGTATTTCACAAGTACACCTCCTATGTTGTTTCATAGCACAACTTCTAAAAATAAGTTTTATCTTAGATCCTGAACTTGTATCTCTGAATCCTAAATCACTAGTATATAATTTCATAAAATTGCACTTGAGTCATAATGTGTGCATGTAATGAATGTAACCATCATCACTTTTGAAGACCAAATTAAAGTGTGTTTTTCAAATTCTTGTATCTTTGCTCCATAAAGAAAAGCATTAACTGGGGGAACAAAATGCAACATGCATGTAAGATTCTAAAAGATTCCAAGATCTTATTTTCTAACTTATTGTCAAGAACATGACTTTACAATTGTGGGCTGAGTAGCAAACAACCCTTGGAGAGTCTACAGGAGGCCATTTAAATATCTCTTAGAATTATGACCCTAACAGAAAGGAACTTATGAAAAGAATTCAGAATAGAAAGAAGCTATAATGGCTGGCCTGATCCTGTAATCCTTGAGGCTCAGGAGACTGAGGCAGGAGTATCTCAAGTACAAAGCCAGCCTCAGCAACTTCGCAAGGCTGTAAGCAGCCTAGTGAGACCCTGTCTCTAAGTAAAATAATAATAATAATAATAATAAAAAGAAGCTGGAGATGTGGCTCAGTAAGAAATATTAGAAAAGAAAAGAAAGGAGTTATAATGGATTTTTTGAACCAATCTGATTTAAAAACTGTCATTTACAACCCGAATCCAGGGGTCTGACGTAAGTGACAGCCACCTTTTTTAGGTTGTAAAATGTTTGTGATACCATCAGTGGGATTGGGTAAATCTGGACTCTGCTGTAGTTAAGAAACCCTGCCTGTTGATAAGATCACCATAAAATTCCTTTTAAGGTCTGGGGATGTGGTTCAGTGGTAAAGTATTGCCTACCATGCATGAGATCTGGGGTTTGATCTCTAGCACTGGGAGAAAATTGCTTTTAAGAAAAAATATCAAAATTCTCACCATGTGAACATTTTAACCCTGAAAAGAATTGAGTATATTTATGAGATTCAAGTCTATGATATTAATATTTTCTTCTAAGAAATCTAGGCACATTTAAATTCTATGTACATGTAATGTTTAAGAGAATTTACCCTATTGGAATAACCATTTGTCTTGTAGTTTGTTTAAGATGTGTAACTTGATTTTAAGGTAAAATATTACTATTAGCAAACAGTATGGAAGCACTCAACATAAATTAAAATTTGCAACATTTATAAATGTAATTTATCAGTTGAGTTACTTATAAATCAACTAAAGAGCCCAACAAGGAAAACCAATACATTTAATTCATAAATGAAAGTTTTTAAATGAAGGTAAAAATGTTTAGAGGTGATTAAGTTTGTTAATGGAATAAAACCCCTTCTTAAGTTGTGTTTTGGTTTGGATGTGAGATGTCCCTACAAAGCTCCTATGTTAATGCAGGAATGTTCAGTGGTTAAGCAATTAGATTATGAGAACTGCAATCTAATCAATTCATTCTAGTTTGAAAGGATTGACTGGGTAATATCTGTAAGCAGGTGTGGCCTGGCTGAGGAGGTGGGTCACTAGAGTTGTGCCCTGAAAGGGTTCATTTTCTCTACAGCCCCTTCTCCTTTCTCTGTCTTTCCTGTTTGTCATGAAGGAGCAATTCCCGCACCAGGTTGTGCCCTTCTGCCATGAAGTTCTGTCTCATCTTGAGCCCAGATCAATGAAGTCGGCCTACCATGGACTGAACCTGAGCCAAAATAAACTTTTCCTCCTCTAAGTTGTCCTTAGCAGGCATTTTGGTCACAGCAATGAAAAGCTGACTAACATAAGTTGTTAAAATTTGGTGGAATTGCCTGGTGCAGTGGCATATGCCTGTAATCCCAGTGGTTTGGGAGCTGAGGCAGGAGGATCATGAGTTCAAAGCCAGCCTCAGCAAAAGCGAGGCACTAAGCAACTCAGTGAGACCCTGTTTCTAAATAAAACACAAAATAGGGTTTGTGTTTTATTTAGATATAAATAAATAAAATAGGATGTGGCTCAGTGGTCGAGTGCCTCTGAGTTCAATTCCTGGTACACCCCCCAAAAAAAATTTGTTGGAGTTCTAAGTAGAATAAGATTAATTATCCAGCCTTAGAAAACTAAGGAAGAGGGGCTGAGTTGTGGCTCAGTGTTACAGCACTTCCGTAGAAGGTGTGAGGCACTGGGTTTGATCCACAGCACCATATAAAAATAAATAAATAAATAAATAAATATTGTGTCCACCTACAACTAAAAATATTTTTTAAATAAAAAAAAAAACCTAAGAGGAATTATACTATGAAACTTGCAATTTCAATAAATATAACATTGTAAAAATAGAATCATATAATATTTTCTGTCCACAAAAACTATTTTTGGATGCACCAAAAAGTTTTTACATTAACAACTGCTACCATTTCTGTCTTGATGTGAGTGCCTTATACTGGGGGAAAGGTGGTATTTTGCATCTTTGTACCTAGGACTGACTGTAGTGGGAGCTCTAGAGAAAGCCCTCACTTCCCTGTTGTATTTGTGGTGGCTACAACACTGATAAGCCTTCATGAAGCTCTGTTCTCACCTAAATCCTGCCTTGAGTGACTTCTAGTGTTAGGATATCTGGATTCAAATCATGGCTTTACTACTGCCTGCTTGGGGATCATGGAAAAACAACTTAAACTTTCTGGGCCTCATTTCCTTTCTGAAAAAGGGGGGATGATAACACCAGCACCAGCTTCGTATTGTGCTTGTGAAGGTTAAATGAAACACCACAGGAAATGCTCTTAGAACTGTGCTGGGCACAAAGTAAGCACTCTGTAAATTTTAGCTGTTATCATAACTTGATCCAATCTCTCCTGTCTCTGACCTAAGTGCATTGAGACACATGAAAGAAAGCTGTCTTCACTCCCGCCTCTCACCAATCGGATCCTTCTTCCATCTCTTGAAAAAATTGCAAAATCCACAAGGCAGAAAAAATGGAATTTGCCTGGGCTCAGTGTTCAGAAATTATAATTAGCTGATACTAAATATTAAGACATATTTAAAACCATGCTATTTGTTTGTTTTGGAGACAGGGTCTTGCTATGTTACCCAGGGTGGCCTTAAACTTATGATCATTCTGTCCCAGCCACCAAGCATCTGGGATCATAGGCATGTGCCACCACACCCAGCTTTTAAAAACACTGGAGTTTTTAATGTGCATAATGGTCTTGCCTTCTTAAAAAAACACTGTCATAGGAGCTATTTATATGTACAAAAGATGATTTTTATTATTCATCAAACAACTAATAAAGGAATGTGAAGGAAAATGTAAACAAATGACAATTTGGATTTTTTTCTTTTTTTAATTTATTTATTTTTAGTTCTCGGCGGACACAACATCTTTGTTGGTATGTGGTGCTGAGTATTGAACCCGGGCCGCACGCATGCCAGGCGAGCGCGCTACCGCTTGAGCCACATCCCCAGCCCGACAATTTGGATTTTGATTTCTGATCTTGCAACAGATTCATCTGTTTTCAAAAACATAAAGACATTCCAGATTAATGTAAATAAAAATAGCCACTGTTGGACATTAATGTTTTTTTCAAAACATTTCTTCTGTGTATTCTTCCCCAAAAAAATGAGACTAGAAAAAAATTTTTTCAGACAGCTTACCTATTTGTAAGATAAAGGGGCCTAGACTGCCCATCCATCTGCCCAATTCTCCTCTTCCTTATGTTTGTTAGTGGGCTACTATTCTCCTAGTTAACACCCAAAATCTGCTAACTTTGGTACTGGCTTTGCATTACTCTCTTACCCTGGCACTCTGTTATGGTTTGGACATGAGGTGTTCCTGAAAAGCTCCTGTATTAATGCAGAAATGTTCAGAGGTGGAATGACAGGATTATGAGAGCTGTAACCTAATTAGGCCATCCTTGTTTGAATGGACTGACGAGTGATAACTGTAGGCAGATGGGGTGTGGCTGGAGAAGGTGGGTCACTGAGTCTTTCCCCAAAAGGGTGCATCTGCCCTGCGGTCCCTTCCCTTCCCCCTACCCCCTTCTCTTTTATCCCCCTCTCTATTTCCCAGCCATGATGCATCCCCTTACCTCAGTACCAGATCAATGGAGTCAGCTGAACAAAGACTAAACCTCTGGAACCGTGAACACAAAATAAACCTTTCCTCCTCTAAGTTATGCTTGTCAAATATTTTGGTCACAGCAATGGCAAACTAACATTAAATAAGGATGAAGATGAACCTGATGCTATTAAACTTGTAACCTCAAAAAATCTAATATTGTAAAAATAGCAACAAAATAATATTTTCTGTGCATAAAACTCCAAGCTCCAAGATCCATACCTTGATCTTGGCTGGATTATGATGGGACTCACCCTCTGCTTTCTATTCTCCTCCCAATATGTTCCACACTCCCAGAATCCTACCATAACTTCTCCATGGTGACCAAAGTTAGCCATTTTTATTTTATTTTTTTTTTACTTTATTTTTTTTAGTCATACATGACAGTAGAATGCATTTTGATATATAATACATACATGGAATGTACATACATCAATCATATTGTCTATTCTATTCTGCTGCCCTTCCTATCCTCCCTACTCCTCCCCTCCTCTCCCATCCTTTCTCTCTATCCAATCTAATGTGATACAAAAAGTTAGCCATTTTTAAACATCATTAGCAACAGAACCTTTCTTCAAATGAGCCCTACTTATAAAACAGGAAAGACTGTATTTCATTATTATACATTTGTTTGATGAATTCAATTTTGTAACATTTGCTCATATAAAGACATGAGAAGGTATCTTGTGAAACACCAACATTTGAATCAAGGGTTTGATTTCAAACTTCTAATCAGTGTCAATATGCAATTTTTTTTAATATTTACTTTTTAGTTTTCGGCGGACACAACATCTTTGTTTGTATGTGGTGCTGAGGATCGAACCTGGGCCGCAGGCATGCCAGGTGAGCGCACTACCGCTTGAGCCACATCCCCAGCCCGCAATGTTGTTTTTTTTTTTTTCTCTTCATTCACTATTGAGAATATGCTTATCTATTCAGAGAAGTACTTGCAAAAGATAACAGTTTGTAAACAGTTTAAGTTGTCCTCCAATCCAAACAACAATCCTCCCTCAGTCTCTGTTGGCAATTGTATCCAGGACCTCCAAGGATACCAAAATTCTGCAATGCTTAAGTACCTTATATAAAATGGTGTAGTATTTGCATATAACCTTCATATATCTTCCCATAAACACTATATCATCTCTAGATTATTACAATATCAAATACAATGTAAATTCTATATAAATAGTTGTCATACTGTATCATTTAGGGAATAATGGCAAGGGGGGAAAGTCTGTACATGTTCCATACAGAAGCAATTTTCTTAAATATTTTGATTTATGATTGATTGTACTCACAGATGTGGAACCTGTGGATATGAAGGGATGACTGTATTCAGAAAATATTGAAATTTGTGTTTCAAAGATGAAGCACTGAAAATATATAATACATCATCATGCTCTTTCTTTTTATTTACTTGTGTTTATTTATTTATTGCACTGGGGATTGAACCCAAAGGCATTTTACCACTGAATTACATCACCAATCCTTTTAATTTTTTTTTTTTTTTTGAGATAGTCTTGCTAAGTTGCTCAGGCTGTTCTCAAACTTACAATTCTCCTGCCTCAGCCTCCTAAGTCACTGGGGTTACAGGTGTACCCCACCACACCTCATCCCTATTACAAGTAGAAAATTCAGGTAAAAAGGCCAATCCTTACAATAAGTGCCATCATGCCTATAATGGGAATTATCATCATCCAGGATGTTAAATGTTCACTTGTCTTTGAATAGACAATAAGAGCACACATCCAAAGAAAGAGGTGGGTACCTTGCCTAGAATCTCACAGGATGCATCATGTCATAATACTAGAGTGATGTCCTGTCCATTCTGGTCTATCAAAAAAGCCTTAAAAATAAATAAATAAATTTCTTAAAGCCTTAATAAGGAAAAGGGAGACAAAGAAGAGAAGGAGGAGGAGAACAAAAAAGTTTTGCATTATCAAAAACTGCATTTTTAAAAACATTGGTTTAAATGATGAACTTTATGTTATTATTATGAACCCAAAAGAACAAACTGGTTAGTTAAAACTGACAAAAAACAAAGTTTGGTATTACTGAGCATATCTTGAACATAAACTCAGTCCCAAGTCATCTGATTTCTAGGTCTTTGATGTAAACTGCAGTGTAGGATAACTAGCACTAACAGTCAACCAACAAGAGACCAGTGAAGAAGCCAACCCCAGGACAGAGCAGATAGACAAAGGTAGTACTAGTTCTGCATCATGGGTGTATTACACTCAATGACCATTTGGAGGCAGTAGAGTGCAGTGGTGAAGGCTCAGACTCCAGCACCTAAAAACTTCCTTCTACAATCCCAAAGCTTCTACAGTCCTTCCTTCCATATCTAGGAGGATTAGAATTCATTCCAGGACCCTTGTGGAGGATGCTCAATTCAAGAACGCTTAGGTCCCTTATATAAAACGGTGTAGTATTTACATATAACCTATTCACCTCCTCCCATATACTTTCAATAATCTCTAGATTGTCTACAATACTTAATAAAATATAAATACTGTGTAAATAGTTGTTACATTACATTGTTTCAAGAATAATAACTTTGGGGCTGGGGATGTGGCTCAAGCGGTAGCGCCCTTCGCCTGGCATGCGTGTGGCCCGGGTTCGATCCTCAGCACCACATACAAACAAAGATGTTGTGTCCGCCGAAAACTAAAAAATAAATATTAAAAAAATTCTCTCTCTCTCTCTCTCTCTCTCTCTCTCTCTCTTTACCACTCTTTAAAAAAAAAAGAGAATAATAACTTTAAAAAGTCTGTAGGTGTTCAGTAAAATTCTTTTTTTTTTTCCAAAATGTTCCAATCCTTGATTGAATCTGAGGATGTTAAACATGTGGATACAGCCAGATAACTTGGACAAGTCATTTTACCTGTCCAGCCTAAGTTTTCTTAGCTGTGAAATAGTACATACCCAGTTGATTGCTATTAGTGAATAATGTATACAAACGTTTAGCCCAGTACTGGTCCAGAGTAAGAAAGGACTTAATAAATATTACCTAGATGTTATAATTTTTAATGCACATCTTTCCTGAATAAATGGTTACATAATATCCAAAGTTCATATCATAGAAACTTGTGCAGAAGAGGATATACTTATATGCATTTAAACAATTTTCTCTTAACGGAGACACACAGGCTTCATTGTTTGGTGCTCGGAATTGAACCCAGGGCCTTGTGCAAGGCAACCACTCTACCAACTGAGTTAGAGCTCCAGCCCACACAGGCCTTCTTTAAAAAATAACTCCCCCCTGTTTATGTCTGAAATGTCTCTGAAAGGATAAACTTTGATGAGAAGTAGATGGAGGCAAGAGTGGGAGGAAGATAACTTTTATGTCGTTTTGAACTATGCAGATGTTATAAAGTGCATTTGAAAACAGAGAGACAAGTACCAAAGATGCTGCAAGGGTGGAAAAACTTATTAACAGGAAAAAGGCATACAAATTTATTTAATACAAGTTTACATGACATGGGAGTCCCCATAAGGAAATGAAGACCCAAAGCAATTATGGTCAATCACTTATGTACTGAATTAGACAAAGTATAGTAAGCTCTGAGGAGGCCTAAAAAATAAGAGTTATTTTAAAAAGATCCATATCAAACTTTCTTGGTCTTGACTTCTCATCTTTGATGATAATAATGCTGCATCTTTCATGTGTGATTTTCATCTTCTACTTTTTTTTTTTAACAATCACTTTCTTTTTTTTTAAGAGAGAGTGAGAGAGGGAGAGAGAGAGAGAGAATTTTAATATTCATTTTTTAGTTACCAGTGGACACAACATCTTTGTTTTGTGTGTGGTGCTGAGGATCCAACCCGGGCAGCTCACATGCCAGGCGACTGAGCTACCGCTTGAGCCACATCGCCAGCCCTCATCTACTTTTAAAAAACTAAAGGAAATTCTGAGTAATCTTGTAGTTGCTGTTTTTGTTTTGTTTTGTTTTGTGCTTTCATTCAAAATTTGCCGCAGCCCGGCTGGCTGGGCAAAATAACGGGGGTGGGGGGGGTGACCAACAATTTGTATAGATTGATACAGCAGGAGTGGAAGCCGTTTATTGCAGGACAGGAGCAGTATTTATACATTCCACACAGCTTATCTAATTAACATAAACTAGATACAGCAGTCAACCAATCAGGAATCTCCACACTTAATGGCTCCCTTTTGTTACTTCTCAAACCACTCCCTCTGGCATTTTGCCAGGCACCATCCAGACTTGTTTACCAACGCTAACATTCCCCTGGCAAAATGCCAGGTGTTATTTTGACTTGTTTACAGACTCTAACAAAAATCATCAGTATGGGGCTGGGGATGTGGCTCAAGCGGTAGCACGCTTGCCTAGCATGCGTGTGGCCTTGGTTCAATCCTCAGCACCACATACAAACAAAGATGTTGTGTCTGCTGAAAACTAAAAAATAAATATTAAAAAAAAAATCATCAGTATGCCATAGCAACTTATTTGGTGGTTGCATATTCTTTTTTTTTTCTTTAATCAAGTGTTCACATGTTTTTTTTTTTAATTGGTAAATTCCTTTCCATAGGAGTCATATCAATTTTTTATTGATTTTATATGACAGCGGAATGCATTACAATTCATATTACATATATAGAGCACTTTTTTCATATCTATGATTGTATATAAAGTATTCACACCAATTCGTGTCTTCATATATGTACTTTGGATAATGATGTTCATCACATTCCACCACCATTTTTAAACCCCCAAGCTCCCTCCCTTCCCCTCCCTTCCCCTCTACCCTATCTAGAGTTTCTCTATTCCTCCCATGCTCCCTCTCCCTACCCCACTATGAATCAGACTCCTTATGTCAGAGAAAACATCCGGCATTTGTTTTTTGAGGATTGGCTAACTTCACTTAGCATTATCTTCTCCAACTGCATCCATTTACCTGCAAATGCCATGACTTTATTCTCTTTTATTGCTGAGTAATATTCTATTGTGTATATATGGCACGTTTTTTTTTAATCATTCATCCATTGAAGGACATCTAGGTTGGCTCCACACAGTTCAGCTATTGTGAATTGTGCTGCTATAAACATTGATGTGCTGTGTCCTTGTGGTATGCTGTTTTTAAGTCCTTTGAGTATAGACCGATGCTGGGAGCCATTAGCCAAGTAGGTATGACAATTTCCTTGCCAGCGTACCCCATGTTGCTGACATGTTGCAGTGACATTGAATGTTAAGTGACCTTGCTCAAGGACCAAGGCAGATTAGGGTGTTCCCGGTTTTAAGATAATCGTGTTTAGGGCGTTCCCAGTCTAGGTTCCAGGTTTAAGGTTTAAGATTATTCCTGCTGGGAATAGGGCGTATCCTGCTGCCTGAGTTCCCCTTGAGTTCTCACGGGATTCAGACAGTATATTTTGGAGATAGAAGCCCAGTGGAGGTGAATTTGGGAGAGAAGGTGGATTTGGGAAGAGAACGTGGATTTCCCCAGAACGTGATTGTAGACGGCTGGTGTGAGTTCGGGAATAAAGAGTTGCTGTTTGAATCTACAAGCTGTGTGGTGGCTCGTGATTGTGTGCCCAGCCAGACTGCGGCATTTGGTGGCCCGTACGGGGAACTTCTGAAGCTTAGAGGTAAGTGAAATTGCTCGCCCCTGAGGAAGAGCGAAAGAATGGGTGACCAACTCAAAAAACAATGTGTTATTGTTTTGATTTATCTTGTTTTTGTTTCAAGCTGCCTATCCCTAGAAATTTCTCAGGCAAACTGGAAAAAATGGTTGACTAAAGGTTTGAAGTTTGTCGGCCCTGAGGAAGAGAAAATTGATACAACGATTTTTTATTCCGTTTTTGTTTCATTCAGTTTCGGCTTTGTTTTGTGCTATCTTATTGGGTTGCGTTATCTTTATAGTAGATTAGAAATTAGTAAAAAACAAACCGAAAAGATGTTAAGTAAATTGTTAGAGGTTCAGACCATGGAGAAAGACATTTTAGATCAAGCAAAAGAGAAGGTCTCTCGAGCTAGTCAGACAGAGGAAGAAAATTTAAAGGAAAAGGGGTTGTTAGGAAAAAGGCTACAACAGGAGGCTGTTACTAACTCCATTTTATCACAAGAGGGCGTAATTCAACCAACAGCCCCACCGATGGAGACAGCTGAGTGGCCCTCAAACCCCGTAGTTGATAAATGGGATCCTGAGACAGGACCTCAAAGATTAGCATGCCCTGTACTTGAACAGGCAGGAGGGCAGCGAATTCACCGTGCTTTAGATTTTAAAACAGTGAAGCAGTTAAAGGAGGCTGTAACAACCTATGGCCCCCAAGCTCCCTTCACGGTAAGCATGGTCGAGTCCATTACTAACTTGGACATGACGCCAGCAGATTGGGCTAGCATGTGTAAATCTGTACTAAATGGAGGACAATATTTGTTATGGAAGGTTGCCAATGAGGAATTTTGCATGGAGACAGCTAGGCGAAATGCAGCAGCCGGTTACCCTCAAAGAAATCTAGATATGTTGTTAGGAAAAGGACCTTATGAGGGTCAACGGCAACAAATTGAATATGATCCTGCTATATATGCACAAATTGCTGCAGACGCAGTTAGGGCATGGAAGACTTTACAAGGACATGGAGATTTACAAGGTAAGCTATCTAAGGTAATACAGAGAGCTAATGAACCTTACGCTGACTTTGTAGATAGGCTAATTCAAACGGCTGCCAAAATTTTTGGGGATACAGAACAAGCAATGCCATTAATAAAACAACTGGCTTATGACCAAGCAAATCGTTGCTGCAGAGAGGTTATTAGACCATGGAGACATGAAGATTTAAACACATATATTAAATTATGTAGAGATATTAATGAACAAGGGCAAGTCTTGGCAGCTGCAGTACAACAGGCTTTAGATGCCAGGCCAAAAACATGCTATGATTGTGAACAAACAGGACATTTTAAAAGGAATTGCCCCATAGGAGGAGGGTTTAACAAAAGTAGGTATCAAAGGAATAGAATACCGGGTATTTGCCCACGATGCCGTAGAGGGAGACATTGGGCTAATGAATGCCGTTCTCAAACCACCATAGAAGGTACTCCCTTATCAAAAAACGGACAAAGACCAGGTATTTATCCACGATATCGTGGAGAAAGGCATCAGGCTCCATTGCCAAAAAACGGACAGGGGGGCCCAATGCTCCGGGGCCCACAACCACAAATATACGGGGCAGTGGAGGATCCCAGCAACACCATCAGGGTAGTGCCCAGGACACATTGTCCATTAAATCCCTCATCAGACAAACCCGAGGGAGCGCAGGGTTGGACATCTGTGCCTCTGCCAGAGCAGTATTAACTCCAGAGATGGGAGTTCAAATCATTCCCACAGGAGTAAAAGGACCTCTTCCCTAAGGAACAGTAGGCTTATTATTGGGACGTAGTTCATCTACATTAAAAGGACTTATGATAAGTCCTGGGGTAATTGATCCCGATTATGTAGGTGAAATAAAAATTATAGCTAGTTCTCCAAGAGGTATATCAGTAATTTCACCTGGAGATAGAATAGCACAGTTGTTAATAATACCCAGCCTACATAATAAATTTCCTAGTCATAGTGTAGAAAGAGGTTCCAGGGGATTAGGCTCCACAGGTGTAGATTGGGCTATGTTGTCTTTAAATTTAGATTCTCGCCCAATGCTAAAACTAAATATTCAAGGTCATGAGTTTAATGGGCTACTGGACACAGGAGCTGACCTTAGCATTATATCTCGTCAAGAATGGCCAAAACATTGGCCATTACAACAAGCCACTCAAACGCTTCGAGGCCTAGGAGTGGCGACTAATCCCCATAGAAGTTCTATGATATTAGATTGGAAGGATCCTGAAGGATGTGAAGGAACTATACAGCCATATGTATTGGATCATCTTCCTATAAATTTATGGGGACGAGATGTCCTAGATCAATTAGGTTTGACGTTAACAAATAACATCAATCCTAATGCGCCCACTACTAGGGCTAGACAAGGCTTTAGGAAAGAAAAAAGATTAGGAAAACAAGGGCAAGGTATAGCAGCACCAGTACAAATAGATCAAGGAACAGACAGACATGGGTTGGATTTTCAGAAAGGGCCACTGAGACAATCAAAATTACTTGGAAATCAGAAAGACCAGTGTGGGTTCCTCAGTGGCCCCTGACTAAAGAAAAGATACAAGTAGCCCATGATCTGGTCAAACAACAATTAGCGGAAGGACATATACAACCTGGTAAATGGAGATTATTGCAAGATTTAAGAGCCATTAATAATGAGATGGTTATTATGGGACCTGCTCAATCAGGGATTCCTCAATTGTCTGCTTTGCCAAAAACCTGGCATGTTTTAGCTATAGATATTAAAGATTGTTTTTTTTCAATTCCAATTCATCCCGAGGATAGTCCACGTTTTGCATTTACTATCCCTGCATTAAATCATGAAGGTCCTGATCAGAGATATGAATGGAAAGTACTCCCTCAAGGGATGGCTAACAGTCCAACTATGTGTCAAATATATGTTAACAAAGCAATCCAGCCACTTAGAAATCAAAATCCTGAACTACAAATATTTCACTATATGGATGATGTATTATTGGCACATAAAGATAAAAACATATTGCTGGAATGTTATGCCACACTTACAAACTTATTAAAAAATTATAATCTAGAGATAGCAATAGATAAAGTACAATTAAATTTTCCAATTAATTATTTAGGAGTTCTATTATCCTCAACCATGGTCCGTCCACCAAAAATTCAAATACGAGTAGATCAACTCAAATCACTTAACGACTTTCAAAAGTTATTGGGAGACATAAATTGGATAAGGCCTTATCTAGGTATACCAACAGGAGAGTTGGGACCTTTATTTGATATTCTAAAAGGTCCATCAGATCCAAATTCACCCCGCATGTTAACTCCTAAAGCAAGAAAGGCATTAAAAATTATTGAAACATATATGGAAAACATACATTTGGATAGAATTGATATAAGTTTGCCTTTATTATTTATTGTACTACCAACAAAAAATATTCCTACAGGAGTATTTTGGCAAGAAGGTCCATTATTGTGGATACATTTACCTTATTCTCCTAACACTATTCTTACTAGGTATCCTGAGGCTGTAGGACAATTAATACTCAAAGGAATAAAAGCAGCGAAGGGAGTGTTTGGAATTTCTCCCAATAAAATTATTACTCCATATACTATGGATCAAATTGATGAGTTAGCTAATGAGTTAAATACTTGGGCAATAATCATGTGTAAATCTAATGTTTCATTTGATAATCATTTACCATCTAATCCTTTGTTGTCTTTTTGGTCTAAGCATCCTGTAGTTTTTCCTAAAATGACAAGAAAAACACCTATCATGAATGCTCCAAATATATTCACTGATGGGTCAAATAATGGTACAGCAGCAGTAGTTACCCCTGATCAAACTTTTACATTTTTAGTACCCAAACAATCAGCTCAAAAGGTAGAGCTTAATGCAGTTTTACAAGCTTTTTTGATGTTTAAAGATTCTGTATTTAATTTATTTTCTGATAGTCAGTATGTAGTTAATGCTATAGTATCTCTTGAAGATGCCGGTAGGATTTCCCCTTCTTCTACTGTTTTCTCTTTGTTTTCCACTATACAAAGTCTAATCTGGGACAGAAAAGATCCATTCTTTATAGGACATATTAGGGCACATACAGGATTGCCTGGAGCCCTTAGTTTAGGCAATGATTTAGCAGATAAAACTACACATGACATACATATTTTCTCTACATTTGAAGAAGCTACAAATTTTCATAAAAGGTTTCATGTTAATGCTAATACTTTACAAAAGCGTTTTAAAATAACTAAGGAACAAGCCAGACATATAATAAAACAATGTCAAAATTGTGTGACATTTTTACCACAAGTTAATCTTGGAGTCAATCCTAGAGGACTGATACCTAACCATATTTGGCAGATGGACGTCACACACTTGCCAGAATTTGGAAAATTAAAATATTTACATGTTACAGTCGATACTTCTTCTGGATTTTTGATGGGCTCCCTTCATGCCGGAGAAAAAACTAAAGATGTTATAGCTCATTGCTTACAAAATTTTGCCACTGTGGGCGTTCCTAAACAGTTAAAAACCGATAATGGTCCTGGCTATACCTCTACCTCTTTTAAACAATTTTGCTCATCATTTGGTATTACTCATATAACAGGAATCCCATACAATCCACAGGGACAAGGCATAGTTGAAAGAGCTCATCAAACTATTAAAACATACTTATTAAAGCAAAAAGAGGGAATTGGAAGGGGGTATATATCCCCCAAAGATAAACTTAAAATAACGCTTTTTACTCTAAACTTTTTAAATTTGGATTCATCAGGACTTAGTGCTGCGGAAAGGCATATGTATCCAAAAAATGTACATAAGCCTAAAGTACTTTGGAAAGATATTCTAACAGGACAATGGAAAGGTCCTGACCCAGTGATTGTCTGGAGTCGGGGGTCTGTTTGTGTTTTTCCACAGGGAGAACAGCAGCCCATTTGGATTCCAGAGAGATTAACTAAAACAGTTTCTACAGATCGAAAAGAAGATGATTTGACTCAAATCCATAACAGTTGATATCCAGAACTCCAGCTTGGCCATTCTTACATCTGCGACAGTGATTAACCAGGATGCTTTTTTCAATAGCTATTTTATTATTGCATTTTTCCACATCATAAGGTTCTATTTTTATTTTTTGAGCTCATACAAACCTAGGTTAATGTTTTTCTGATCAGTTTTATTTTTTGACTGTGGAGTTTTTAAACATTGCAATGGAGATTTCACCTAGGTAAAGCTACAAGGCCTTTACTATTTTCTTATGTGTTGTACGTTTGTGTACACTCTTGTGTTTTGTGTTGTATGTCTGTATGTGCGTATGTCCATATTTCTTGTATGAGGAGCGCTCATGAAAAAATGGATCCGAATTATTATTATTTTTTTATTCACGTGATTTAAATGGTTTAATTTAAATTAGGTAAACAGCTGTTAAGGATTGTTTTTAAAGGTGGTTAACAGATCTGCTTGTTTACTAATTTAAATTAGGTAAAAAGCTGTTAAGGATTGTTTTTAAAGTAGGTTAACAGATCTGTTTGTTTACTTTCACCTTTCCTTTTCATTATATTTAATAATTCTTTTCAGGATAATATCTCTTTAGCATCATTGCCAGAATTCCTATCTCCATCCCAGTGCCGGTGAAGAACTCAACAAGTAATGCTCAATCAAAGAGTCAACTTACTTTGGGAGGAAACGGATTTTGGGAGGAAATGGACATATTGATAGATTCCTCTGCTTTGAACTGCTTGCAGAACTTGCCTGGACTATGTAACTATCGTTTGGTGCAGCGAATTGTGGTATTGCTGGCATATCTTTGCTGATGGTGTCACCAGTGATGCAATTTTTCCCAAGGAGCCGTCAATTGGCTTGGTGTCGTGGCATTTCTGTATCCTCCTCCCTTCTGCTAGTGATGGTCTAAAATTTGGGGGCCAATGGCTTATGCTGGACCGGTAGTCAGTGACGGGTATGATCCAATTGCAGTGGTATCAACCTAAGACAGGAGGCTGACGCCTAAAGGTCAGTTTTCCGATGACGGGTAAGAACCATATGTTGAATTGGACAACCTACCAGGCACGGTCCATAAGCCACATTAACCTCACTCCCCCACTGGCACCAAGGCCAAATTTGGGGGCCAACAGAGGTGAGGCAAAGAACCTCACCCCCCCACTGGTGCATAGACCTATCCACAAGTATGGCTGTATGCTGGACCGGTAGTCAGTGACGGGTATGATTCAATTGCAGTGGTATCAACCTAAGACAGGAGGCTGACGCCTAAAGGTCAGTTTTCCGATGACGGGTAAGAACCATATGTTGAATTGGACAACCTACCAGGCACGGTCCTTAAGCCACATTGCTTGTTGTTTAATTAATCAGAAGGGGGGAGATGCTGGGAGCCATTAGCCAAGTAGGTATGACAATTTCCTTGCCAGCGTACCCCATGTTGCTGACATGTTGCAGTGACATTGAATGTTAAGTGACCTTGCTCAAGGACCAAGGCAGATTAGGGTGTTCCCGGTTTTAAGATAATCGTGTTTAGGGCGTTCCCAGTCTAGGTTCCAGGTTTAAGGTTTAAGATTATTCCTGCTGGGAATAGGGCGTATCCTGCTGCCTGAGTTCCCCTTGAGTTCTCACGGGATTCAGACAGTATATTTTGGAGATAGAAGCCCAGTGGAGGTGAATTTGGGAGAGAAGGTGGATTTGGGAAGAGAACGTGGATTTCCCCAGAACGTGATTGTAGACGGCTGGTGTGAGTTCGGGAATAAAGAGTTGCTGTTTGAATCTACAAGCTGTGTGGTGGCTCGTGATTGTGTGCCCAGCCAGACTGCGGCAGACCGAAAAGAGGGATAGCTGGGTCAAATGGTGGTTCTGTTCCCAGTTTTCCAAGGAATCTCCATACTGCTTTCCCTATTGGCTGTACCAAGTTGCAGTCCCACCAGTAATGTATGAGCATACCTTTTTCCCCACATCCTCGCCAACACTTATTGTTATTTGTCTTCATAATAGCTGCCATTCTTATAGGAGTGAGATGAAATCTTAGAGTAGTTTTGATTTTCATTTCTCTAATTGCTAGAGATGATGAACATTTTTTCATATATTTGTTGAGTGACTGTATATCTTCTGAGAAGTGTCTGTTCAGGTCCTTGGTCCATTTATTGATTGGGTTATTTGTTTGTTTGTTATATTTATTTTTTAGGTGTAGATGGACACAACACAATGCCTTTATTTTTATGTGGTGCTGAGGATCAAACTCGGGTCCTGCCAGTGCTAGACAAGCGCACTACCGCTGAGCCACAATCCCAGCCCGTGTTTAGCTTTTTGAGTTCTTTATATACCCTAGAGATTAGTGCTCTATCTGATGTGTGAGGGATAAAAATTTGCTCCCAAGATGTAGGCTCTCTATTCACCTCACTGATTGTTTCTTTTGCTAAGAAGAAACTTTTTAGTTTGAACCCATCCCATTTAGTGATTCTTTTTTTTTTTTAATTTTTAATATTTATTTTTTAGTTATTGGCGGACATAACATCTTTGTATGTGGTGCTGAGGATCGAACCCGGGCCGCACGCATGGCAGGCGAGCGCGCTACCACTTGAGCCACATCCCCAGCCCCCCATTTAGTGATTCTTGATTCTAATTCTTACGCTATAAGAGTCTTATTAAGGAAGATGGGGCCTAATCCCACATGATGAATACTAGGGCCTACTTTTTCTTCTATTAGATGCAGGGTCTCTGGTTTAATTTCTAGGTCCTTGATCCACTTGAGTTAAGTTTTGTGCACGGTGAGAGATAGGGGTTTAATTTCATTTTGTTGCATTTGGATTTCCAGTTTTCCCAGCACCATTTGTTGAAGAGGCTATCTTTTCTCCAATGTATGTTTTGGGCACCTTTGTCTATTTTGTGGGCTAGTCTCTGTGTCCTCTATTCTGTACCATTGGTCTACCAGTCTGTTTTTGTGCCAATACCATGGTCACATATTCTTTTTTTTTTAATATTTATTTTTTAGTTTTCGGCAGACACAACATCTTTATTTGTATGTGGTGCTGAGGCTCGAACCCAGCGCCGCACGCATGCCAGGCGAGCGTGCTACCGCTTGAGAGCCACATCCCCAACCCCGTCACATATTCTTAACTCCCTCAATCTGAACAGACAACTTACAAAAGAAGTACCAGTATTATATGTTTCGACAGTCAACTTAGTCAAAAAAAGCTCAGAGTATTATGTGTGTATAGGGGGTATTTTCTTGCTCTGCTCATAAGAATGTAAATTGAAGAAATAATTTTGGAGAGCAGCTTGGCAGTGTTCTACCAAAACTAAAATCATGCATAGCCTGTGGCCCAGCAATACCATTTCTCAGTATCCCTCCTACAGAAACCCTCACACATGAGCCTGCGAAGGTACATACAAGGATGGACATTGCAGTATTGCTTGTATAAGCAAAAAACTGGAAGCACATTCAATGTTCACCAATGCAGAAATGTTTAATCTGTAGTACATCCATAGTGTAGCATACTATGCATCACACACTCACACACACACACACACACAAATTAGTCTATATGCATTTGACATTGAGAAATCTTGAGACATGTTAAGTGAGAAGGGCAAGATTGCAAGTAATATAGTGTGCACTATTTATATAAAATAAGTTTAAATTATAAAACTTGTCCTTTTAACGTAAATACATATATTCCAGCATGTGAGTATATGGTCCAGAAGGACAATTTCAGATTTTCCAGAGGTTCTCTGGGGAGGATGACCCAGCCGTGCTATTAGCCCAAGTTTTTCAAGGCTCTCTCTCTCTCTCTCTCTTTTTTTTTTATTTTATTTTTTTTATATTTGGACACAATATCTTTATTTCACTCAATTATTTTTTACATGGTGCTGGGGATCAAACCCAGGGTCCCACGTGTGTGAGATGAGCACTCTACTGCTGAGCCACAACCCTAGCTCCATCTCTCTCTTTTTTTTTTAACTTAATGCTTCTTTTTAAAATTATTTTTATATATGTTCAGTTGTTGATGGATCTTTATTTTATTCACTTATAAAATGAATAAAATGCAGTACTGATACTCGAACCCAGTGCCTCACACATACTAGGCAAGCATTCCACTGAGCCACAACCCCAGCTCTCAAGGCTCTCTTTCTTCCAGACAATTTACTGCTATCAGCTGCAACACTGTCATTTAAAAACATCAAAATTTATTACCCTGTGACTAGTGCCCCCTAGGATTGTTCATGGCACCACCTGCATAGTTATCCTGTGACCATCAAGGACATTTCCTCTAATGATTGAGTTTTTTCACAATGCCACAAATCTGGTTTTATTCTGAGTCTGTACAAAGTAAGTTAACTGGCCACATGGATAAAAACCAGTAAGTTTTCAATGTGTTATAATTTTGTATGTAACACACTTCAGTGTACAAAGGTGGCTAAGTTCCAATAAATTGGGGTTTGTGAACTATGGTATGGTTATGTCATTATCAACATCAGAGACATTGCTTCCAAGTTCAGGGAGGATTTTAGCAGTAGTGACCCTTGGATACTAGACAAATTGGTTGCCTTTTACATCCTTCCTTTCAGATAGCAGGAATGCAGTTAATTCTTGCATATTTTTTTTTTTTACTCAGTACAGGTAGTGCCAGGGAGGGATTAATTTTCTTGCTCTTTTTATTTGCAATAGTGATTGCTCATCACAGCCTAGCATATCTTTGCAATATTAAACAATTCAAATTACTGTTAGGTTTCTATATATGTGGGTTTGGACATAACATGAGTAAAATGTGATACTGATTTTTTTGGGGGGGTATCAAGGATTGAACTCAGGGGCATTCAAACACTGAACCACATCCCCAGCACTATTTTGCATTTTATTTAGAAACGGTCTCACTGAGTTGCTTAGTGCCTCATTTTTGCTGAAGCTAATTTTGAACTCACTATCCTCCTGCCTCGCCCTCCCAAGCTGTTGGGATTATAGGCATGCACCACCATACCTGAATGATTCTGATTTTTTACATATTAAAATTGTGAAGAATTTTCTTTGTTTGAAATATTATTTTTAATCACATCAAAATGACCAGTGTAGGCAAATAATTTTTTTAAATTCTATGTTTGTTAAATATAATGAAGTTTCAACCCACCATATTAAGCACACCTGTCTAATCCCAGCTACTCAGGAGGCTGAGGCAGGAAGATCACAAGTTCAAGGCCAGCCTTGGGCAACTTACTGAGAACCGGACTCAAAAGAGAAAATTAAAACAAACTAGGAATGTAGCTCAGTGGTAGAGTGTTTGCCTACTATGCATGATGCCCTGGATTCATTCAATTCCCAGCACCATTAAAAAAAATGTATATATATTGTATATACATGTGTTATTTTGCTTTTTAATTCTAACAATTGATATACATTTATATAATTTTTGCTCTTCAATTATAATCATTGATATTGGATGTTTTAGAAGAATAATTTGGGAAACATTGAATTTTGATTAAAAATATTCAAATTTTGTTCATTTGACTTATAACTACATCTTATTTTTAGACCTTTACTATCAATAGAAAACAAATTACATGACAATCTTAATGATGATAACAATAAAATCAATAATGTAGCTAAAATGAAAAATTATGAAATAAACATGTACTAATTTATGGATTATGAAAGCATGTTTTATATGTCATTCATATAAGCATCACCAGTCAATCAGCAGAACACCCAGACATGCCCAATAATATTAAGTTGAGTCATCTTTGATATTTTACCAAATGTCAATCACTTAAAAAACATGAGTATGAACATATTTTTCAATTTTGACACTATGAAGGTGGATCTGTCAAGGTGATAGAATAGATTATAATTCATTTAACAGTTAGTCAGCTTGATTTATAACTTGTAAACATTTAGACATTTGATGAGTGTCTCTATTTTACACTTGGCCCAGGACCTGCAAATGTTAGGGGCACAATTATGGATATGTGGGGGAGGGGAGTACAGAATACCACACTATACATAAATATTTCAAGATATACCATAGACCTAAATGTGACAGACAAAACTAGTAGCTTCTGGATGAAAACTTGCAGGACTTTGAGATGCACAGAGGTGTTATTTTTGTTTTTGTTTTTTTTTTTTTAAGTATAAAAAGCATTAATCGTCAAGAAAAATGTGAGGAATTGCAGACATTAAAATTAAGAACTTCTGTTCATCAGGACACCATTAAGAGGCGTCGGCTCCGCGACCGAGTGGCTGCCGTGGAGGGGAGCTCACAACCGCAGACTTAGGGCTCCCTCCGGATTAGGGGTCAGGTGGGAGGAGCGAAGCTCAGGGGCCGAGGGCGGCGACGCGAAAGACCTGTAAACCTCCAGTCCCCTTCGCGATCGCCACCTCTAGGCAGTCCTCCGGCTTCGCAGCCCGCAGTCCGTCCCAGCCCACGCCCAGCGCCCACCCTAACCTTCCGCCTGCGCACTGCGGATCGGGATCCTGCACCTTCTCCCACCAGTGACTCGACCTAGCTCTTATCCTCATCGCCTTATCACCAGACTTGCGTAAATGCAGCCTCACTGGGGACCCCTTTAACACAGTCAGAGCTCGGATCTGGGCCACATTCCTTAACTCATCCTCACCGCTCTGGCAATCAAGGCTAGCACTCGAGCAAAACTCTCCCAAACCCTTCAGGTTTATCCTTTTGTGGCTCGGCTTTCTCATCCTCATACCCCTCAAACCCCTACTCAGTTCCCCAAGGTCTGCTCATCACAAACAGCCTCCCTCTGATCTCCTCTCATTGAAGACCTACTACCAAAGTGCGTGCCATCCTTTCTTCTTGGCGACTGTGATTACATCAGCCTTATTCAAAGTCTGAGGTGTACTTTCTTGTCCTCACAGACTCAGCCCCTAACTTCCTAGCTCACCGTATACTTCTTTTCCCGCTCCTACCTTCCTGAGCACATCCCATCCCTAAGTCTTTGCTAAATTATCCCTCAACTCTTGCTGCCTCGGTTCCTACCACCACCTCCCAAATCCTCTTAAAAAAAAAAAAAAAAAGGAAAGAGCCATTAAGGGGGGGGGGGGGGCGCTGGGGTTGTGACTCAGTGGTAGAGCACCTCATATGTGTGAGGCACTGGGTTCAATCCTCAGTGCCCCATATAAATAAATGAATAAAATAAAGATCCATCAACAACTAAAGATATATATATTTCAAAAAAATAGTGCTTTTCAATTACTGGATTTATTAAAAAAGAAAAAAAAAAAAAGAAAGAAAGAAAGAGCTGGGCATGGTGGCGCAAGCCTGTAATCCCAGTGGTTTGGGAGGCTGAGACAGGAGGATCGCAAGTTCAAAGCCAGCCTCAGCAAGAGCAAGGAACTAAGTAACTCAGTGAGACCTCATCCCTAAACAAAATAGGGCTGGGGTTATGTCTCAGTGGTGGAGTGACACTGAGTTCAATCCCCAGCATCACAAAAATAAATTAATAAATAAAATTTAAAAATAAAGAAAAAAAATAACCAAAGTGGGAGAAGACATTTGCAATATATAAGTCTGACAAAAAAAAAAAACTTATATAGAGCCTATACAAACAACTCCTTAAAATCAATTATTTTTTTTAAAAAGCCAAGAGCAAAATGGGCTATATCTCAAATTTCCCAGAAGATGATATTCAAATGAACAATAAATGTATAAACATATAAATCTTGCTGAGGATGTGAAGCAACTGAAATTCTCAAAATCCACTTTGAAAAGTCATTTGGTATCATCTGTTAAAGTCGAACATACCCATACTCCATGACCTATTAAATGGATATATGCCCAACACACATAAGGTTATAAATATCATGCATATAAATGTCCAAAGCAACACTATTCAAAATATCCCCAAACTATCAACAACTCCAATGATCATCAGTGAGAGAGAAATCAATTGTGATATATTTATTCAACACTCAGAGTGAACTTACACCTCTTGTTATGCACAATAATATGAATGAGGCTGCAGTTGTAGCTCAGTGGTAGAGCGCTTGCCTAGCATGTGTGAGGCACTGGGTTCAGCCAGCAACACATAAAAATAAATAAATAAATAAATGGTACAAATTGTAATAGCATAAAAAAAAATTATAATGTTGAAGACTCTCTTAAGGACAATATTTAGTGAAGGAAACCTAACACAAAAGCATATATAAAATACAAAACAGGCAAAACCCTATAGGGTGAACTACTGAGGTCAAATCTGTGGTTCTGCTGGAATCAAAGTGGTCCTGGTCTCCCCTTCCTAAGATTATGCTTTCATCATTTCAGAGTTTTGCTAGTTTCTTGTACTGCCTCTCAAGTTTCCTGATAGGCATCAATGGAAAATGTACATGGAGCTTCAAGAATTTCTCTTGTTAACAGTTACATAAGTATGGATTGCAGCAACTTGAGCAATGTGACATCCATGGGTGTCTTGAATCACCACAGGCAGACTTTTCCCCCAGACCAATGTGTCCTGACTTTACATCCCTCTGAAGCATTCTTGAGCCAACAACAGATTTTATTTGGCTAAATCTATCAAAGAGGAATGAGGCCTTTGTGAGCAGATTTTCTGCATTCCAAACTAGATGTGTCTGTTGCACTGATTCCTGCAGAGCAAAGCATTCTTCTCATTGAGCATACCTTGTACACAGTTTCCTGAACTGCTGCTAAGTCACCTGGCCTCCTGATCCATAATACAATTAAGAATCTAGTGCAGGCCATGCAGCCTCATTATTATTATCATGAGGAGCAGTGGCAGGAGCATTTTTTTTTTCTTTTTTCTTTTGGAGCTAATCAAAAGGAAATACACATGGGGCTCAGCTTGTGGCTCAGAGCTTGAGCGCTTGCCTAGCACGTTCGAGGCCCTGGGTTCGATCCTTAGCACTACATAAAAATAAATAAATAAAATAAAGGTATTGTGTCCAACTACAAATAAAAAATAAAATTTTTTTTAAAAAAGGAAAACACATTGGGTAGAGCAAGACTTGGGAATGAGGTGAATAGAGGGAGAATATCTTTACTATGTATGACTCAGTCCTTTTTTAAAAAAAAGAAAACTCAAGGTTAATGGCACGTTATTTTGTCTGCACAAAAGCATTTTATGTCAAAACAGCATCAGCTGTGACTGGCTGGCATCAAAATAATTATGTTAACAGGATTGCAAACTGTAATAACAGGTCACATGCAGTCTAACTCCTTTTGCTTTTTTATGTTTAATTGCTGACAGCTTTTAAGTCTCACACTTCTCTTTTCCCCTTCAGTCTCACATCTGGGGAAGCTGATTTAAAAAAAAATAGTTCTCACTGCTGGGAGCCATTAGCCAAGTAGGTATGACAATTTCCTTGCCAGCTTACCCCATGTTGCAGTGACATTGAATGTACGTGACCTTGCTCAAGGACCAAGGCAGATTAGGGTGTTCCCGGTTTTAAGATAATCATGTTTAGGGCGTTCCCAGTTTAGGTTCCAGGTTTAAGGTTTAAGATTATTCCTGCTGGGAATAGGGCGTATCCTGCTGCCTGAGTTCCCCTTGAGTTCTCACAGGATTTAGACAGTATATTTTGGAGATAGAAGCCCAGTGGAGGTGAATTTGGGCAGAGAACGTGGATTTGGGCAGAGAACGTGGATTTGGGCAGAGAACGTGGATTTCCCCAGAACGTGGTTGTAGACGGCTGGTGTGAGTTCGGGAATAAAGAGTTGCTGTTTGAATCTACAAGCTGTGTGGTGGCTCGTGATTGTGTGCCCAGCCAGACTGCGGCATTTGTGCCCAGCCAGACTGCGGCATTTGGCGGCCCGTACGGGGAACTTCTGAATCTTAGAGGTAAGTGAAATTTCTCACCCTTGAGGAAGAGAGAAAGAATGGGTGAACATTTCAAAAAACAATGTGTTATTGTTTTGATTTATTTTGTTTTTATTTCAAGTTGCCTGTTCCTAGAACTTTCTCAGCCAAACTGGGGAAAATGGTTGACTCAAGGTTTGAAGTTGTTCGCCTCTGAGCAAGAGAAATTGTTAGAGGAAGGAGGCACCCCAGTGAGACCAAGAACAATTAGGGCATATGTTGATACAATACAAAAATGTAGCCAATGACTTTTTAAAGATGAGTTATTAAGTATATTAATGAGGCCATCATGGAATCCTGTAGAAGGATTTTTCTTCAACAAGAAAGAGATGGCTAGTTCTGTTTACTATATTTGTCTAAGATCTTGGTTTTTACAGACATCTGATTAATTTACAAAGCTAAAGTGTTAAAATATCAACCATTAAATATAAGATCAAGTACTCTTTACTTATTAAGTTCCATAAGGTAATATATTTAAACATTATGTGTGTTTTCATAAATTGGTAAATGGAAAAATGTTTAATATTGCTTTGTCTGTGTCTTTGCTAAAACAAGGTTACTAAGTGTTAAGATTCTATCATGTGTAATTTATATACAAAGAGTATAAGAATTTTCAGTTGGGTTTCAATTATAGTATTATAGTATCATAAAAAACATGAAAGTCTTTCATCTTATTAAAGTGGAGTAATTTGTCTAAATCAGAAATTTTATAAGAGTTGTTTCAAAATATGAATTTATAAAAACGGTTAATGGTTAAAAAAGAGATAGAAAAAGATTCAAGATGTGGAAATATATTTTAATATAAAAGGTTAAAGGAAAAAGAAATGTTTCTAGATGAGATAATCTCTGTGTGGTAAAGTAAAAAGTTGTAAAATGCCATTTAAAAAGATTTTGAGGAAACTAGACTTACTTTAAAAGCTTGAGAAAGGAAGAAAGAAAAAA
Organism: Marmota monax; assembly: GCF_021218885.2. Taxonomy (NCBI): domain Eukaryota; kingdom Metazoa; phylum Chordata; class Mammalia; order Rodentia; family Sciuridae; genus Marmota; species Marmota monax. The sequence continues at coordinate 11,730,435 of NW_026693933.1, read as the reverse complement.
AAGGTATTTGTACATGGCAGATTGAGACAAAGCTTCTCAATGGAGTTAAAAAAAAAAAAGCCTTTGGTTGAAGGGCAGCCATGTAAACTAACATTAAAGCGATTTAAACAGAATCTAAGCCTCGTTTAAAAGAGTGAAGTTGTAGGTGGTGAAAAAGTACATTTAAAAGTACAGTATAGATGATAATTAAAAGGCTTTAAAAGGTTAAATTAAAGGTGGTTAAAATGCCTTCATGATGGAGGAAAGAAGCTTAATCTTAAAGGCATTACTTTAAAAAAAATAAGAAGATAATAGGATAAAAGATATTTAGATAAAGAAGATTAAAAATTTAAAGTGAAAAACTTTAAAGACAGAAGTATAGAAAGTTAAAAAGAAAAAAGATAAAGATGTAGGAAGATAAAAAAGATGTAGAAAGACAAGAATTTTAAACCCACAAAATAGGAAGAAAAAACTAGGAGGAAAATAAGCAACTAAGGGTAAAAATACAAACCTTAAAAAAAAAAACTAGAAGATAGAAATAAGATAGAAAATGGTTGAAAATGTCAAGTAAAGGTATTTCATATAGAAAATGCAAAAAGCTAAGACAACTATTAGATATAGACATATACTTATTAAAGCAAAAAGAGGGAATTGGAAGGGGGTATATATCCCCCAAAGATAAACTTGAAATAACCCTTTTTACTCTAAACTTTTTAAATTTGGATTCATCAGGACTTAGTGCTGCGGAAAGGCATATGTATCCAAAAAATGTACATAAGCCTAAAGTATTTTGGAAAGATATTCTAACAGGACAATGGAAAGGTCCTGACCCAGTGATTGTCTAGAGTCGGGGGTCTGTTTGTGTTTTTCCACAGGGAGAACAGCAGCCGATTTGGATTCCAGAGAGATTAACTAAAACAATTTCTACAGATCGAAAAGAAGATGATTTGACTCAAATCCATAACAGCTGATATCCAGAACTCCAGCTTGGCCATTCTTACATCTGTGACAGTGATTAACCAGGATGCTTTTTTCAATAGCTATTTTATTATTGCATTTTTCCACATCATAAGGTTCTATTTTTATTTTTTGAGCTCATACAAACCTAGGTTAATGTTTTTCTGATCAGTTTTATTTTTTGACTGTGGAGTTTTTAAACATTGCAATGGAGATTTCACCTAGGTAAAGCTACAAGGCCTTTACTATTTTCTTATGTGTTGTACGTTTGTGTACACTCTTGTGTTTTGTGTTGTATGTCTGTATGTGCGTATGTCCATATTTCTTATATGAGGAGCGCTCATGAAAAAATGGATCCGAATTATTATTTTTTTTTATTCACGTGATTTAAATGGTTTAATTTAAATTATGTAAACAGCTGTTAAGGATTGTTTTTAAAGGTGGTTAACAGATCTGTTTGTTTACTAATTTAAATTAGGTAAAAAGCTGTTAAGGATTGTTTTTAAAGTAGGTTAACAGATCTGTTTGTTTACTTTCACCTTTCCTTTTCATTATATTTAATAATTCTTTTCAGGATAATGTCTCTTTAGCATCATTGCCAGAATTCCTATCTCCATCCCAGTGCCGGTGAAGAACTCAACAAGTAATGCTCAAAGAGTCAACTTACTTTGGGAGGAAACGGATTTTGGGAGGAAATGGACATATTGATAGATTCCTCTGCTTTGAACTGCTTGCAGAACTTGCCTGGACTATGTAACTATCATTTGGTGCAGCGAATTGTGGTAGTGCTGACATATCTTTGCTGATGGTGTCACCAGTGATGCAATTTTTCCCAAGGAGCCGTCAATTGGCTTGGTGTCGTGGCATTTCTGTATCCTCCTCCCTTCTGCTAGTGATGGTCTAAAATTTGGGGGCCAATGGCTTATGCTGGACCGGTAGTCAGTGACGGGTATGATCCAATTGCAGTGGTATCAACCTAAGACAGGAGGCTGACGCCTAAAGGTCAGTTTTCCGATGACGGGTAAGAACCATATGTTGAATTGGACAACCTACCAGGCACGGTCCATAAGCCACATTAACCTCACTCCCCCACTGGCACCAAGGCCAAATTTGGGGGCCAACAGAGGTGAGGCAAAGAACCTCACCCCCCCACTGGTGCATAGACCTATCCACAAGTATGGCTGTATGCTGGACCGGTAGTCAGTGACGGGTATGATTCAATTGCAGTGGTATCAACCTAAGACAGGAGGCTGACGCCTAAAGGTCAGTTTTCCGATGACGGGTAAGAACCATATGTTGAATTGGACAACCTACCAGGCACGGTCCTTAAGCCACATTGCTTGTTGTTTAATTAATCAGAAGGGGGGAGATGCTGGGAGCGTACCCCATGTTGCAGTGACATTGAATGTACGTGACCTTGCTCAAGGACCAAGGCAGATTAGGGTGTTCCCGGTTTTAAGATAATCATGTTTAGGGCGTTCCCAGTTTAGGTTCCAGGTTTAAGGTTTAAGATTATTCCTGCTGGGAATAGGGTGTATCCTGCTGCCTGAGTTCCCCTTGAGTTCTCACAGGATTTAGACAGTATATTTTGGAGATAGAAGCCCAGTGGAGGTGAATTTGGGCAGAGAACGTGGATTTGGGCAGAGAACGTGGATTTGGGCAGAGAACGTGGATTTCCCCAGAACGTGGTTGTAGACGGCTGGTGTGAGTTCGGGAATAAAGAGTTGCTGTTTGAATCTACAAGCTGTGTGGTGGCTCGTGATTGTGTGCCCAGCCAGACTGCGGCATTTGTGCCCAGCCAGACTGCGGCATCTCACCATCTTTGGCACTGATAGGCGATTCCAACACACATGGAACCCTGTCCTGACCCTCCTTCCAAATACATAATACACCCAGGCCAGCCTTTTTTTCCTATTCTCTCAAGCTGTTTTCAGACTGGCTATTCTCCCCAGAATGTCTTATTATGTATAATAAAACTTTTTATGTCCTTTGGGGGAGGGGGTAGGTGGGATTTGGCATCATTGTCTCAGTACCCCAACAAAATTTTGGAGGGGTGTCCATTCTATTTCTTCCAGGTGGCCTTAACATGAACCCTTAGCAAATGTCATTTGTTTTAAATTTTGAGGTAATTAATTTATATCAATGTTTTGCATATATTTTAATATTAAATTTATGTTAATATTCACACGACATGTAAACGGCATGTAACATGCAAGTATCATGCATATAACATACAATGGCATACACAAGACACATGGATAGCATCTTTATGACATGCATGTGGTGTGCAATAACGTGTGTAGCATACAAATGACATATGTGCTGCATGAATGCAATATATGGAGTGCATATGGCATGCAGAAACATGCATATAACATGCAAGTGACATGTGTGTGATGCACAAATAACTACATGTGTATAATCTGCAAGTAACGTGCAAATGATGCCTATAATATACAAATAATATGCATGTGACATATGAATAGCATATGTATGACATGTATATAACATGCCTATGACATCACATCATCTCTCTGTGTGTGCCTGTCTCTGTTTCATAATTCCCCTTTTTATAAGGATTCTGGTTATATTGAATTATGGCCCTCTCTAATGACTTAATTTCCATTTGATTACTTTTCTAAAGACTCTATTACTAAGGCTGAGGACATAGCTCAACTGATAGAGTGCATGCCTTGCATGCCCAAGGCCCTGGGTTCAGTCCCCAGCACCAAAAAAAAAGACTCTATTACCAAATAAAAGATTTGGTACTATATTACCAAATAAAAGATTTGGTAATCTATTACCAAATAATAGATCACATTCTAAGATACTGGGGATTAGAACTTACACATGTCTTTTTTGGGGAACATGATTTAACCCATAATGGTGCCTATAGAAGGAGAGCAAAAACTAAAGGAAGGACAAGGTAGGGGGCAGAGGGTGTTCCTTTCGTGAAAATGGCTCAGAGAACAAGGATGGGATCACTGCTTCTCTTTGTAGGGAAGGCTTTAAATGAAGGGAAGGCTTTCTCCTCCAGCTAGTATTTGATAGCTGCTAAGCAAGTGGGCCTCTTGGTGACCCTTGTTGTGCTTTTTCCTACCGCATTTGGGTGCGGCACATTCTGGATCAGCCCACTGCAGGCACCATTTCCTCTTCCCACAACCGATATTAAGTAGAGTAGAGAGACTATGGAGTTAGTGATAAAGGGTATGAGGTGGATGTTTTATTCTCTAAGTCTGTTTTCTTATCTGTAGAAATAATAATAATACCTAGCTGCCTCTTGAGGGAATGCCTGTGGCCTGTGGTAAATCCTATAAGGAACACAGTCCCAGAAAGGTGTCAAAAATGAGGATGGCTCAAATAAGCTCTTCCTTCACCGTCAGTCCCATCCTCACTCACTCCATGTGGGGATTTTGAAGGGATACTGAGGTCTTTTGCTGAAGCAAACTATACAGTACATGTACCAGTGGGTGAAAAGGACACTTCTCCAGAATGCAAATTTTTCCAGCTGCTCTAGAACTCTTGCAGAGCTTTGGAAAGTGAACCAACTTGTAGAATAGGTGGCTAGCAGATTGACATTTATTGCATCACCAATATTCTCTTTCCTCTGGAGGCCCCTACCTTTCTGATTGCCTTTGATGTGGAACCCGGATTCTGACCCTTGCTTCTCTTCATCTCTTGTGTGGAGGCAACCAGCTCTCATGATGAATTGCCTCTTCTTTTAGACTCCAAACCTCCTTAATGCCTTCTTTTTACAGGATTTAGCTCTTGTATTCTCCAGAGTCTTAGATTTTATTACAGAGCCATTTTATCACTTAAGAGCAGCATGATTTTGCCACATCTAAAATTCCAGGCCCAGCTGACCAAGGTAGATGTTTCTCAAGTGCCAACCAGTGGGGCTGAGGCCACACCCAGAGTTCAGAGAGGCCTGTTGAGCCCACTCCATTTCTCCCCTACTGCTGCCCCTGCATAGTTTCTCCCTGTCTTATTCTCAGCTAAATTTCAGCCTGTAAAAGATCACTACTGACCTTTGTGGTCAAGGATATGCAGGGATGAAAGTGCAGCTCTCTGTCAAAAGGAGACACAGCAAGAGAATAGCGCATCTGACTTGGGAATCCTGAGTTTGAATCTTGACTTTGTTACTTGGTGGCTATGTGACTTTAGACAAGTTACTCAATCTCTCTAAGGTCGTCTAAAATGTCTAGTCTTTTCAAATGATGAGAGGCAGAAAGATGGTGGAAGCAAGCTAGGCGGTAAGTCCTGATCTCATAATACAGAAAGGAGGCAGCGAGGGAAGTCACATTGAGAGGTGGGTGACAAAACAAATGCTCTAAGACTCAGTATTACAAAGCCCGTGACTTAGAGAAACTGGAAGATAGATTGCCAGAGTAGAAAATAAACTTAGAGTCCCTTAACCCTGAACCTGAAGCTGGGTATGGGAAGGGGGGAGGGGCAACAGAGAGAAAGAGGAGGGAGTGGAAAATCTTCCAAGCTCACCCACTTATAAGCATTTGGAAGGACAAACAAAATTTAAAGCATGATGGTAACAGAAATGTCCTTGAAACAGAGCAAACAGTTCAAAAATGAACTGGGGGTCCATAGTCATCATATATATATGATGGGGTTACATCTGTAGCACACTTACATAAATAAATTAATTAATGAACATATTAATTATATATAAATTTTATAATATACAAATCATAATGTTATATGTCAGGTACATTTATAGTAATGCTTCAGTCATGATACTTTGAGTAGTCCCTTCTTGAGAAAGGAATCTCAACTTCCCTCTCCCCCAGGATCCTCCCCAGGTATCTTTGGAAGCCCAAAGGGGTCCTCTTGCTTATCTATAAACATGACATCTTCAATTACCACTTGAAATCTCCATATTCTTCTTCCTCCAACAATCACTTGATGATGCCTGCTATCCATGAATTTCCTTCAAGGAAACCCACATTCATTGATCTGACAGAGGCAAACTGAGAGGGGAACTTCATCTCTTTCCTCTTATATGAGCTTTGGGCCTGACCTTGGCCACAGGTTCTCCCACATTGCTCTGCAGTATATGACAGACACAGATGGCCCAACCGGATGCAGCCACTGTCCTATCACTGTGCAGGAAAGAACTGGTACAGCCTTTCCTCCATTAAGGGTGGCTCTGGGAAGCATTTCAGGAACTCAGACAGCTTGACAGCTTCAGGGTGTTTCTGCTCTACTTATAAGCCAGGAGCCATGGTTTCTTCTCTGTTCCCTGCGTGGCACTAGCACTACTCCATAAGCCTTCTCCCAGCAGCAGCCCCATCTCCATGGCAACAGAGAGGCCTGAAGGAACATTCTCTTAGCTCCCCTCCACAGGACAAAGTTGGGGTGCTAACAGGTGAGCTCATTAAGGAAACACAGGAAATATGAATGAAGAGAAACAGGGAATGCAAAGGAGCATTAACTAATCCAACAATGATCAAAGTAAAAGAACAGAATAAAGTTGACAAAAATAATAGAAAATGTGTGACAATGAAAGTGCATGATAGAACATCTGGTGAAAAAAGGCAGGTTACACAGTTATGTAAGTTATGGTTTCATTTTTGTTTTCTCAAAGGAGTCATCTACAGTACATATACATGTGTAACCACAATCTTATTTTTTGGAAAAAAAAAATGATCATTTCCCTCCTCCTCCTCCTCCTCCTTCTTTTGTTTTGTTTGTTTGTTTGTTTTTGGCAGCTAGGCAAGTGCACTACCATTGAGGTACACCTGCAGCCCCTTTTCATTTTCTTTGTGAAAATAAATCCGACTCTAAAACTTTCTCTACTGGATTGGTGGAAAAGTCAGGCATGTTGTTGTGAAGCCAGATTTAAAGTTGGTGTAGTTAAGTAAATCGGGTCTAATATCAAGTAAAATGAAGGCCCTGATGATAACGGAGCCCAGGAAAGCAGAGCAGCACTTGGGGAAATTGAAATGTTAATGTTCTCAAGGCCCAGAGCCCATTCTAAAGAAATGTTAATGAAGCAGCTCTCAGCAAACCGGCAGGTGCTAATCAGAAGCGGCCCCAGGCCCTTCCGGCCCAGATTACTCCTCTGGCCTATCTGCTCCTCACCTTTTGGGTCTCCCCACCTACATTCTATCACTGCAAGATAACAGAACAAAGGACAGGAACATCTACAGAAATGCGGGAAATCTGGGCTGGGGATGTGGCTCTAGCGGTAGTGCGCTCGCCTGGCATGCGTGTGGCCCGGGTTTGATCCTCAGACCACATACAAACAAAGATGTTGTGTCCGCCGAAAATTAAAAAATAAATATTAAAAATTCTCTCTCTAAAAAAAAACTTAAAAAAGAAATGCGGGAAAGCTGAAAGAAGACCTTGTTATGCTCGAATTCCAGACCATAAACTACTGGGAGGGTCATCTGGCATCCCAGGTATTTCCCTGTCTCATGCTGATTGGTGGCTGCTAGGGGGTTGCTATGGATCCCCCACCTAGCCTGACTGAGTCAGGGACACCTGATGCAGCAGATCTCTCCTGTTATTTGTAGATAACCAACTTAGCAGGGTGGGAATGTGCCTAGGAGTGCTCTGTGGGTCTTTCCAAGGACAAAGGTGATGTCCCTTCCTTGGACAGGCTTTGCTCTGAGGTAGAGGCTGGTTTTTCACCCTTACCTATAAAAGAGGGAAGATATCCCCCATTCCACGGATTCCACCTCTTGGGTCCCCTTCTTCCTCCGGGAGAAGTCTTTTCTGCTGTCCTTTAATAGACTTCAAATTTCCACTCTGACCTTGCCTCGGAGTGCTTCTCTGGTGTTATACTTCAGCATTGAGGAAGCAAGGACTCGTCACTGGTAACAGCGGTAACAGTTGTGTGTTACCTTACCTTGGCAATAACCCATTTGCTTGGCATTTTTGGGAAATAAATTGTTACACATTTTCTAGATGAGATGAAATACTACCCTTGTTCACCTGGAGGATTGTGGCAACATAATCATTTGCAACAAAGTTCTTATCCATGATTATTCAAAGGAGTTAAAAGTCCCACTACTAAAGCCCAATACTTCACAGATAGGGAGACCTTCGGAATTCACAGATCACTTTTCCTTTTATTTTACGGCAATTGTCAACTATCTTGCAGCCCAGAAAGCAAAAGAGGACAGGAAATGTTAGAAGTAGGCATCATGACACCAAAAAGCAAAGAAAAAAACTTTTTGAAAAGCAAGTCTGAACAGATCCCAGAAGTTCCAGCAACAGCGAAAGGCTGATGCTCCTCTTCCCCAACAGACTGTGAGCTGCTAGGGGCAGGAGCTGTGCCTTCAGGATGCTATGGTTCCAGACAGCCACAGGCTGCAGGCTCTCAAAAAAGAGTTGAGGAGCTAGGGATATAGCTCAGTGGTAGCTTGGGCAAGGCCCTGCGTCTGATTCCCCAGTCCCACCAAAAAGAAAAAGTCATTAGGACTAATTAGAACAAATAAAATAAATAAATAGATAGATAGATAGATAGATAGATAGTCATTAGGTTTAGGATGAGAGGGAGGAAGAGACAATGGAGGGACCCCTGCCAAGTAATCGCAATTGGCTGATCCTACAGGCAACCTTACCTCTATGCAAATAAATTCCACACTAAGTAACAAAAGTGTGTGCTGCGGCAAGGCAGGGGTCCAGGAGATAGGATACAAGGATTTTCCCTGTAATATCTATTCTCTAAAGCAAAGGGAATCTTGCAAAGAAGATCGCAAATTTTATGAGATGAAACCAAACAAGAATGCCTTAAGCATTCCCACAAGTCACCTAAACAGAAGGTCGCTTTTCTAGTACATCGTCGGCAAGCCCAAAGAGGTTATATCTTGGTTCTGCAATGTTTCACAACTGCACTATCCAGAGAGACTGTTTTAAGTTTACAGTTGAGAGAAAATGCAATTAACTATAAAACATTCCATACTTTTGTAATGCATACAAGTAACATTTAAGTGTTCAAAGCAGCAAGGAGACAAAGCAATCACAGTCTGTCCTGTTCCAGTAGTTCCTTTGGAACCTTTATCTTTCTTCAGTGTCACAGTTTGTGAGTCATTCTTCCTGGAAATTAGTGAAGATCAAATGAAGCCAGTCACAGTCTGTCCTGGAGAATTTCTTCCTATATAGAAATTAATGTACTTCATTCAGCATTATATTAGTTCTCTGATATAAAACATCATCTACTTGTTTTAAAAACACCATTAATATCTGCTTTTATCCCTCCATAATTACTTCTGTGCAAGAAAGACCATCAAAGTAAACATAATCATAGGTGATCATAACCTCTCTTTCCCCCTGGCTTTGGTTTATATTTATCTTGAAGTTTGTTTATGCTTTTAGCAGGTACTTGTTGCCCATGAGTCTTTGTCAATTCACAAGCTACTTTTTTTTCCCCAGACATTGTCCCTTTCCTCATGGAGCTAGCAAGTTATCAGAAAAGGTATGCATTAATCTAATAACAACAAAATTAATAATAAAGTATAATCTATGTTAAAAGTTATGAAGGAAAAGAGTTATTCATAACTTTAGTTTTATAAAAACCCAGAGAGCTGACCCTGTCTGGAGGAATCCAGAAAGGTTACAATGGCAAAATGGGACTTGACATGGTATCTGGGAGAGAGTTCAGGTGTTTGGAAGAGCATGTGCTGGGGCCTTGTGACTGAAAGCCAGCCTTATTAGGGTGGCCAGAGATGAAACTACAAAGAGATGAAGCTATAAAAGTGATTATAGGGACTTTGTAGTTAGATTATTGGCTTTGAAAGTAGAGAACATGCCATGTTTTTTAACAAATATTTAGAAAGCAAAATCAGCATTCTTGATTGACTATAAGTAGTTTACTTGGCAGAAATTTCAAAAGAAAAAAAAAAAAAAAAGAAGAGTATTATCCTCATAGTGTGGAGAGATAGCAAGTTAGAATGGGAGAAGCCTGGGTTGTAGAAGCAAAAGTTCATTCAATTTTCTGCTCTGCTGCTTATTAGCTTGTGGCGTTGAATTTGCTGTTTAACCTCTCTGTGCTTTGGTTTCTTTATTTAAGTAATCCATGTTCCTGTCACTCTATAAACTCAAGTGTGTAAGAAATGTTTTAACTTTTTAAAAAAATCAGCCAACTTTCTCTTGTTCTTCATTTTGTTTGACTTGTAGGAGGGAAATTCAATCTCATTTATTCCTGGAGCTACCTCTGCTATGGTTGAACAAAGATCGTGGGATTTTTATATGGAGCTAAAGCACCAGAGTCCTTGGGTTATCACACAACAATCTGTCCTAGCTGTTATCATACCACCTATTGTTTCAGCTTACAGGGCCCTGCCACTTTATGCCTTGCAGGAGGAAAGGAAGCTTTGGTAAAGCCCAGAGGCCATTTATAAAGGTCCAGTCCCTAAGGGTACCCCCAAGCCTATCAGCCTCCCCTATCCTAGGGCCTGCCAGAACATAAAGTGTACAAGGCAGCCCTTTCAGGCAGTCCTGAGAAAGAAGGGCAGTTTGTAGCCAGGACAAACTAGCCTTGCAGTCTCCAAGGGCTGGAGCTTATATAAATACTCATGCAAAGATTTTTAAGCTGGTACACTGTTGCTGAAAGAGTGTAATTTTTTTTCTACCAAGCAAAACAAAGTTATTTTTTTTAAGAGAGAGAGAGAGAGAGAGAGGAGAGGGATAGAATTTTTTAATATTTATTTTTTAATATTTATTTTTTAGTTTTCGGTGGACACAACATCTTTATTTTATTTTTATGTGGTGCTGAGGATCGAACCCAGCGCCCCACACATGCCAGGCTGGCGCGCTACCGTTTGAGCCACATCCCCAGCCCAAAGTTTTGATAGCCCTTCTCAGGGGACCCACATACTTCCATCCAGGGATCCTTCCCTTCTATCTCATAGCTTCTCAGCCCTTCCTGGTCACCTTGACTGTCTCCATGAATGCTCTTAAGAGGGGCAGAATGACACTGTTTTCTGGGAGGGAGTGAAAGGATAAAAGAAACTGAAGTTAAAATGTAAAGGACCAGGTATTGTAAAGTTTCTAAACTGCACTCAGAACCTGAAATTCCTGTGGCAGTTAAGACAATTCCCGGAACTGCCCATTAGATACCACTTAGTTGCTTAACAACCTGGACCCTGTGCAGCTCCGCTTGTAGGCACCTCAGGGCCCAAACCAATCAGTTTGAATGTATCCCCCTCCTTAGGACTGACCTATCACTCTCCCCCGACCTGTTCCCACCAATGAATGTGCTAATCATGTTTGAGAGTTGTTGTTTGATTTTCCCGCGCCTCATGATGATTTGCTCTGATGTATGCAAAGCCCCCTCCCTCCCCAAAAAGTGTACTTAAGCACTGCTTAACCCCTGCTCGGGGATCTTGGCTCGGGGATCTTGGCTCTCCCTTCTTGAGTGAGCACGGAGCCCCAGCGCGCTGGATTCTTCAATAAACCCCCTTTTGCTGTTGCATGAGTCGGTCTTGGTGGTCTCTTCCTCTGTCGTTCGCCGTCCCTTACAGGAGGATAACCTGAGCAAATCTAGCTAAAAGTCAGATACATCATCCTTTTCCCTTCCCTGTAGATCCTAGAAAAGTGATAAGCTTCAAAAACAGGAAGAAGAAACAAAGTTCAAGCTACGACAATGGAGACTGTGTTTGGGAGGGGAGAAGGAAGTTATGAGTCTTCCAGAGTTCTGCTCTCAGCCAAATGCATTCTCCACGTGGCTGGAGTGCTCCAGACAGAACCACGAGACCCAGTGGCAGGCTCCTGTCAAGGCCGAGGTTAATTTCTCTCAGTCAGTCAAGGAGCAACTGCTGAAAGAGGAGGTACATACAGTAAGCACAAGTCAGGGTAAACATAGGATTCATCCTGATGAGGAAACACAGGGGTTAAAGCAGGTGAAAGAAGAAATGGAGCAGGGCTCTGTTATTTCTCCCCATGTATCTTTCCTCCTTCCAATATCAGATTTTTCTACTCAGCAGTTTAAATCCATCCTTTATAGTAAAGGAAGAAAAAATGTGTCCTTAGAGTTTTGATTTTTTCAGAATTGTTTTGAATTCTTGATGTTCTAGTCAGTTCTCACTTCCCTACATCAGAGGTAGAGAGATCTCAAGGGGCAAGAGGATGCAGCAAAGCAAGAGTTGGGGACATGTTTAATTTACACATAGGGCTGGGCACCATAATCCCAGCTCAGGAAACTGAGAGAGGTAGGAGAATCGTGAGTTCAAAGCCAGCCTCAGTAACTTAGGGAGGCCCTAAAGCAACTCAGGGAGAGCTGTCTCTAAATAAAATATTTAAGAAAGCGCCTGGGATATGGCTCAGTAGCTAAGCACCTCCGAGTTCAATCCTCTGTACCAAAAAAAAAAAAAAAAATTTACAATGCAGGTCCAGGTTCCCACTCCAAGCTCTAGCCATCATGAACCACTATGGCAGGGTAATATTTTAAAGATATTATCTTATATCCTTTCTTCTCTCCCTCAGTGTCTCTCTGCACAACTCCCCTTCAAGCAAAAGTCAAAAATATCAGTTGAGCTTTCTAGCTTTGTTTTACTCATTTATTTTTTCACATGGTGCCTCTCACATGCAAGGCCAGCACTCAACCACTGAGCTCAACCTCAGCCCATTCTATCTTTTGTTCCCAAACTCTAAACTTATTGAAGGGCTGGGGATATAGCTCAGTTGGTATAGCTCAGTTGCATGCACAAGGCTCTGGGTTTAATCCCCAGCATCAAAAAACAAAACAAACAAATGTAAGGGTCCCGCGAAACGTCGGAGAAAGAGACCACCAAGTGACCACTCATGCAATTGGCAGAAGGGGATTTATTGAACCAGCATACTGGGGCTCCGTGCCCACTCAAGAAGGGAAAGCAGCCAGAGCCCCGAGCAGGGGCTGAGCACTGCTTAAGTACACTTTTTGGGGAGGGTGGAGGGCTTTGTATACATCAGAACAAATCATCATGAGGCGCGGGAAAATTGAACAACAACTCCTAAACATGATTAGTTCATTCATTGGCGGGAACAGGTCAGGCTGGAGTGATAGGTCATTCCTAAGGAGGGGGTTACATTTAAACTGATTGGTCCAGGCCCTGCAATGCCTACGTGCGACCACACAGAGCCCTTATTAAACAACCAAATAGTCAGGGGAAATATTTACTGGGCAGTTCCAAGCATTGTCTTAACAGCTACAGAAATTTCAGGTTTTGCAGGTAGCATAGAAACCTAACAATACCTAATCCTTTACATTTTAACTCAGACCTTGCAGCTTAGAAACTTTACAACACCCAGTCTTTTACCCTTTAACTTTTACGCTTTAACTTCAATTTCTTTTACCCTTACACAAACAAATAAAAAAAACTATAGATGTACCCAAAAGAAAAAGAGAGAGAAAGGAAGTCTTCTTGGGGAGAATGCATTTGACCAAGCAGACAGTGGTTCAATTAAGAGGAAGTTCCTTTTTTCTTTCACAGCAAGAAGTCTGGAGGTAGGACTCTTTCTACCTTAGGCTTCCTAGGCTCTTTGATACTGGAGTGGGTTGGTGTCTCTGAGTCTTCTCTGCTTTCCTATCCTGACTGCGAGAGGGTTGCTGGCAACACATCCTCCCTCCGCCATCTCGACTGGGGAAGCAGGTTGGTGTAGCAGCCATAGCCAGCATACCAGTAACACCCGTGGCCTGAACCATTTTCATGGATACTGGCCCAACTTCTGGCCAGCAGCACCTATTGACTCCTTGCCTGAGAGCTCTCACCAAAAATGCCCCCAGGAGCAGTCTGCTGGGCAATAACTAATGAGAATGGGGAAATAAATCCTGCTTCCTTACCCTGTAATCATTTTGAAGCCATGTTCTAAATTGTTCCCTAGTTGAATTATACCAAAGTTATCCACACTGGAAATTTGCTTGGTAATTCCATCTTGTACTGAATTTTTGCCTTGGCCTACATCACTTCTCTCCTCCTTTACCAGTGTTTCCTAAGAATATCTCCCCAATAAATGATTGATGCTTCAAATCCTGCTTTCAGAGTCTACTCCTAGGGGAGCCCAAACTGGGACAGGGACAAAGGGAGGGGTATTGGGGGCAGTCAGTGCCAGCAACAAAGCAGGCTTGTCCTTCTTGCGTATATGTGTGTGTGTGTGTGTGTGTGTATGTGGTGCTGGGGATTAGAACCCAGGGTGCCGCAGTCTGGCTGGGCACAAATAACCAAGCCGCCACAAAGCACTTGTATGTTTAAACAGGAAACTTCATTGCCCGAACTCCACCAGCACTCCATGCACACTCCCAGGGAACTCTCTCAACCCTTCACTGGGCTCCAGCCCCAACTCTCTTGGAGGAGCCTGAGGCAACAAGAGCCACCCTATTACCAGACAGCAAAGGTCTATATACAACTGAATACACAGCTTAACTTAACCATTATCATCTCAATGGCTCCCTGGCTTCACCTCTCAACCACTCCCTTCTGGCAAAATGCCATTTTCATCCCGACTCAGCTGTGGCCCTCAACACCAGGGCCTTGTGCATGCAAGGCAAACACTGTACAAACAGAGAGTTATATCCTCAGCCCTGCCTTTACTTTTTTTTTTTTTTTAGTTGTAAATGGATCTTTTATTTATTTATTTATCTGTGGTGCTGACGATTGGACCCAGGGCCTCACACATGCCAGGCAAGTGCTCTACCACTGAGCCACTACTCCAGTCCCTGCCTTTATGATAGACCCAACCTGATCTTTTCTTATAATTGGGCATCTCCCCACAAAACCATGAAAAGATAATTTCAGCTTTACTATAAATTACTGCAAATTCTGAACCTGCTTGTGAAAAACCAGCCTCTATCTCAGAGCAAAGCTGTCCAAGGAAGGGACATCACCTTTGTCCTTGGAAAGACCCACAGAGCACTCCTAGGCACATTCCCACCCTGCTAAGTTGGTTATCTACAAATAACAGGAGAGATCTGCTGCGCCAGGTGTCCCTGACTCAGTCAGGCTAGGTGGGGATCCATAGCAGCCCCCTAGCAGCCACCAATCAGCATGAGACAGGGAAATACCTGGGATGCCAGATAACCCTCCCAGTAGTTTATGGTAGTTGATAACCTGTTGGGAAACCATCTAGTTCAGCACGTACACCCCTCTTGGCTTAAACCAATCAGTTCAAACGAATACCCCTTTTGTACTGACCAATCACCCCTACCTAACTTGTTCCGGCCAGTGAATGTGCTAATCATGTTTTAGAGTTGTTGTTTGATTTTCCCGAGGCGTGAGGTGATTTGTTATGCTGTATGTGAAGTCCCTGCCCTTTTCAAAGAATGTATATAAGCTCTGCTCAAGCTGTTCTCGGGGCTCTTTGCTCTTTACCTCTTCGAGGTAGGCTTGGAGCCCCAGCATGCTGGACCCCCAATAAACCCTTTGCTGTTGCATGAGGCAGTCTCTTGGTGGTCTTTTCCTCTGACGTTCGCCTGACCTTTACACTTGGAATGCCTGCCCGTGCCTTGAACTCACCCATGCCTGGCTCTCTGACCAGATAGCAGCCCTCTCTGAAACTTAGTGACACCTCATAAATATTGGCCTTCCATGGCCAGACAACGACCCTCTCTGAGGCTCTAATGGTCCTCATAAATGTTGGGGCCAGCAAAAAATGTAAACTACCATTAGTGTGATGCTTTGTAACCCCCCTTTGTGTAACTTTCTGGGCTATAAAGCTGGGCTTCAGGAAAGCTGGGGGGCTGTCTTGTTCCCGCCGTTTTGGGAGGGAGAGACAGCCCGGCCGGTCGAAATAATAAGCTTGCTTTAATTTGATTTTAACTGGAGTCAGTGGTCTTTTCTTGTGTCCTGGTCTAACATTTACTTTTGATTGGAGAAAAACTTTTGTTCAGACTCCTCTTATTTATTGACCCAACTGGGTCTTGGGGGCACCTGTGCTGTTAGAGAGGCTGGGAAAGCTGGCCCTGGTGGAGGATGGGTAAGCAAAAGGGGGTTACTCGTGGTTATTGGGTTAGTTAGTATGTTGGTTAGGATCAAATTTAATGAGAAGGGACAGAAGAAACCCAAACAAGAGTGACTTAAACTAGATAGAAGTATATTTCATGCACATGAAAACTAAGCAGGGGAACTGGGGATATAGCTCAGTTGGTAGAGTGTTTGCCTCAAATGCACATAGGCCCTGGGTTCAATCCCCACACCACCAAAAAAAAAAAAAAAAAAAATTTGAGGAGGGGGTTAATGCAGTGTTGGTTGGGGCTCCAAGCTTTGATTTTCTTGCTCTGTGCTAGTGTTTCAATCTTAAATGTCTGGTAAAGGCCTGTGTGTTTAAAGGGAGATAAGAGAAACTTTAAGAGGCAGAGCCTAGTGAGAGGGCTTCAGGTCATTGGGAACATGCCCTTGAAGGGGCTAGCTGGACCCCAGTATCTCCCTCTTCCTCCCTTTTACCTCTAGGCCAGGAAGTGAAAGACTTTGTGTTGTCATGTGCTCTGGCTATTATGTGCCATCAGTGGCTCATAAGCAGGAGGCTAATTTTTTTTTTTTAATTGGTTGTTCAAAACATTACAAAGCTCATGACATATCATCTTCCATACGCAGGAGGCTAATTGGTCATAGACTGAACCCTCCAAAACAATAAGCCAAAATATAACTTTCCTCTTTATAAGTTGATTTATCTCAGATATTTGTTATAGTAACAGAAAGCTGACTATCTATTATGCATAACTTCCAATCCCAAAATCATTCATCACATAGCACAAGATCACTGCCCTATGTAGAAGGTGCTGTTCTAAATTCTCTGTATGCATCATATCATGTAATATTCCTAACAACCCTATGAGGCAAATGCTATTATTACCTCCCTTTTACAGATATGGAAACAGATAAGTAACTTGCCATGGATCACATGGCTACTAAATGGCATAGCCACAGGTTATCTGGTTTCAGAACTTAAGCTCTTAAGCCACATTTTTTGGATAATATCTTCCTATCCAGGAACATTGCTCATGACTTTCTTTGCATTTATTGAGGTCTTCTTTAATTCCTTGCACTTCTTTTATTAGTTTTATTACTAGGTTCTGTTTTGCTACTGTTAATTATATCAGTTTGGAAATTGTATTTTCTTAAAGTCTGGAGTACATGAATATAATTGATTTTTGTATATTGACTTTATATCCAGTCATCTCCCTAAATTTATTCATTATAATAATTTGTTTGAAGGACTTGGAGTTCCTATGTAAACATTGACATCATCTCTGAGTAAAGCCAATTTCATTTTTCGTTTCCACTCCTGATGCCTGCTTGCCTCTCTACCCTCTTTCCCTCCTTTCCTCCCTTCCTCCCTCCCTCCTTTTCTCCCTTTATCTTACTACACTGCTTAAATCTCTAGTGCAATTTAGAAACAGATAAGTAACTTGCCAACAAACAGAAAGTAACTTTCATTCAGAAATGAAAACACTGAGCATCCTTTTCTCATTCCTGGTTTTATAAGAAAAAGTTTCTAAGCCAGGTGTTATGATGCTGAAATCCCAGCACTCTCATAGGCTGAGGCAGGAAGATCAAGAGTTCAAAGCCAGCCGCAGCAATTAAGCAAGGCCCTAAGGAATAGCGAGACTCTGCTTCTAAATAAAAACATAAAAAAAGAGCTAGGGATGTGGCTCAGTGGTAAAGTGCCCCTGGGTTCAATCCCTGGTAGAAAGAAGGAAGGAAGGAAGGGAGGGAGGGAGGGAGGGAAGGAGGGAGGGAGGAAGGAAAGGAGGGAGGAAGGGAGACTTTCTAATATTTTAGTAAGAATGATGTTTAATACAGGTTTTTGTATATACTATTTATTTGGTTTAAAAAAATTCTCTTTCAATCTCTAGTACAGAGAGAGAAAAAAAAGAAAGGAAGGAAGGAAGGAAGGAAGGAAGGAAGGAAGGAAGGACAGACAAACAGATAAATGAGAAAAGGAAATAAAAGAAAAAAAAAAGTCCTTTCTTGTAGTGGTGCATACTTGTAGTCTCAGCTACTTGGGAGGCTGAGACAGGAAGATAGCTTGAGCCTAGGAGTTGGAGGCCAACCTGGGCAACTGGGCAACACAGTGAGATCCTGGGGGGGGGGGGCGGGGAGAGAGAGAGAGAGAGAAAGAGAGAGAGATAATTTATTCCTGTTTTGCTAAAGATTTCTTCATGAATACTTTTTCTATAACTATTGAGAATATATGATCTCTAAACCATGCATGGTGGCTCATGCCTGTAATCCCAGTGACTCAGGAGGCTGAGGCAGAGTTCAAAACCAGCTTCAGCAATTTAGCAAGGCATTTAGCAACTCAGTGAGACCCTGTCTCTAAACAAAATACAAATAGGGCTGGGGGTATGATTCATGATTCAGTGATTAAGTGCCCCCCTGGGTTCAACTCCTGGTGCAGAGAGAGAGAGAGAGAGAGAGAGAGAGAGAGAAATTTAAAAATTAGATGAAACATGTCTTCCAGGGATGAAGTGAATTTACTTTGTAATCTTTTTTACACTTTGTTTATTCAGTTTGCTAACCTTTTTTTTTTTAATTTTCATACTTCTGTTCATGAGTGAGATTGTACTGTAATTTTAATTTCTTGTACTTTCCATATTTAGTTTAGGTATCAAGGTCACACAAGTCTGAGGGAATGCATTGAGGAGTATTTCTTTTTATATTCTTTGGAAGACTTGAATTAAATTGGAATTTTTTGTTCCTTGAAAGCTTAGTAAAAATTTCTTGTAGGTATGGTGATTGTTTTATTTTTAAACAATGTTTTCATTTTTTGTTTTTAAATAATTTCAACTTATAAAAGTTGCAATTATACTATAAATAACTTCCAAATGATCTCCATCCAGATTGTCCAGTTGTTAATATTCTATCATATTCAACTATTATTTTCTATATATATTTTGGGGTGGTACTGGAGATTGAACCCAGGGGTGCTCTACTACCAAGCTACATTCCCATCCCTTTTAAATTTTATTTATTTATTTATTTACTAGGGATTGAACCCAGGGCCACTTAACCTGGGTTAAGCTTAACCCGGGGGCTGGGTTAAACTTCAGCCCCTTTTTTAGTTTTTATTCTGAGACAGGATCTCACTAAATTGTTTAGGGCCTCACTTAGTTGCTGAGGCTGGTCTTGAAATTGTGATCCTCCATAATCCCAAATTGCTGGGATTATAGGTGTGTATCACCATGCCCACCCATGTTTTTTTCTAAATAATTTAAGAATAAATTGCAGATATGGAGTTCTATTACCTCTTAATACTGTAGTTCTTAATATTAAATATTTCCTAAAAACAGAAACACTCTCCTATAAAACCACATACAACAACAAAAAAGAAACTGACATAGATACTATATTTTCCTTTATGCACAAATCATATTCAAATTTCACCAGAAGTTTCTATAATGTCATTTATAGGTCTAAGGACAACCCATGGTCAAAATCATACATGGCTGTTAAGTCTCCTTGGTCTTTTTGATCTGGAATAGTTAGTTCTTCAGTCTTTTGAGTCTTTTATGACCTTGACATTTTTTAAAAAGAACAGTCTAGGGCTGGGGTTGTGGCTCAGCAGTAGAGCACTCACCTAGCACGTGCAAGGCCCTGGGTTTGATCCTCAGCACCACATAAAAATAAAATAAAGATATTGTGTCCAACTACAACTAAAAAAAAAAAAAAGAGAGAGAGAGAGAACAGTCTAGGTATTTTGTAGATTATCTAAATTTGGGCTTGCCTGATGGTTCCTTGTAATTAGAAGCAAACTGCACTGTTGGCAAAAAAAAAAAAAAAAAAAAAAAGTATTCCCATATTCTCCTCATGCCACACATGAGGAATCACATGACAATTTATCCAATTACTGGTGATGTAAACTTTAATTTTTTTGGTACTGAGGATTGAAGCCAGAGGCGCTTACCCACTGAAATTCATTGCAGCCCCCCCCCGCCACCACACACACACTTTTTTTTTACCTTTTATTTTGAAATAGGGTCTCACTAAATTTTGCTTAGGGCCTAGTTAAATTGCTGAAGCTGGCATTGAACTTGCAATCCTCCTGTCTCAGCCTGCAAACTACTAGGATTACAGGCTGGCACCACACGCCTGGGGGTCATTCTTGCTGTCACCAGCAATGTTTTCACAACTAATATCTTTGACAGACACGTCCTTGACATTGAAGCCCACATTGTGCCCAGGAAGAGTTTCACTCAGAGTTTCATGGTACATTTCAACAGACTTTACTTCAGTTATGATGTTACTGGAACAAAGATGAAACATCATGACGGGTTTGAGAACACCAGTCTATCCCCACAGAGACAGTGCCAATACCACCACTTTTGTAAACATCCTAGAGGGGCATAGGTAAGAGTTGGTGAGAGGATGTAATCCAGAGTTCCCAGGAGTGTGGTTCCACTGGCATTGCCAGCGGGTTGGGGGGTAGGAATTGAACACAAGTACTTAACCACTGAACCATATCCCTAGCCTTTTTTTTTTTTTCTTTGTATTTTATTTAGAGACATGTGTTGCTTAGGGCCTCACTAAGTTGCTGAGGCTGGCCTTGAACTTCCAAACCTCCTGCCTCAGTCTCCCTAGCTGCTGGGATTACAGGCATGCACCACTGTACCCAGCAGGCATTGCTGTCTTTTTAAAATTTTTTAAATTATTTTAAAATTTTTTTAGGCGTAGATGGACACAACACAATGGCTTTATTTTTATGTGGTGCTGAGGATCAAACCTGGGTCCTGCCTGCGCTAGGCCAGTGCGCTGCGAACTCTGAGCCACAATCCTAGCCCCAAAGCATTGCCGTCTTTATGGGAAATTTGCCATCCCTTGCCCCAAGGCATGTCAGCACTTGGCTCAGCATGTTATCACCACTCCAACCAGAAATGGGTACAATGCTACTGTGCTGGGTTGTAGCCCGTTTTTAAAATGTAGTTGCTGACTTCCTCAATGATTTCTTTTTTCTTTTTCTTTCTTTTTTCAATTTTCTTTTTTAGTTGAAGATGGATACAATACCTTTATTTTATTTATTTATTTTTATTTGGTGCTGAGGATCAAACCTAGTGCCTCACACATGCTAGGCAAGCGCTCTACCACTGAACCACAACCCTGGCCCCTCAATGATTTCTTTATATCTCTTCTGGCTGTAGGGCAGCTCAGTGGAATCCATTTCGTGAACACCTACATTGATTTGTTTCACATCCAGTGTATGAGCTAGAAGGCATGCTCACAGTCTGATGATTTTTAGAGATACCAGCTTTAAATTTAGTGCCAAATTTAAATTTAAATAGGAACAATCAGGACAACACAGTCAGCCTGACATGTTGTAATCATGTCTTTGATTAAATCAATGCATCAATGATAGTCACATAATATTTGCAGGTCTCACCTTCCACAGGAAGGTGTTAGTAGTGATATCACACTCACACTCCATAGCCTGGAGTGCAGGACAGGGGGAATCAAGGAGAAAAAGGCAGAGTTGAATAATACCTAAAGAAATCATCATCCCCCAAATCTAAGTGGTCCAACTGGTAACTCAAGACCAGATCCTTGCTAGTTCTAATAAAAGAGGAGTAACATTACCTGTAAGATCATGTCTCCTCCTGTTGCCTATATGGAGCAGATACAGCAACAGCTGTGCCCCCATACTACATAAGCCCCAAATCTGAAAAATGACCCTGAATATAAAATCTGTCCTTTAGTTATTGTTGTTGGTACCAGGGATTAGACTCAGGGATTCTTAACCACTCAGCCACATTTCCAGCCCTTTTTATTTTGAGACAGGGTCTCACTAAATTTCTTAAGGCCTTTTTAAGTTGCTGAGGCTGGCTTTGAACTCACAATCCTCCTGACTCAGCCTCCCAAGTCACTGGGATTACAAGTGTGCACCACCATTCCCAGCCTGAGTATAAAATATTGATGAATTTATTTTATGATTTGAAAAAAACAACTAACTAGGGGGTTTAGAAATGCTCCAACAACTAGCCACATTTTCACAAAATCTGTCTGAGGAGAGACCAAGAAGAGAAGGATGTTTTGACTGCATTTTTTCCCCTTAAAGACATTCTTCTGATGGAAATCCTTCCATAGTTTCCCAGTACTGAGTAAAAGCCAAAGTCCTTTCAATGATCTACAAGTTTCTACATATTGGACCCTCACATACCCACAGTCAAAGATAGATTTAAAATCTGTCACCAAGCAGTGTAAGTCCTCATCTGAAGTGATCACAGCATTCTGGAGTTTCATGGCCAGATTTGTGGCTCTAGAAATTTGCTTTTGTCCGTAGCTCAGAGTTAAGCAGACAGACTTATGTTGACGGTGACCATGTGTACTTGTTAATTTACAATGGAGAGACTATAAATTTCCAGTTAAAGAGATAAGTGATACCTCCAGTTATCGGTGATGAGTTCTACTCCCTCACACTTGAAATATAACATTAGAGAAGCACACCAGGGTAACATCTTCCAGAAAGGAGAAGGGGGCCTTAGCGGGTATTCTGGTATCCCAGAAGCAAAGGTGTTCTGCCTCTTTTATAGGTCTTAGGCTTCTTTTATTCTGTTCTCTTCCCCTTATTTCTCTCCTTCATGCTTAGTGACTAGGCCCAGGAGATGGGATGGCCAAAAGGTGAGAAGCAGAAGGGCTAGAGGGGCCAAGTTGGAGTGATCTGGGATGGAAGGGGGCATAATTAACAACCCCCTGTAGGGATGGACAATCCCTGAAACAGATTACCTTAGCAACAGGTTGGAGCTGCTCCAACAGGTTGGGCAGGTGATCTGGATAAGGGTGGAGAAAGGGCTCAGAAGGAATTAACATTTCAATTCTTCCATTGCCTTGCCTATCTGCCGGTCTAATTCTGGCATGTCCTCTATTCATTGTACTCCTAATACCTTGGTCCTTGTTCCTGTGGTATTGAAGGTTAAACACCCAAGAAACACTGAGGCAAGCATAGAAAACAAGTTTTATTTAAGAGAGAGACAGAGATAGACTTCTTGGGAGAGAAGGGGACCCTAGGACTGGGGGAGGGGTGAGTGGGTGTGTCTTGCCTTATTATAGATCCCAGGTGTCCTCTCCCCAAAACCTGCTTACAAGCCTGAAGACAGGAAAAAGCAGCCCAGGGGGTGATCATTAGCAACTCCTGGTGTTGGCAAGCTATGTTAGCAACCTATTTCCTTTTCTTTGATAATTAGCCAATTAGCCCTCATCTCTCCCACCCATCATTTACCAGCTATGCTGACCACCTGTCCTTTACCCGGTCTCACTCCTTTCCTGCTTAATAGGCAGTTATTGACTGTGCTAGTTTTTCATCACTATGACCAAAGTACCTAAGCAGAACAACTTGGAGGAGGAAACTTATCACCCACTTCCTCCAGCCATGCCCCACCTGCCTAGTTTCTACCCATAATCCACTCAAATTAATAGTCCATCAAATGGATTGATCCTTTTGTGATCCAAAAGGATGGAATCGGTCAGTGTAGGGACTGTAGGGAGTAGGGTGGTGTCAGATGGAAGGTGTTATTTAATCCAGGCATTAGACACTTAGGTCCTAAAGCAACTCAGTGAGATCCTGTCTCTAAATAAAATATGAAAACAGTCTGGGTAAGTGGCTCAGTGTGTAAGTACCACTAGGTTCAATCCCTGGTACAAAACACAGCCACCTTGAATTAGAGAGGATCTAAAGTGCCATTCCTACATAACCCAGGAAGGACATGTAAGAAATGGTTGTAGTGGGAAGCTGTGGATAAACCACTTGGGTCCACCTCTACCATTCAGGAAACCACACCAGCTCAAGGATCAGAGAAAGAAAATCTGCTTAGCATTGTTATGCTTGAATTCAGGACCCCCAAAAGACCACCAGAGACCAAGATCGACGTAAACAGCAAAGAGGTGTTTATTGCGAGCTAGCTCGGTCCTCCCACGGACACACAATAACTGGTGATGCTGAGAGGCCCCAAGCCCAGGGTTTGCAGCAGTTTTGTACATTCTTTGGAGAAGGCAGGGACCCCCACATACATCATAGCATCTCTTAGCAAATCATCACACACCGCGGGTACAAGAGGGGGATTCATTTGAACTGATTGGTTTAAGCCAAAAGGGGTGTTCAGGCTGAACTACATGGTTTCCCAATATGTTATCAACCACCATAAACTACTGGGAGGGTCATCTGGTATCCCAGGTATTTCCCTGTCTCATGCTGATTGGTGGCTGCTAGGGGGTTGCTATGGATCCTCACCTAGCCTGACTGAGTCAGGGACACCTGATGCAGCAGATCTCTCCTGTTATTTGTAGATAAACAACTTAGCATGGTGGGAATGTGCCTAGGAGTGCTCTGTGGGTCTTTCCAAAGACAAAGGTGATATCCCTTCCTTGGACAGGCTTTGCTCTGAGGTAGAG
The DNA here is from genome assembly GCF_021218885.2 of Marmota monax. NCBI lineage: Eukaryota > Metazoa > Chordata > Mammalia > Rodentia > Sciuridae > Marmota > Marmota monax. Next base: position 11,706,187 of record NW_026693933.1, on the reverse strand, counting down.
GCTGGTTTTTCAGCATCGCCTGTAATAAAGACTAATACAAAACTCTTTGGCCCCTGTCTCTTTACGTCCAGAAATTTCCACCTCTTAACAATGAAAAGAATTTCAGGTAGTGTGATTAAATTAAAAAAAAGGGCTGGGGAGCCGGATTGTCTAAGTTTGGATTCCAGGTCCAGTGCTTATAAATTGGGCATTTTGCTAGACATGTGTCATTTGAACTTCATTTTTATATATCATTATTGTGTGGGGCTCAGACTCAGAAAACAGATTTTGGGTCTCAGCAGGTGGAAGAAGATACAAAAGACAGTTGGGATAGTAGATGTGCTTTATTCATGTAACAGGGGTTCACTTGATGTTTTGACTATGTCCCTTGTGGCATTGAAACTTACATGGTTTTTTTCTTTTTCCCAAACTTCTTCTTCCTGACTTTCTCCTCCCTGGTCTTCTTTTCCCTATCCTTATCCCTGATCTCCTCTCTGATCTTCTCCTTCCAGATCCCTTCTTCCTAATTCATTTTCTCTGAATCACCCCTTTAACGCTCTCCACCCCCTTCCTGCTAATGGGCAGAAGCAGAATCACAGCCTTTGGGAGAGAAGTCCCCTGTGTTTCTCCTTTGCTAGAAAAGCAATAAATCTTTTTCCCGTGTCATTGTTATTGGATTGGCATTAGGGACAAGGATCCAGCTTTCGGCATCATTCAGAGGTTGCAACAGCCTCCAGTCTTTTTTAAAAAAAAATTTTTTTTTTTTAGAAATTTTAATATTTATGTTTTTTAGTTTTTGGCAGACACAATATCTTTGTTTGTATGTGGTGCTGAGGATAGAACCTGGGCTGCAAGCATGGCAGGTGAGCGCACTACCGCTTGAGCCACATCCCCAGCCCAGCCTCCAGTCTTTAGCCCTCAGCCAGCTTTAAGCTTTAGCTCCCAGCAGGTTCCATTTTGCCCCAGTAGGTTCTGTTTGGCTCCAGTCAGCTCCACGGAGCCCCTGAGCCTTTTCCATAGGCCTTTTTATACACAGGACAAACAAAGAAGGCACAAGGCCAACAGGTTACATAAGTGGGTGCATGCTCCCAAGAAAATGTTTATGACCTTGAGTACATATGCTGAATCAGAGTGTTTTCTGACCTTGGCTACACACTGACCATGACATAGCCGATTCATGGCCTTGATTACAAACTAAAAATATAACATAGCCCTGCTGGAAGCCTCCTTGAGGAAGCCTAACTATAGCCATTTTGGTCCTGTCCCAACCATCATATAATAGTTTTATAAGAGTTCAATGACAATTACTGGCTGAGTCACCCACCCCCTGAAGACAGCTGAGAGAAAGTACTTAAGTGTCTCCTTTCTTTGTCTCTGCAGAAATCCTAAATCAAACATGGTTTCAGGGGTATGATGTGAATCTTTTGAAGACTTACATGGATGTTAATACTTCATTAATCAAGGGAGAAATATAGGAGCCATCTAATAAGGTATCATTTCTCTTTGAAAGATTATTCACTTGCTTGATTTTTCTCTCATTTTTAACACCCATGGTTATGGTTGTCAGATTAACGAAACTTATTTCATCCAATTTTTCAAGAGTTCTCTCTGTGAGGCTGGGCACTGTGGTGCACACCTGTAATCCCAGCAGCTCAGGAAGCTTGAGACAGGAGGATCGTGAGTTCAAAGCCAGCCTCAGCAAGGGCGATGCACTAAGCAACTCAATGTCTCTAAATAAAATACAAAAATAGGGCTGGGGATGTGGCTCAGTGGTTGAGTGACACTGAGTTCAATCCCTGGTACCAAAAAACAAACAAACAAAACAACAACAACAACAACAAAAAGTGTTCTCTCTGTGAAAGACATGATGGTGTGGGCTGTTATAATAAAATTCCATAAACTGGATAGTTTATAAACAAAAATTTATTTCTTACAATTGCAAAGGCTGGGAAGTCAAGATGTCAGCAGATTCAGCAGCTGGTCCCAGCCCATTTCTTGGGTCCTTGACAGTCATCTTTTCCTGTAACCAAACATGGTGGACGAAGGGAAAGCAAGGAGAGAGAGACGAGAGACAGGTAAGCAAGAAATGAAAGGAGACCAGGCAGAGATACACATGAGAGTTTATTTGTCGGAGCTGACACATGAAGGACATCTCTGTATAGGAGAGAGAGGCAAAACAGGCTTGAGTTCTGGGACTTTTATGGAGGAGGCTCAAGAAACACAGCTGGGTGAGTCCTAATGCCGGTGGTTAAGGGTTGGGTTGGTTTGAGAGAGTGGTGAGCCTTTCTCAGAAATGCCCGTGGGCAGAAAAGTGAAACTTTTTCCTTAAAATGATAACTGTCAGGGCTGGAGCTGTAGCTCAGTTGGTAGAGTGCTTGTCTCCCTTGCACAATGTGCTGGGGATTGAACCCAGCACCAAAAAAAAAAAAAAAAAACAAAGAAAAATGGTGGCTGTCACTTAAGATGGCCATCTAGATGCTAAGCAAGGACCTTGTAGTGGAGGAGGCTAAGGAGGTCTCTTTTTTAATTTTTTTATTTTTTTGGTACTGGGAATTGAACCCAGGGGCACTCAACCACTGAGCCATGACCCCATCCCTATGTTGTATTTTATTTAGAGACAGGGTCTCACTGAGTTGCTTAGCTCCTTGCTTTTGCTGAGGCTGGCTCTGAACTCGTGATCCTACAGGTGGGTGCCACCACGCCTGGCTTCTGAGGTCTCTTTGAAAGGGGACTGACCCCTTCATGAGGGCTTTGCATTCATGACCTAATCATTTCCTAAAGCCCCCACCTCCTAACACTGTTACCTTGAAGGGTAGAATTTTCATGTGGGACTTTGAGAGAAGCACATTCAGTCTATTGCAGAAGGCATCTGTATTAATACGTTTTTGCTGTATTAACCGAAACCCCAAACAACGAACATTTATTATCTCACACAGTTTCTGAGAGTCAGAAACCCAGACGTGGCTTAGCTAAGTGGTTCTGAGTGTTTCCCATAAGGTGCAGTCAAGCTGCTGGCTAGATGTCAGTTACCTCAAGGCTGTCCTAGGGAATCAGCTCACTCTTGCTGGCGGTGGTTGGGAGTCCTGGATTCCTCACTGGCTGTTGGCTGGAGCCTTCATTTCCTCACCTGGTGGACCTGTCTGTAAGACCAGTTACCACATGGCACCTTGTTGCCTAGAATAAGCGATGTGAAGTTGGAGGTGAGGTAGACAGCACCCAAGACAGAAGCTGCAATCTTTCATAATCCAGCCTTGGAAGGGGCATATCATCTTTTGAGCTATATGCTTTGGGTCCTGAAGAATAATGCTGAAAGAAAATAGGAAGGGCCTAGGTGTGAGTACCAGAAGGCAGAGTCATTAGGGGAGAACCTGGAACCTAGATACCACAGCATCCAATAATACCTACTGCCTTTTAACCCACTCTGATCTCCTGAAGAAAAAAAGAAATTCAAGTTCACTGCTAAATGGTGAGCTTACTACTTAGTCACTCTGGGAAATGTAAACTCACCCATGGTTTACCAAGTCCCGTGTCATTTATAAAGTCATATGTTAGAGGGAATGAGAAATTTTTTTGCTCTCTTGGTATTTTTTTTTTTTTGAGAATTTCAATATTTATTTTTCAGTTTTCGGCGGACACAACATCTTTGTTTGTATGTGGTACTGAGGATCGAACCCGGGCCGCAAGCATGCCAGGAGAGCGCGCTACCGCTTGAGCCACATCCCCAGCCTCTTGGTGTTTTTTAATTGGCATTTTGCCATGTTTTCTGTTGTGCTTATCTGACATCTGGACATTATTATCTACAAAGCACGCTTGATATTAGTTTCTTCATGATAAGTCTTTATTTCTTCCCTCGAAGCAACTAACTATATAAAATCTTGCCAACTCTGTGTTTATAGGGTTACTAGTGTTTTTCCACATTAAGCCCCCTGAGGGCTATAATAATTAATAATTATTATATGTTAATATATTATAATTATTATATGTTAATGATTATGACACTTTTTAAAAAATAGAGTCTTTGTTTTCCTATGGGGGCTTAAATTCACATAGCCTAATATATATTAGAAAAGAAACACATACTATTTTGGGCATTTGAGTGAATTTAATATATATAATTTTAAATCTGTCTATGAATTTAATATATATAATCTTAAATCTGTCTATGCCTAAATTAAAGCTTCTACTAGCTAACCCACAATTTAACTTAAAAATCTGTGGATTAAAATTATTTTCAACCAAGCTAGGTGCAGTGGCATATGACTATAATCCTAGTGATTTGGAATGTTGAGGCAGGAGAATTACAAATTTGAGGCCAACCTTAGCAATTTAACAAGACCCTATCTTGGAGAAAAACAACAACAACAACAACAAAACTGGGGAGGTAGCTCAGCACTCCTGGTTCAATATCCAGTACCAAAAAAACAAACAAACAAAAAATAATTTTCAACCAATATTCTGGAAAATTGATAAAATATCCAGAAAAAAAAATAACACTTCTATTTTTACATTGTACCATATGATCCTAGGTGTTCTGTTTCTCAATAAGGAATACAAAAGCCTGATAAAGAATATTAATTCCGATGATATAAATGCAACATCAGGTAATATAAATCAATATTTTATTTAAGTTATGGCTTTGTGTTCTCATCTTTTCCAAAGATTTTTGTACAATTAAAGCATTACTTCTTACTATTCAAGGGAATGCATCCACTGTTGCAGAATTTAAGGGATCTCTTCCTTGACCTTTAAGCAAATACAGAAATGATTCCCGATCTCTTTTGAAACAATAAGCTGTGTCCTAGGTCTGGAGTTCTAGTCAGTACTGTGCCACTCTCTGAGGGGCCAAGCTGTCATCCATCCTGAGCCTTCCTCTGCTAACCCTCTCCTTTCTCCATTCACACTATCATCACCCACCCTCGCTGAGCAGTCCAGGTGAGGGTGCCTGCTGGTTTTCTGCTCTAGTCTCCTTCACTTTCCACATCTACTCATCAGCAGGCCCCATTCATCCTTAGCCCTCACTGTCTCCTGCCAGTGCAAATCCAGCTCTTCATTTCCTTTTTCCACAGCCCCCACTATAATGTGACACCTGTAATGCAGTGTCCTTGCTGGATGAGGTTCCTCTTTGGCTGACATAGTTCCTGCCTTCTTTCTGTCACTACATGTCCTCACTTCTGAGGTTGGCACACAGCTTGGCACTGTATGTTCCTGTAGGTCTTCTCCCATAAATTAAAATGAAGTCTCTCCAAAGCAAGGAGCCTTTTGGGAACAGTAGTGGCTGGGGACTTTGGCAGACATTTTATAAACATCAATGACTCTCAGCCAGGGGAGATTTGACAATGTCTGAGGATATTTAAGGTTGTTACACTGAAGAGGGTGCTGCTGGCACCTTGTGGGTTGGAGATTAGGGAAGCTCTTGAATATTCTGGAATGCACAGGTCAGTCCCCACAAGAAGGAATTATCCAGCCCCAAATGTCAATAGTGCTGAGGTTGATAAACCTTGGCATACATTCTTGTGTAGTCCTCACAAAAGCCCCACAAGTGTGATTATTATTATCCTGGTCCTTTCCTCAGTTTCCTTTCTCTGGACACTGAGACTGAGACAAGATAGTTTTCCTAGAGGAACTAGAATTTGTAGTCAAGGTTCTGTGTAGGCTCCTATGCTCTTTTTCTTACTACCTCCATCTTGGTACAAGTCTCTATTAGCTAACAATCAAGAACAGCTAGGACAGGTCTGATGTCCCTGCGGTTCAAACTTCAGGTTTGGATCTATTAGTGTGTGTGTGTGTGTGTGTGTGTGTTCGTGTGTTTAACTATCTAATTTTTTATTTTTAGTTGTCAATAGATCTTTTAATTACTTATATGTGGTGCTGAAAATTAAATCCTTTGCTTCATACATGCTAGGCAAGCACTCTACCACTGCGCTCTGACCCTTGCCCTCTATTAGTCTTTTGTGCGTGAAATTAGCAGTGACCTTGGACCAGGAATCAAACAAAAACAACAATAATGAAGAAAGACAGCCAGGCATGGTGGTGCATGCCTGTAATCCCAGTTGAGGCAGGAGGATTCCAAGTTCAAAGCCAGCCTCAGCAAAAGTGAGGTGCTAAGCAACTCAGTGAGACGCTATCTCTAAACAAAATACAAGGCTGGGGATGTGGCTCAGTGGTTTAGTGTCCTTGAGTTCAATCCCCGGTACTCCTCAACCTGCTGCAAGATAACAAAAGGCCAAACAAACAAACAAAAAACACCTTGAACATATGTAGAAATACTGCTGTGTCAAATTATTTTCAGAAATTATTTTTTGAGGATGGGTATTGCATAAACTGTATCCTGATGTAAAATCTGTTTTTCATTAAGTTTTGCAATCAGGATGTTATAAAATGTGCTCTGTGTAATGGCTGTATTGGGGATATAACTAGTGAAGAAAACTTTATTTAGCCATGATCCCTAAGGATAGATGATCTTCTGTATCCTGAGGCCAACTTGACCCCCTTCCAGGGCAATAGGAAGGAAAAGTTGAAATTGGGTTAATTTTGTACTGAAGGCAGTGTCTTCCCAGCAATCATCCATTCATCAATTATTTACTAAGCATCTGTTCCACCTGGGCCTGAGTCTATCGTAGGTGGTAGGGACATAATGGAGAGACAAACAGTGAGATTCTAATGAAGCTGACATTCTGGTCTGGATAATTTCTATCCACTAATGCAGACTGCAGACACTATGAGAGGTGCTTCTGCTTGGGCACCTCCTCCCCTTACATTCCATTTGGTCATTGCATTTGCACACTGCACCTTTTTTTTAAAAAAAAATCCCTTAATGATTTCAATTCATATCTCCTCCCATAACCAATGCAGGGATCAACCTCAGTACAAACGGAATTTAGAGAAAGGAAAATGTCTTTAAAAGAAGAGGGTTAGGAATGAGTGAGATCCGGTAACATAATCCAGAAACTCTGCTATTTACTAGAGCTTTTTTTTTTTTTTTGTCTTTTTTTAAAAGTTGTTGATGGACCTTTATTTTACTTATTTATATGTGGTGCTGAGAATAGAACCCAGTGCCTCACACATGCTAGGCAAGTGCTCTACCATTGAACTTTTAAAACTCTGTTAAGATATTAGAGTTGCCATGAAGAGATGATAAGGGCTGGGATTGTGGCTCAGAGGAAAGAGTGCTCACCTAGCATGCGTGAGGCACTGGGTTCGGTCCTTAGCACCACATAGAAATAAAATAAAGGTATTGTGATAAAGGTATTGTGTCCACCTACAACTAAAGAATAAATGCTTTTTTTTTTTTTAAAGATGACAATAAGTCACAGAGCTCTTAGCCTCTGGCTGAAAATATTGAGTATTCAAAAAATTTGTTCTTCTTTCCATTTTTTTTTTAATTGTAGAGTGTTTTTTTTTTTTTTAACAGCTTTTTGAGGGTCTATCTCATGTATAGATGATAATTCTTCCCAAACAATGGATTCTGTATGTAGGAGCAAAAAGGCCATGAATTATTGATATGGAGTCAATAAATAATCAGACTAGTGCTTCCTTTGTTGTTATGATACAGTAACACTGTGTGATGCAGATGAACTGTTATATCAGAGATATTCTGAATTTTATAAGGTATCATATGGGGGAGAGAAAAGAATAGAAATTCACTGGGTTAGACAAAGGGGAAAGAAGGGAAGGGAGCCAGGATGAGAATAGGAAAGAAAGTAGACGTTACTTTGCTATGTTCTTATAGGAATATACGACTAGTGTAACTACATCATATATGAGCACAAGAATGGGAAGTTATATTCCATGTATGTATGATATGTCAAAACACAGTCTACTGTCAAGTACAAATAAAATTTTTAAAAAAGATGTCATATATGTACACCAACTGCATCTGTTTTGGACTGGAAATATCTGCTTTGTGAAGTAAGTTGAATTTTGGGTCAATGTCAGACAAGGACATTGCCCAGAATGAACCTGTGAACTCTGGTGGAAATCCCCTTTAGGCTCTGGGGCATGTGTGTGGAGCCTCATCAAATGGTGAACCTGAACCAGCTGCGTGTGTGCTAGGCATAGGGGTTAAACAGCGAACAAGACAGTTTCTGCTCCCTAGGAGCTTGTCAGGGGAAGACAGGCAAATTAGCTAGCAATTTTGTACTGGGAGGAAAGAGATGTGATGGGGTAGAAACAGAAGTTCATGAGAAGAATCCTAACTCATAAATTTCTTTCTGGGGGAAAAGTATAAAGGAGAAGAAAAAGGTAATGGAAAGCACAAGGAGGAAGGTAAGGAATTGAAGAGGTAGGTAAAAGTAGGGAGAGGTCACAGAATGTCCAGGCCTGTCTAAGCACCACACATGTGTGTTCTGGAGGACACCACGAGAGCTCCATCCTACCAGGGTCCTTGTAATCCTAACAGTGGAATTCTGTGTTTGGATACCATATTTTTGGACACTGTTAAAGTACACGTATATCAAAAGGATAGAGAAGGCAGGCAAAGTAGCTCCTTAGCTTATAAATTTTACCTTGAAAAGCAGAATCCATTCTGAGGAATAAGAAACAGGAATGGTAGGTTGGTTTTTTTTTTTTTTTGTTTGTTTGTTTGTGAGGCTGTCAATTGAACCCAGGGCCTTGTGCATGCAAGGCCAGCATTCTACCAACTGAACTATAGCCCCAGCCCAGAACAGTAGGTTTGAGTAATTTTAAACCAACTTTTATTTTTGGTCATGCAAAACCTACCCCTACTGCACCCCCACCAAGTTCTGCATTAACTTAAAAACTCATGGTTTGAAGCATAGGTATGGGCCGTTCCCAGTGGAGTGCAACATGAGGAGTTCCCCGGCAGCTGGGGAAGAGGTGGAAGGGAGATCTCTAGAGAAAGGGGGAGAAACTCAAAATGAACTGTCACATAGGGCATGGTGGCACAGGCCTATAATCCCAGCAACTTGGGAGGTTAAGTCTCAATAATTTAGCAAGGCCCTGGTTTAGTAAGTCTGTTGGGTTCAATTCCTGGTACCAAAACAAATAAACTTCACAATTTTCCCAACATTGGCCATGGAAGGTAATGGTGTAAAAGAAGCTACGCCATGTTGGATAATGTCAGGTAAAGGCTTTTTTTTTTTTTCCAGGTAAAGACTCTTAACCATTTTTTAGGAGGAAAGGTTTACCTACAGTCTTAATCCTATGGAATAGGGGTAGTCAAACTATAGTTTTTAGGCCCAATCTAGCTCATGGCCTATTTTGATATGACCAGCTGCCTGTTTTTCTGTGTGATCTGAAAGCTAAAAATGGTTTTAACTTCTTCTTTTTTTTTTTTGAGACGTGGGTCCCTCTCCATGTTGCCCAGGCTGGGCTTGAACTCCTGGGCTTAAGAGATCCTCCTACCTCCATCTCCTGAGTGCTTGGGACTACTGGTAAGCACCACAGAAGAATAGAATTGATGATATATGAAAATTACATGAAATTTAAATTTCAGTGTCAATAAAGTTTTATTATTACACAATCATACTCATTCATCTATGGCTGCTTTGTACTATAGTGGCAGAGTTAGCAATTATACCAGAAGCCACATAACCACAAAAACCTAAATAATATGTACTATGTTGTAGTCCTTTAGAGAGTTTGCCAATCTCTTAGAATAAAATTAGTAGGCATTAAAATACCTAAGTGATAATGTCTTATTTGGGGCTACTATCAATGAAATAATCTTTTCCATAAAAGTAGATCATTTAATTTCTTTTTTTTATTCTTTCTTTATTTATTTTTATTCATACATGACAGCAGAATGAATTTTGACATATAATACATACATGAAATGTACATACATCAATCATATTGTCAATTCTATTCTGCTGCCCTTCCTATCTTCCTTACTCCTCCCCTCCTCTCCCATGATCATTTAATTTCTTACATACCAGTTTACAAGATATTTTTCAAAAGATGTCTCGTACTCCTGACATTTGTATTAATCTTTAGGAAACATCACTAAAGCTAATTTAAAATATACACTAAATCTACATATGAACTCTTTAAGTTAGGGTGATATTTTATTTAAAGTGCAGGGGAAAATAAATGACATAAAATCGGGAGATAACATTTTAGTTAACCCACCTTACTTTCTATTCTCTTACTGGAATTATCTGTTCACTGGCTGGGATAGTCACTTTGCTAAACTTTAGCGCAGTTATTTAAGTATCTGTAGTATCTTCTATGCTACAAATTAGAGCACTGTGACAATTACAAAAGTTTTTTTTTTTCTTCCAAGATTTAGTTGACCACTGTAATGCAAGAGTCCTTTCTACAATCATGAAATAAAATTCCTCAAGAAAATTTCTGGGCTAGGGATGTAGCTCACTGGTAGAACACTTGCCTAGTACATGTGAGGCCCTGGGTTAGATCTGCAGCACCTTCCCCAGCCCTAATTTGTATCTAAATTCTAAAGCCCCTTTTCTGATCCACAATCTTCTAAAGTCTTTTTTAAAAAATATTTATTTTTTAGTTATAGTTGGACACAATACCTTTATTTCACTTATTTATTTTATTTTTACGTGGTGCTGAGGATCGAACCCAGGGCTTTGTGCATGTGAGGCAAGTGCTCTACCGCTGAGCCACAACCCCAGCCCCTAAGTCTTTATCTTAAAGATTATGTTTACTCTGTTTGGGAATTAAACTGATGCCTTGTTCCCGTCTAAGAACAAATTGGCTATAGTGTATGGTTAACAAGTTAGAGATTATTTTAAAAATTCACCAGCTTACTTTAGTAGTTTATCTTAGGGTTTTACTTTGAATTATATCTTAGAGATTGCTTTACATTTTGATTTTGGAATTTAGCAAGAACACTTTGTTTTCTGGGGAGGCCAGGAGGAATTATTTTGAAGATGCATTTCATCCTGATTAATTTATTTTGACTGATGCTTGGTTTTCTAATCTGTAGGAAATAACCACAAACCCAGCAGGGTCAGAAAGATCCCCAGGAGACCCCAAAAGAATTAACCCAGAAGTTGTAGCATTGAAAGGCAGGGACAATAGCTATGGATGGGGCCTTCTTGCCAGTCCCTATACATAGCATCTGGGTTCTCTGTGGTATAAGCCACCAGAAAGGCATAAACTGTTTTCCCATCCTATTAGTTGACTGGGAAATCTGCCTTTAAGAATGACACTCATCCCCAGCCCAGCTTTGTGGAGTGAAGAGCATTCTAGGATTCAGGTGTTTACCCAGTTCAGGCCATTATGTATCAAATGCTCTCACATCCATCCTGTTAACTCTGTAAGATGGATAATGTGATCATTGTTGATGTCACTCAAAAGTGTGTAGGAGGAAAGACAGATAAGATTAAGAAAGTTTCAGGAGGCAATAGAAAACGATATGATCCAATTAAAGAGCCTATGGAGGAGAAAAGTAAGAGGTGAGACTTTTTAAAAATTTAGTTTTATTTTTAAAGTTGCCCTAGTTTGACAAAAAAAGTATATATTTACATTGTATAATGTAATATTGAGTATATGCTGTGAAGTGATTAAATCAATTAATATTCACATCATAAAGGAATCACTTTTTTGATTCACTTAGCAATTTTCAAGCATATGACACATTACCAACTATGTAGCCACCATGCTGTACAGTTATCTTCAGAACTTGTTCATCATTACTGTAACTTTACTAATTTACCCACACCATCCCCCTGCCCCCCACAACCACCATTCTGGTCTTTGCTTCTGTAGATTCCATATGTAAGATCATGCAGTGTTTGTTTTTCTGTGTCTGGCTTTTCTAACTTAATGTTCTCTAGACTCATTCACATGGTCACAAATGCTAGGATTCCCTCTTTTTAAAGGTTGAATAGTAATTCATTATATCCATTCATCTGACATTTTGGTTGATTCCATATTTAGGCTTTGTGTACAATGCTGCAATGAACATGGGAGTATAGAGATTATCTCCTTGACATACTGATTGTATTTCCTGTGAAATGAAAAAAGTGGGATTGCCAGATCATAGTGTAGTTCTAATTTTAAACCTCTCTGCTGTTTTAAGTAATAGCTATACTAATGACATTCCCACCAACAGTATCCAAAAGTTGTTTTCTGCACATCTTACCAAGGATTCTTATCTTTTGTCTTTTTGGGTATGTGTGAGTGGTGCTGGGGATGGAATCTAGGGCTTTGTGATTGTTAGGCAAGAACTTCACCACTGCAGTACACCCCCAACCCTCTTTTTTCTTTTTTTTTGGGGGGGGATGGAGGTATATCAAGGATTGAACTCAGAGGCACTGGACCACTGAGCCACATCCCCACCCTATTTTGTATTTCATTTAGAGACAGGGTCTGAGTTGCTTAGCACCTTGTTTTTGCTAAGGCTGCCTTAGCCTCTTGAGTCACTGGGATTATAGGAGTGTACCACTGCGCCCAGATTGTCTTTTTTATAATAGCCATTCTTACAGGTGTTGGGTGATACTTTACTGTGGTTTTAATTTGTATTTCCATGTACTTTATTGTATACCTGTTTATTTGGAGTGGGACAAAATACAAACATATAGCTGGTAAGGGGTTAATATCCAAAATATATAAGAAACTCAATAGCAAGAATGTAATCATATTTAATCTGAAAATAATCATATAAAAATTGACTTTGTATGTGTTTTCAGCTAAAAGCCTTCTCAATTTTTTTTTTTTTTCTTCAAATAGCTGGGCGTGGTGGTTCATGCCTGTAATCCCAGCAGCTCAGGAGGCTGAGACAGGACATTTGCAAATTCAAAGCCAACTTCAGCAATTTAGTGAGATCCCTTCTCAAAACAAAACATAAAAAGGGTTGGGGATGTTGTTCAGTGGTAAAGCACCCCTGAATTTCATCACTAATACAAAAAACGAAAAAACAACCCTCCCTAACACAAAACCCCCAGCTCTATTAAAATGTAGTTCACATATCATATAGGTCACCCACTAAAAGTATACAATTAAATATGTTAGTATATTGGTAGGTTTGTGTAACCAGAGGTATAACTTCAATATAGCATATTTCTTCAGGATAGCTGAGTAAACATGATTGAATGTTTTTGTTTTATTCAATCCTTTATTTTTAGGACAGCTTTATCAAATGTTCTCACCAGCATGTCTTAAAACAAAATTGCCACCATTTTACACCTAGTTCAATACCAATCAAGTACAGAACATAGTTAATGCTTGTTTCATAATAGCACCAATTTAAACCTGAGGCTGCTTGTTTGAAGAACTACGGTTTCCATCATGGATTTAATTCATCCTTGAAAATGAACTTGTACTCACAATCCCTGAGTCCTTCTTACTTCCCCTCTTTCTCAGGTCAAAATGGCAGGGTGTGGGCCCATTCTAGTCCACTTTTCTACTATTAAAGAAAAGTCCTTATGCTTTTAGATAAATGAGAAGTAACAGAAGGAGAAGTTATTAACAGCATAGAACACAATGATAAGTACAAGGGAGGCTATTGCAGATTATGCAGGGTAAGCAGGCTACCGTAACTTGGAGAAAAAAGAAAGTGTGTGCCTTCAGGCACTAATCTCAACCAACCCTTTCCATTTTTCAATTTTAAGTGAAATATAACTTTGCCCTATCTAGTCTCATATAGAATTCATATATTGAGGGCTGGGGATGTGGCTCAAGCGGTAGCGCGCTCGCCTGGCATTCGTACGGCCTGGGTTCTATCCTCAGCACCACATACAAAGATGTTGTGTCCCCCGAAAACTAAAAAAATAATAAATATTAAAAAAATAAAAAAAAAAAAAAGAATCCAGTGACTGAAAGATACAATTAAAAAAAAAAAAGAATTCATATGTTGAACTTGATCTTAGGGGTTACTCTCCTTTTGGCAGACCTTTTTTCATTTGAGCTTTTGAATGGTATATTTCAAGCTCAAATTTAAATCTAGGGTTTTCCCTCCAATCTTCCTTTCTGAAAATAGATGCAAGGCCTTCCTTCTTCCAGGTACTAGGAATACAGCAGTAAAAAAGACAAGTACTTGCTCCCATGAAGTTTAAATTCTAGAAGAGGAAAAAGCAAATATCAGAGGTCTTTGCCCTCATTTGCATAACAACTACCAGTAGGAAGATCAGAATCTTATTTATATGTCATAACAGAAGAGGGCAGTGTAATTTGCTCCAAGAATTCTCTATTAGTTGTAATGTTTTGGTTCTGGAAAGTTGAGAGGGACTTCTGTGGAGAACAACTGCGTCTTTCATTGTATTGCCACTTCACATAACAAACTGCAAAAAAGCTACAGCATTCCCTCAGCAAAGTATCCAAACTTTTCTCCTTTTCATTAGCTCATCAGAATTGTTTCTATTATTTAGAAAGTTTTCCTGGGGCAGAGGAATCAGATATCTTTGATAGACAAACAAAGAGCCTAGAGAAGTGAAAAGGTAAAACAGGAACCTCATCATAACACTACATCCTGGAATCTATCCAGGTGTTCAGTTACTGAAATACCAATTAAAAAAAAAAAAAAAGCCTCCTTAAGGCCTTGATGGCATGGATCCTGAATGCAACATGTATCTTTTATTTACTATTTTATATTCCAATTTTCTAATGCTTATTCTCACCTGAACTTTCCCCGCTGGATATCTGTCTCTCATTTCCCACTTGATTTTCTTACTGCTCCTCATCAAAATGACTAAAGAGCACTAAGACACTAAACATGGCTTCAGAGCACTGAAAATATTGGTTTAATATATTCAAGAATTACCTATTTAGGGTATTAAGTTAGGTTTATCAGCATTCAATAAATGCACCAAAGAATAGGTAGAAGCTGGTAGATAAGTTTGAACTTGATCCTTATAGGAGGAATTGAAATATTCTATAAAAGGGCTGGGGATGTGGCTTAAGCCGTAGCGCTTGCCTGGCATGTGTGTGGCTCGGGTTCGATCTTCAGCACCACATACAAAGATGTTGTGTCCACCAAAAACTGAAAAATAAATATTAAGAATCCTCTCTCTCTCTCTCTTTAAAAAAAATATTCTATCAAAGATTGCTATGCAAGATGACTTATGGAATTTCAACATCATTTTTTTTTTTTTTTAGTTGTAGTTGGTACAATATCTTTATTTATTTTTATGTAGTGCTGAAGATTGAACCCAGTGCCTCACACGTGCAAGGCAAGTGCTTTACCACTGTGCTACAGCCCAGGCCCAGGCAGAGTACAGTGTACAGTGTTCACCTGTAATCCTGGTAATTTAGGAGGCCGAGGCAGGAGGATTTCAAGTTTGAGGTCAGCCTCAGCAGTGTGGTAAGTTCCTGTCTCAAAATAAAAAATAAAAAGGGGTAAAGATGTGGTTCAGTGTAGAGCATCCCTGGGGGTTCAATCTCCAGTACCAAAATAAATAAATAAATAAAGCTAAATTGCAGAACTTTTGAAGAAGGTTCAAAGGCCGAGCTTATGATCTTATTTTTTAAAAATGAAAACTCTCTACGCATTCATGGAGCTACAAGAATATTTCAAATATCAATGTTCTTGTCCTTATCTCCCAAGTCAAATTTCCTCTAAAGGAAAAGGGCAGGTTCCAATTTTCATTTGAAAAGTAAAATTTGGTAGGCAGATCTAGGAAGTTCCAGGACACTAAATATATTTGAGAAGTTTTCTAAAAAACAAGAACAAAAGGCTGAAATTCTGTGCATTAGTAATATTAAGACAAATATACCAATCTTTTTCTGGAAAGCACTCTGATTCAATCATAGTACTAGTTGATAGCTCTTGGAAGGATACTGGACCCAGGCCAGAAAATCAGAGATCTTTTAAAGGATTTTGGAACTGAACATTGGAGACAGTGGAACTTGGTGTTTCTTACAAGCAGACTTGGGAATCTGGGATTTGCCAACCTACCCAGTAGTTAGTCCTGTGTTTTAGTTCATGAAAATCATTCTCAGAGACCTTACATAAAAAGAGCAGCAGAAATGAGATGGCATGTATCGGGGTTGTGCCAGTCCAGCATTCTAGTCGTTGTAAACTTAGAGTTGAGTTTGGTATTGAGGTTTGCAGTGGAGATTGGCAGTATCCAGTCATGTTATATATGTATATTCAGCTCTATGTGGTTTTTAAATGATTCATACTTATTTAACACTGAACACCTCATGAATATCATCCTCATGGGAGAGTAATTTGTCTAAGTTCATACAATAAAGAGTTGAGTTGGGATTCAAAATGGGGCTCTGAGAGCTCAGTGGTAGACACCTTCTTACCATGTGTGAGGCACTGGGTCAGTTTCTCAGCACCACATAAAAATAAAGGTATTGTGCCCATCTACAACTAAAAAAATAATACCCCCTCAACTTGTTCCTTATTATTTAAAAAAAAGGGGGGGCTCTGAACCACCTCGTTATTGTATGTAGGCTAGTAATTACCATTATTTAAGCAAATTTGAGGTTGATATCTTCTACTTTTGGCCAAATTATATATATTGCAGACATATTATTACATTAATAGAAGGAATCAAAGAAATTTTTCAATCTATGTTCAAAGCTATTTTAGTTAAAAACAACTTATAAAATGAAATCTTGGTTACTTTGCACCCCTCCACATCATTTTATATCCCAAACAAGTTTAAACACATATTGGGCAGTTACTAATGGACAAAATATGACTTCAATACAGTCTTTTCCTCTTTTCTTTCTACAGTCAATGCCTTAGTTTATACAAATGGACTTGATCTTTAATGTTTTTACCTTCTTTACCTATAAAACAGGGCCAAACGTGCCTTCCCCAGAAAATTAAATGAAACTTTAGAAAACAGCATAGTGCCTGGCAGATAGTGTACAATGTTAGGTATTTTTCGAGTAACTAAATACTTCTCACTGGGAGAAATGCCATGTACTTATTTTCATTATTTTTGCTTTTATGACCCCCCCCCCAAAAAAAAAAGCTCTAATGGGAAAGTCTCCAAATTAATATTTCATATTTTGTACTCCTGGTGGCTGATGACTGTCTGCATAAATCTGTTTTCAACCTAATATTATTTTTGAAACACACACATGTGCACAAAACGAAACATCCAGAAATTCAACAACTCACACTATCCCTTCCATTATTATTCCATTAGTAGTTATATTAGTGACTGTCACATACCTGAGAAGTAGAGGATGGGTCAAACAACAAAGTATCAAGATTAGCACCTACAACTTCCTTTTTGTAGCAAATTGCTTCTGTTATTGACTTAATATAAAAGTACAAGTTCACTTATTCAACAAAGGACAAAGGAGTTTATACATTATAAGGTTACACATATACTATTTATATTCTACTTCATATTGGATTATATTTTGCTTGATATCCAACTTTCCTGTTGATATAATAAAAATGCCTACTATAAGACAGCCTTTCAGTTTTATCTATTAAGACACAGAAATTTAAAAATAAAACTAAACATTTGTCTTCATTAGCTTGTGGGAGCACATAGCCATGTGTGAGGACAGCTGGAAGCCTTGAGAGTATTGTGGTTAAGGTGAATTAAACCTGGATGTTCTTTGTGACAGATAGGAAGGCCTAATAATGATCAGGTTCAAACTCATGATTTCCTCACATTTTCCTTTACCAACAGGTATCTGCCTTAGTTCATGTTCAAGACACACTTTCACCAGCTGTATTGATGTCCTTCTTGAGAATCAATAAAATAGCAAGAATCTCTCATATCCAATATAATCTCAGACCCCTGACTATAAATACAAGTCAACGAAGAGAAGAAAATTTAAAGTATTTGTATAACTCATCTTTAGGATGCGACAGATATTTTGTTTGGGCATCCCATGCCCTATTTTGTATTTTATTTAGAGACAGGGTATCACTGAGTTTCTTGGCCTTGCTTTTGCTGAGGCTGGCTTTGAAAACTTGAGATTCTCCTGCCTCAGCCTCCTGGGATTATAGTCATTTTCAAACAAGAAATCCAGAAGACAGAACAATTACCCATAAGTGATATTAAAACACAACACTAGGAGAAAATATTTGCAACACAAAAGACTTCATTAAAAAACTCGTATAGGGCTGGGGCTATAGCTCAGTGGTAAAGCACTTGCCTAGCATGTGTGAGGCACTGGGTTCCATCCTCAGCACCACATAAAAATAAATAAGATAAAGGCATTGTGTCTATCTACAAGTAAGACAAAACCCCCAAAACAGAAATTTAAGTAAATGATTAACAAAAACAGACATGCAAATTAAAACAAGATGCCATCAGATTGGCTAAAAATTAGTAAGATGTTAAATATTTGTAATACCAGTGAGAATATGGAATGTTAAGCTATTGGTAGACAAGTAAATCAGTGCCTTGACTTCATTAATGACTGTGAATCCATCTATATCTATTTGACTATACTGAAGAATGTTCACATTCATCTTAACAGCAAAAAACTACAAACTAAGTACCTAACAACTAGTTAAGTTGGGGAATCAAGTTAGAGAATCTTCATATAAAGCCTACTTCTATACTTTTAGGAAAAAAACCCAGGTAAAATGTATCTTGATTACTAAGTACAAAGCACTGTTCTAAATGTCTCACATACATATATTCATCCTTATACCAGCTCAAGAACGTTTCATACAAGAGAAACCTAAAGTATGGGGTGGTGAAATAAAAGATGGAAGACAGCAGATTCCAATCTAAACTCTTGACTGTAGTAGCCAGCAGCTATGCTAGAATAACGTAGAGAGGCTTGAATGTAAGCTGCTTAAAAAAAAAATTAGATACATAAAATTATTTGTTAAAACAGCAGCATAAATGCATAAAATAGTACAAACAGCAAATAAATGTACAACTGAGCTATGTGGGGGTTGGGGAGATCAATGAAGCAGCTTTATTTCTGTAACATTTGACTTGTTACAATAAAGTGCTATTTTTTTTCCCCTGGCTTTCAGCTAAAAATCTCAGGACTCAGGAATTCAAGAACTTGAATGGTTTGGCTCAATCTTTTCACAAAACAGCTAGCTACAGTAAACGAGATGAAAAGAGAGGGAGACAATTGGAAGGTGCTATATTGCTTGCTGACACTGAAGATCCAAGGACCCACTGATAACTTGTCTTTAGACCACTGGGACTGACTGTAGACTTCCAATCCCCAGAAATGTTAAATATGTATTTAAATAATTTGTGGTAAAATGTTACAGAACCAACAGAAAACTAATATAACACCCAAGACACAATAAATACCCACAATAAAATTTAACAGAGTTACCAATTGGTAAGATGACTAGGTCATATCATCTGTGAACTGATAACAGCAAGAGTCTATAATAAGATGATAACGAACAGCATGGACATAATTTCCCTTTCTCTTTATGGATACTAGAATTCTGTAGATATGTGTTTTCCAACAGAATAAGTATTTTATAAAGGAAATCAGGTAAAGAAAGTCTCATCACATAAAGGAATATAAAACTATTTATTGACCATTGTTCACCAGTATTTACAATAAAGTAAACAATATACAGTTGGGTAACATTCTGATTACTACAAAGTTATTTTCCTGGCTTGTGTTGAACCAGTAATCCAAATACTGAAAAGACTGAGCCTACATGTTAAGGATGAACTGGGGTGAAGAAAACACATGCAGGTCAATAGTTTAGACTGTAAAAATTCCCTCACCAATTTATGTGAGCAAGCTATAAATTGCCAACATCTTTAGCCATCTGACCAGGTTTCTATGAGCCAAATCTTAAAGACATTCCATGAATTATGACCTTTTAGTATGCAGATTTCAACTTTTAAAAAAGGAATGGCTAACTAGAAGAACTCTTAACATGCCCACTTCTTTCTTCAATAATTTTAAGACAAACTAGGATTTGTCTAGTTTACTTGCCTGGGTGCAGAAGTGGCATAGTGATAGTATTTTTCCTTTCAGGAATTTTGCAAATAAAACTGTTGCATTTATGTGACGACAGATGTAAATTTAATGTGCTTTTAATCATCTAATTTAAAGTGTCCAATTAACTACAGAATCACTTATTTAATCTGAAAGGTTAAGTTTAGGGAAAATTTCAATTTAACTTGAAGTGACATTTCTTAGGTTGCAGAGGATGATGGCATCTCAGGAACTTGGGTTTACTACCCATTGTTTTTGTGTTGGTGAATGTTTAAAAAACCAAAACCATTATGTAAGTATTTTATGTACACATGCACACACACACACAAATAAACAAAACCCCCAGAATGGTCCTTAGGCATATGAGTTAAAAACAAGTTCTGAGTAATGACTACAGAAATTTCCCCAACTTTTAGAAAAGCAGAGGAAATATACCATCATATCAAATGCTCTTTTCTGATAAAGGAAGCAACTACAGAAAGCTTTTATTTGTTCAAAGTAACCAGTGCTACTGATGCAAAACAAAAAATAAAACCCAACAACTCCCCAATACTACTTTCAAAACCAACATATCAAACTTGATTTTCATTAGAATGTAGTTATTTTTTCACACTAGTAAATCAAAAACCAAGACCCAGATTTTATATATATATATAAATATATATAAAAAACAATGCAAATAGTTATTGAGCTTCATCTTCTGGACAAGAATGCCAAGTTAGTCTCTCTTCATAAAAAGCAATTACAATTTGAGGACACTTCATATTTGCTTCTTTTGCCAGCACCAAGTCTGCCTCATCTGAATCTTTCCTGTTATAAGGAAAAAAAATTCAAGTTGAATTGCTATGTCAACTGAAAACTACTCAGGAAATAATTCAATTAAACAGTATTTAAGTGTTTCAGGAGGATTATATAGTAGCTGTGGTTATGTTTCAATAAACTTCATTTTTCCAAAAGAGATCACAGATTTGCTGACCTTCTCTTAAAAAACACGGTTGCCATAAGTAACTAGAATAATTCTCCAGCAGATAATTCTTCTGTGTTTTATAAATGAAACTATAAAATCTTTCTAAGATATGGCTTGAAAAAAAAAATTCTTTTTTTTTTTTTTTTGGGAAAAATCTGCCAATGAGGCTGAGGATGTAGCTCAGTGGTAGAGCATTTGCCCAGCACACAAGAAGCCCTAGGTTCAATTCCCAGGTCACCAAAAATACAAAATCAACCAAGTATCAATCAATCACTTACCATTTCATAAGAAACATCAATTCTCCACTGCTGTCTGTGGCACCAATTATTCGTTCAGGATCAAGACCTCTGGCAAAGCCTCTTGGTTTGTCAGCCTATTTAAAAGAAGTCAGGTGATTACTTTTTTCATAGCAAATGACTTCTAGTTTTTCTTCATGAAATATACCTTTTACATCAAAATCTTCTAATAGTGAAATAGAAACAACTGAAGTAAGACCATGGTACTAAGACATGTTGTACATGTCTTATTTCTTAGGTAGAAGGCTTAAACAAACAAACAAACAAAAAAACTGAACCAAAAGCAGACAACTGGCTGGGTATGCGGTGGTACATGCTTATAATACCAGCAACCCCAGAGGCTGATGTAGAAAGGTCACATATTCAAGCCAGCACCAGCAATTTAGAGACCCTAATAAGCAACCTTGCAAAAGTCTTGTCTCAAAATCAGTATGAATTAGGCAAATAGGAAAAACCTTAGAAGTGGTTCTCCAATGGGTGGTCTGAGGATCCTTGGGAATCCCTAAAGCTTCTGGAGAAGAGGTTCTGCTAAGTTTCCTTTTCATGTACCAGAGTGTGGACTATTTTCACATACCTCCACCTAAACAACATATCCCAGCAATAAACTGCAACAGTAGAGCTGTCTGCATTCCTTAAGCCAGATGCTGAAGAGATAAGATTTAATGTTCAAATCATCAAATTTCAAATCTATAATCCTTTACCAATTTATATTGTATTGCATACTTAGTGCCTAAGCCTAGAAACTAACTCATCACCAAAACACTTCTCCAAATTGCCATGCTAGGACAGTTGGTAAGACAAGTATAATCTGTTCTTAAGTCAAGGGTAGAAGTTATCAGATTTGCCCAATGCAAGGCACTAATGAAGCAAAGACTGGATCAAAGTATTTATGTAGTGAATGAACCAAATATCTCAATTTATGCCAGAAGTTATAAAGCTATTATTGTTATCAAAGATCATATACTTTGAAACCAAAGTATTGTTTCTAGCACAGATCATATGAAAAGTACTTTCTTGTGGTCAATACCACTAATGGACTATAATGAGGATATGCTATCAGAATTGCCTTCACTGTAATGCAAAGGCATCAGTCTTAACATTGTTCATAAAAGACTTTTTTTTTTTTTGTGCTGTTGGGGATTGAACCCAGGGCCTTGTGCATGTGAGGAAAGCACTCTACCAACTGAGCTGTATCCCCAGCCCTATAAAAGGCTTCTTAATGGTATTTTGAAATTACTTGATTAGGAGAAAAACAAAACAAAAAAAACCTTGTCTTTTATGAAGAGCCAGCATGGTGGGTAATGTTTTATACTTACAGCATCTCTTTTCTTCTTTGACTTGCTATCATCAGATTCGCTGTCAGATAAAGATTTTCTTTTGGTACCATCTTTTTCTTTACCAGCTTTTTGAGAATTAAGAAATGCTTCAATTAACTCTGGACAATCTAAATTTTCTTCAGGTTCCCAAGTATTGTCAGCACTGTGTTAAGTAAAGCAAAACAAAAATGTAGATTCAATCAAACATGGTTCATCATCTGCATCTATTTATAGATTACTGGAAAATAGTTCTCTGTACTACAGTTACTAATCATTCCCTCCCTTATCCTCTGCATGCCTTTGAGAGATTGTGTCTAGATTCTTTTGTGACTCTCTCTACTGACCTAAGTAGGCAATTTGCCATTTTACTCCAAAATTAATTGAACCTGACTCCAATAGAATCGAAGCAAACATTATTCCAAGTTTCACAATTAAGAACTTGACTGGGTCTTTTTAAAAACACAAACTCCCAATTCCCACCCCAAGGTAATGTTGTTTTAAAACGTTAAAACAATGACTCTGAGGAATTCTCAACTGTGAGACAATGTTTTCAATTTCTGGTAGGTGCTCAGACTATTTGGAAATGGTATATAGCAGGAATAGGCAAACCAAAAGGTAAATCTAATCTTTATTATAACTAGCAAACTAATTTTTAAAAATATCTTCCTAACTACATTAAAATGTATTACATAATAAATACATTCTTTCAGTTGAGTGCTAAAATCTTGGCTTTTTAAAAACATACCTTGAATAACGCCTAGAATTAAAGATTTCTATAGTAAAACTGGTGAGGTAAGGCCAAAACCAAATTTTTAGGACCGTAATTAAAGGTTATTAAAAAAAAAAAAAATGCAGAGAAGTTTCTTACTCTGTAAATCCTTTCCACTTCAGAAAGTATTCCACCTTTCCATTTACTACACGTCGGTCTAGGACTTTTTCTACCACAAATTCTTCAGGCTCTGCCTCTTCAACTTTTTTACTCTTTCCATTCTGTTTCTTTCCCATTTTTTGCTAAAAGAGAAATAAAGAAACATTAAAAAATTTGAATACATTTTAAAGGCTATACTGCTTATATTGCTACATTCAACACACACATCTTACACACAGAACAGAACCTCTGGGGGCCTTAAGTCACAATGCCTTTCCCAATTCAAACCAATGTTAAAATCTCAAAACATAAAAAAAAAATGAACTGATTTTCCTGACCCTTTGGGACAAACACATCAATGTCACTTTTACAGGCCAAAATGCTTTTCACTTTAAAACAACATGCTATAAGCATAAGGGTATATACACGTATACGTAAGAAACAAAAATTCTCTGGAATCATACATCTGATTTTACAGGTTTCTATTTCCAAGTCAGACCTTAAATGACTTAAAAAAATTTTTTTAAAGCTGTAAATGGACACAATATCTTGATTTTGTTTTTTAATGTGGTGCCATGGATCGAACCCAGTGCCTCACGCATGCAAGGCAAGCTTTCAACCACTGAGCTACAACTCCAGCCCTCTTTAATGATTTTTATTTTATTTTATTTATTTTTCTTTTTTTAAATATCTTTACTTTATTTTTATGTGGTGCTGAGGATCGAACCCAGTGCCTCATGCATGGTAGGCGAGTGCTCTACCTCTGAGCCACAACTCCAGCCCCTTTAATGATTTTTAATAATCAAAGAAACTGCAGCAAAAAGTTTCTATCCTAACTGAAGAACAACAAAAGAAAAAAAAAAACAGCTACTCCACGAAGGAAGAAGGCTAATAAAGAACATAAAAAAAAAAAGAAAGAAAACAAAAAGGAAACACAAGGATCAAACAAAGAAAAAGCTCCAGCAGGCAAAATGCTTTATTTATTACTAGCAGGACAATCTACATAACAGTGTTCCATTTTTTTTTTCTTTTAAAATATATGTTGGCTTAAGCCAGCAGTCTTTTCCAAGCATGGGGTAGGTTTTGGAGCCAAAATACATTCCTGCTATTAAAACACACACACAGAGTTCCCACAACACTAATGAAATTATTTTAAAATGAAAAAAATTAGATCAATACTGGTGCATTAAAATTTGTTAATATTCATTGCTCTAGTTTTATTTATTTATTGATTGATTGGCTGGGGGGCGGTGTACTGAGGATTGAACCCAGGTGTGCTTAACCAGTG
Organism: Marmota monax; assembly: GCF_021218885.2. Classification (NCBI taxonomy): domain Eukaryota; kingdom Metazoa; phylum Chordata; class Mammalia; order Rodentia; family Sciuridae; genus Marmota; species Marmota monax. Next base: position 11,681,685 of record NW_026693933.1, on the reverse strand, counting down.
AGTCACATCCTCAGCCCCTTTTTGTATTTTATTTAAAGACACTAAATTGCTTAATACCTTGCTAAGATGCAAAGGCAGGTTTTGAACCTCTTTCTCCTAGATAATGTTTTGACTCTCCTAGAATACACTGATTTCTGTGATCTTCCTGCCTCAGCCTCCCAAGCCATTGGGATTACAGGCATGCACTACCATGCCCAGCGTTCAATTTGTATTTTTAAGTGTTTTTCATCTGGGATAATGGGGCAAAATTGATTAAAAACTTAAGTGGTTCATCTGGTCCTTAAAAAAAAAACAAACCCAGAAAATACCAATAAATACAAACACCGAAGGCTAATAAACTGTGCAAAAAAACTTCACCTTAATGAACATCAGTGTATTGATTTTTTTTTTTTTTTTTGGTACCAGGGATTGAACCCAGAAGTACTTAACCACCAAGCCACGCCCCAGCCCTTTAATAATAAAACAGGGTCTCACTGGGTTGCTAAGTGCCTTGCTAATCTGCTGAGGCTGGCTTTGAACTTCCAATTCTCCTGCCTCAGCTTCCCTAGTTGCTGGGATTATAGGTGTGCACCACTGTGCCCTGCTCAGTATATTGATTTTCTGTTCTCCATATACATCCTCAAAGCCTCACTGACAGTTCATGCCTTTCCCATCCAATAACGGAAGGGTACAGGTGAATAAAAAGCCTATTTGACCACCTACATTTGGTTTACAGACTATGGAATTAAGAGGCAAAGATTGTGCTTTTTATGAGAGTCTATCACAGGCTTCATATAACATCTTTCAATCTATTTTCCAGAGTATCTGACTACATCTGGTCGAGGAACAAATTAAAAATCACAAACTTGCCTTTTCAGTGTGAAACCCAAGGGGAGAATACACAGATTAAAACCAGATGTTTTGCTTTACTTAAAATGTTAACTCACCTTTGTACGCTTATGATTATTATTAATGCAATGTGTTATAATTAACACATCTAAATAGACATGTTCTTACACTTTTGCACAGCCTGTTATGAAACACAAGAAAGCATGTAACATTCTTTAATTAGTTTTATTTCAAAATAAAAACACTCAGCAAAACTCCTGTTTTCGATCAGTTTTTTTAACTCATTAACTCCCCAAATTTCAATTCTGTGAATATAATTCAAACATTATTCCTAAATTACCAGAAATATATTCGTTGCTCAATTTACATCTTATAGGTGTTCTACTTGACACTTACATTCAAAGGAGACATTAACAAACATTAACAAATTCGTTTTTGTTCTCAGTTCTCCCCTATTGGACTACTGGGGAGAACTGGGAAAAACGTGTGTACATAAACTTCTCAACCACAGAGATGCAAGTTATAATTTTTAGAGAAAAAAATTAGAACTAGATCCTTACATATCTTAGGTTTTAATTAACTTACCAATGTAGTCTTATTGGAGGCCATTTTTTAAAATTGCAGACTTGAAGAGCTACACTAGAAAAATGCACAACAGTTAAAACTGGTATCTTAAGTAGCTTTACCTAGACAAAAATGGAGAAATACTTTCCCAACTAGGTCCCATTTACAATAAATTCAATTTTCATTTTTTTCCCCTAAAAAAGAACAAACGTTTTGGTTCAAAACCAGGCATGATTACTAAATTCACAAGGGTCAACTACCATGAATCTTTTCTCAAAATCTCTTTAACAGTCTCCTACATATATAACTCCAGGTGATTTCTATTCTGAAAACCTCCTTCTTTTCAACTGGGAGTTAGGAATAACCAAAGGAAAGGAAAAACACATGCCCCAACCCATTTCGTGACACTAGACACTCATCCCTATATATCCTCTTCCCTAAGCCCCGGGTCTTTCGCAGCTTAATCCCTCAACTGGAGGCCTAAAGACCAGGCACCCACCCCCACCCGGGAGCGCGGGCCTCGTGGTCAGCGGATCCGCGGGGAGAAACAAAGGCCGCGGCGCGGGGGCTCAAGGGCACTGCGCCACAGGGCCCGCGCCACCCCCTCGGGCGGCGGCCACGTAACGGAGTGGACGCCGCGGCCTCGGGACAGGGAACGCGCGCGCCAGGCCTCGACGCTGCAGGAAAATGCACCGCCTTCCCAGGAGGCCCAACTCCGCTAGCAGCGCAGCGAGGCGGGAGGCCTCTCTTCCTGATCGGAGACGGGGGAGGGGAAGACATGCGCTTTGTCTAGAAATAAGGCGGCTGGCACCACAGGTTTCAACCCTCTGGAGAGCACAGTCGTCCCCCCCACCTAACGGCCTGTGCAGCGCCAGACCAGCTGCAGGGCCTCCACTCGCCCCTCCGCTCCTTCCCGTAGCTCCGGACACGGAGTACAGCAGGGAGGGTCGGGAAGCGGGGAAATGAGGGTCCCGGGCGCGCATGGGTTATTTTAAGCACTACCACGGAATTGGGGGAAGAGAAAGCAAGCCACCGACATCACCACCTCCGATGCTCCAGGTCGCGGATCTGCAGCGTCTCCAGCCCTGCGCGCCTCAAGCTCGAGTCACATCAGACGGGGGAGGGGCAGGGGCACCAAGCGCGCGAGGGGGGGTGTGACGCCGCCCACGCTGAGCGGCCGCGAGGGGCGGGGCCGAGCGATCAGAGGAAGGGGCGCCGCGCCCGCCTGGAATCCCCGGTCAATGCAAGGGGGGGAAGGGAGAAAGAAAAAGACCGCGGCGCCGGCACTTACCGTTCGCGGCTGGGGCCTGGGGGGGGGGGTCCCAAGAGGGTGGGGAGGGAGGGGCGAGGACTGCGACCAGAGTTTTTTCGTTGGCTTTTCTGTGTCGCAGTAGCTGCGGGTGCCGCCAAAACCGGACTCCGCCTACTTCCTCACCCCTCGGAGAGGGTGCCTCCAATGCAGAGGGGGGAATAGGGAGCTAAGGACGAGTGTCGCTCTCGGATCCCCCTCTGGAAAAGACTCTCCTGAACCCGAGTGGTCAGCCCCAAAGGCATTGGCCAGGGTTCGGTTGTTGACTAGAGGTCTCCTCGGGTGTTTCCGGAAGGGGCCGAGTCAGTTACCATATGCTGGGGGAGGGAAAACGAAGGTTTGCTACAGGGTTTTTGGGCGGGAGAACCAAGGGGGATAAGATTATCAAAGGTGTAGCTGCAAGGGGAACGCGTGGGATCAGGGGGCCGGACCTGAGCGGCCGATTAAGCTCCTCCCGACAGCGTTAATTTCAAACTGCGCGACCGTTTCTCACCTGCCCTGCGCTAAGGCGGGGGCTGGACTTAATTCCGAGAGGATTAACACGAAGGACTCGAGCCTTCCGCAATTCACTGAATCAATTTACGCAAGTGACGTAAAGCATTATTGCTATCCGCAGAGTTGGGGGGAGGAGCACGTACTCGGCGTAAGGAGGGCGTAGCGCATTCCCGCCATTGGCGGCGGTTAAGGCGTTTACGTAACGGCCTGACGTAGGGGAGGACGCGTTAGTGGGGGGGGGAAGGTTCTAGAAAAGCGGCGGCAGCGGCTCTAGCGGCAGTAGCAGCAGCGCCGGTCCCGAGTGGAGGTGCTCTTAGCGGTGTTGTTTCTCGAGCAGCGGCAGTTCTCACTACAGCGCCAGGACGAGTCCGGTTCGTGTTCGTCCGCGGAGATCTCTCTCATCTCGCTCGGCTGCGGGAAATCGGGCTGAAGCGACTGAGTCCGCGATGGAGGTAACGGGTTTGAAATCAATGAGTTATTGGAAAGGGCATGGTGAGGCCGTTGGCGCCGCAGTGGAAGTCGGCCCGCCGCCTCCATGGGAGAGTGGCAGGAAACCGGGCCGCTTCAGTAGCGCTTGGCCTTTTGGTGTTTGCGAGAGGGGTCGAAAGCGGAGGCCTGATCGGTACAAACACCTTCCCCACCCTCAGCCTCCCGGCGCCATTTCCCTCTACTGGGGTGGGGGATGGGGAACTTCCACATGGCGGCCGCGGCCGTTTTTTAGTGGAAGCGGGGAATAGCACTCCTTTTTTAAGGCCCGCTGATTTGGGAACCGGGCTTTTACGTGTTTCAGCGTTTCGGCGGGCATCGGGCCCTCGTGAGCGAGTCTGCGGAGCTTACCCTCCCCCCCTCTCCCGGGAACCGGATTTGGCGGCCGCCATTTTCCTGTCTTTCCTTCTTCGCAGCGATTTTCTTATAACTCCCTGAATTTTACTAGTTTAATTCTTTTATCAAAGCATAGAAGTAGCTAACTATTTTTCTTTCTTCTCGGGCTGTTTTCATATCGTTCCGAGGTGGATTTGGAGTGCTTTGTGAGCTTGGATCTTTAGCGTCCTGCGCACCTCGTTTAAGGCGCTCTGCCTTCCCCTCGATGAAATGGCGCCATTGCGTTCAGAAGCCACACAGAAGGGGGGGGGTTCCGCAGGGCTTGTTGGCGCGGGCTCAGAGAAGGTATCTCCACCTAGGGCGTTGGGCGCTGTTTCCGCGAGCTTTTTACAAAGAAACCACTTTTCCAGGCCTTGATATTTTAAGACGAATGGTTTTATCTGGGTATGCTTTGATTAAGAGCAGTCGAATTGTAGCAAATTGGAAGTGAAAAAAAAATTGGAGCCCTCAGTACCGAGAGTGAGTGTAGCAACGAGGAGGGTCATTGAGGGGGAGGGGTATTCATAAAGAGTCTTTTTACTGTCCTGAAGTGTTCTGCTTGAATGATGGAATTTATTTGTATTTTAAATATTTTTACTGGGAAGCTTGAACCTTACTGGATAAAACTACCGGTCCTTACTTACAACATATGCCAGAAGTTATGAAGAAAGTGAAGCAAAAACGTGTTTTATTCTAGTTGTACTTAGATTACAACATGGCTCGGTCCTTCATAAGGCGTGTATTGCAATGTGAATTACTGTTTTAGGCATGGACCACTGTGTGTTTGAACTTTGTCACTTGCTTTTCTCATTTGTTTGCAATCATGGTTGGTCATTACATTGATAAGCATAAGTTTCAAGCGAAGGGGGTCTTCCTGATTATTTTCTTTGACCCTAAGTACATTTATAAAATAACTGTTTATAATCGATAGTCGACTTCGGGTAAGTTTGGAAAAAACTGAGGTAAGTAAAGAGTTTTTGCTTTTTGTAGTGATACGTAAGAATTGTAGATATACTTTATGGATTTAGTGATCTAACAACACGTAACAGTAAATGCAGTTAGGTGGAAACTGTCTTGCTGAATAGCCATTGTTTTGAAACTGAAAATTTTAAGAGAACTAGTTTGATAACTTGTTATTTTTAAAAGTTCAGAATCCTCAAAACTAAGCAAAGAAAAAAAGTCTAAGTGAACCTTTAATCATTTTATATGCAGGTGGGATACTTCATGGAGCCAGAACCTCCATAGAATGGTGTGGAGAGCAGTAGTGCTGCTTTAGTAGTACTCATATTTGACCTTTTAATGTATCTTGCATGAGCCCAGTTTTAGTAGTCACCCTTAGTAATTGCCCAAAATTAAGGATTGTTTAATCCAGTATATTTCTTGCTGGTTTGAGGGTACTAAAAGATTTCAGCCCAGTATTATGTTTTTGTACTGTTTAATAAGAGTTGTAGTCAGTCAGATGGATGCTAAGTTTGGTGAGCCTGAACTGCTTTAATTGAGCAAGTAAGTGATGGTGTTATAATATGAAACTATAATTTTTGAAATATGAGATCTATTAATGTGTTTTTTTGTTTATTTGCTGACATTGTACTGTCACTCAAGTAACCAAATTAATGGAGTGCCCGCCAAAAAACCAGCATTTTAAACTTTTTTAAAGACATTTTTTTCGGGCTGGGGACATAGCTCAGTTGGTAGAGTGCTTACCTTTCATGCACAAGGCCCTGGGTTCAATCCCCAGCACCACAAAAAAAAAAAAAAAGACATTTTTAAAAATGGTATTGGTCAAAACAATTTGCCTGATTATGAGAGGTTATGTACATTTTGAATATTAATTTTTTTTCTAAAAGTTACATGGAGAAACTTGCTTCAGTGGTTTCATTAGGTTGAGATACTTGTAGTCACCACTAGAGGGAGCAGTTAAGGGAATGTTGCTTCTTGGGTATTGAATCCTGAAATAAGTTGGTAAGCTTTGGCTTTATATGAAAAATTCTAGGTTGAGTAAAGTGAACGGTAGTTTTAGGATATAGAATCGAATGAAAATCTTAAGAATTTATTAATAACCCTCCAGTGACCGTGGAATAGATTGTTTCTCCTCAGAAAGTTGTAAAAATTTACGTGATATTTAATTGGGTTAAGATAATTTAATGTGAAGTAAATTTAAATCAAGCTTTAGTGACATTGAAACTTGTATAATTCAGCTGAAACTTTTTTGGTGTAACACACTAATATGCAGTTTAACATATGGTTTAAATTTGATGTAAGTTTTTTTTTTCCCCCCCAGAAAACTTTAGAAACTGTTCCTTTGGAGAGGAAAAAGGTACTCTGCCAGCAGGTCACCTCATATTTAAGAATTTAATTTCCTGCATACAAAGAGAAAATGTAAATAAAAATTGAAATGGTGTTTTCCTTTGCAGAGAGAAAAGGAACAGTTCCGTAAACTCTTTATTGGTGGCTTAAGTTTTGAAACCACAGAAGAAAGTTTAAGAAACTACTACGAGCAATGGGGAAAACTTACAGATTGTGTGGTAGGTTAACTGTGGAAAGTTGGCTGCAGACACTAGCCCTTTATCTCTTGGAATTGTGATTAAAATGTGACTCATGCAGAAAGTATTCAACTCAGTATTCACAGTAAAAGCTCTAATTTGTTGCTAGTTTAAATGCTAAAGTTTCCTTTTGGTCTTAAAGGTTATGAGGGATCCTGCAAGCAAAAGATCAAGAGGCTTTGGTTTTGTAACTTTCTCATCCATGGCTGAGGTTGATGCTGCCATGGCTGCAAGACCTCATTCAATTGATGGGAGAGTGGTTGAGCCAAAACGAGCTGTAGCAAGAGAGGTAAGCTAAATATAACTTCTGCAATAACATGGAAAAAATTCCTAATGATCAGAATGCAATTTTTTTTAAAAATTACTAATTGAATGACTTTACTAAAACTTACTTAAATGTACAGATATCCCTCCCTGCTTATTTTTCAAAAGTTGAATTGTAAGATACAAAGATGGTGTACTTGAAAAAAAGTTTTTTTATTTATTGATGGACCTTTATTTTTATTTATGTGGTGCTGAGGATCAAACCCAGTGCCTCACACATGCTAGGCAAGTGCTCTACCACTGAGCTGAACTAACAGCCCCCAAATGGTGTACTTTTGATCATGTCTGGTTTCTTCTGTCAAGATAACTTTTCTCCCCCACTGTTGTAGGAATCTGGAAAACCAGGAGCTCATGTGACTGTGAAGAAGCTGTTTGTTGGCGGAATTAAAGAAGATACTGAGGAACACCACCTTAGAGATTACTTTGAAGAATATGGGAAAATTGACACCATTGAGATAATTACCGATAGGCAGTCTGGAAAGAAAAGAGGCTTTGGTTTTGTTACTTTTGATGACCATGATCCTGTGGACAAAATTGTGTGTAAGTGTCTGTAAGCACTAGGTGTGTGGACTAGATTTGGGGTATGTGAACACATATATTAGGTAAATTTAAAGTTATTCAATATTAAAGTGTGATCATTTATTGGAGTCTGAATCATTTATTCCAGTGCAAAAATACCACACCATCAATGGTCATAATGCAGAAGTAAGAAAGGCTTTGTCTAGACAAGAAATGCAAGAAGTCCAAAGTTCCAGGAGTGGAAGAGGAGGTAACATTTTTATCCACCCTCCCTTTCCCTTTTTATTTATTTGAGTGCTTGCTATTAATCAGAGGTTCTATTATAGGCAACTTTGGTTTTGGGGACTCCCGTGGTGGCGGTGGAAATTTTGGACCAGGACCAGGAAGTAACTTTAGAGGAGGATCTGGTAAGTTCCAAGTTACGAAAGATTGAAGGGTAAAATATGCTTGATTTCAGAAAAAAGTATGATTAGGTTTGGTAAGAATTACAACCTAAGTTAAAAATTTGTCCCAAAGATTACCAGAATTTCTGTACTAAGGTTTCAAAAAAGCGCTGGCTCCTTCCATTGTATAAATGAATAGAATCTTAATTTAGTGCTTAAGTCCAAGTCTAAAGGTTAGTTACTGTGGAAAATTGTTAATTATGCACTTCTGTGTATGAATTTTTATAGATCAACAGTTACGCTATTGTGTTTCATTATTGTCCCAGGTTATTTCAAGAAAGTGGGGAAAGAATATTTAAGATGAATAGGATTAACTAGCTTAAATCATTTTTTTTTAATTCCTGACAGATGGATATGGAAGCGGACGTGGATTTGGGGATGGCTATAATGGATATGGAGGAGGACCTGGAGGTAAGTTTCTTGTACATGTTGATTTATGTGGTAACAATCACATTGTATGTTTGGTGTTTTATACTTCAAAGGACTTAGGCTTTTGTAAAATAAGCTGTGTCTTAGTCATTATAATTTAGTACATTCTTAGAGTTATTGACAGAGTGCAAAATCATAAATGGAAGATGTCATGTAATTTCATTTCTTGAAAAAAGAATTGGAGCTAGATGTGATATTTTGTATTTTTGCTTTTCTGCAAACATGTAGGATACTAGATTTATCTGAGATCAGGGTATAAGGGAGACCCGTATCTAAGAGCAGTTGGATTGTCTTAGTCCTCAACTAGATGATGGATGTCCTAAGATAACATTAGTATTCCTTTGGTTAAAATACAGAAAAGGTTGACGGTTCCAGACAGACTTAACTAATACAAGAGACCTTTAAAACCATGAGTTACTAATAGACTCGATTTTGCTCCTTATTGGGCATGAGTAAATAACTCCTGTATTTTCACTGTAAAAACCTTGCTTCAGAACTCAAATTTTAATTGGACAAAGCAGAGTTCTTGTTCTTTCTGCAAGCAATTTGAGGCTTAGTGTACCAGGCTTTGAGAAGTTTTAAACTATAAGAAAGCTTATCAGTTTACTACTAGTCATGAGAAGATAATTAACAGTTGCATAAGAAAAACTTTGCAGTTCACAGAAACATGAATTGGGAAGTTTATCTTTGGGGCAAGTTGAATGGGTGTGGCTCTTTATAGTAACTGTGCCAGTGGCTGCTCCCATAATCTTGACCCAAAATACATGTAGTATTTCAAGAAGCCATCAAAAAGGGACCCTTAATACAATACCTTTAGTTCTGGAGTGGTGTCATCACAGTCATTAAGTATAAATGGTTTTATGCTGTTATGTAAGCATCCTAGACTCCAAAATGTTTCCCAGGACAAGATAGGTATTTCTGTCTTTAAGGTTATTCTGGAAGAGATTACTATATACAAACATTCCGTTTCATAAAAAGTATGTGCTTTGAGAAATTGTAAATGGGTTCAATATGATAAAGTGGCATAGAAAACATGTGTAATTAAAGGTTTATTTTATACTAGGTGGCAATTTTGGAGGTAGCCCTGGTTATGGAGGAGGAAGAGGAGGCTATGGTGGTGGAGGACCTGGATATGGAAACCAGGGTGGGGGCTATGGAGGTGGTTATGACAACTATGGAGGAGGTAATTTCATCTTGAGTTTTTTTTGTTGGGGGGGGTTGTGTGGAGAGGTGGGTGCTGGAGATGAAACTGGGGCTTTGGGCATGGTGGGCAAAACACTGCTGCCAAGCTACATCCGTAGCACCTCCCACCCCTGAAACATTTATCTGGGAATTTGGGTTTGAATTATTTGACGATTTTTGCTTGTTTGACCATCACTAAGTGCCTTTTAAAAAAATTTTGGATTAGAAGGTTCTATTTTTGTGGGAGTGTCCTAAATACTTGGCTCTGTCATTGGTTTGATGTTTGGGTATATTCTGAGGTCTGTTATACTGATACTACATTTCTATTATAGGAAATTATGGAAGTGGAAGTTATAATGATTTTGGAAATTATAACCAGCAACCTTCTAACTATGGTCCAATGAAGAGTGGAAACTTTGGTGGTAGCAGGAACATGGGGGGACCATATGGTGGAGGTAATATACAAAGACAAATTGAGGTTCTTAGGAATTTAGTGATTATAGGTTTGGTCCTTCATAATTTATAAGGGGAAATAAGTATGTGGTAATGCTCCCATATGTGGTGTCACCGAAATAAAATCTGCAAAGATTCTGACAATGATTTTAATGTCAGATTAGAGATTGGTGTGGCAAGGTGGAATGCTCTTACTGTATAAGATATTTGGGGATTAGCAAAGTAGATATTAGGTGGGGCCCTATATTTCTTTAAGGAGATAGTTAAGTCAAATTGTTATACATAGAACATGATATGAATCTGTATTAAATGACTGCCTTTATTCAAGCTGATACTTGGCTTGAGAAAGCTTTTAGTAGGAAAGGATTCTTCAGCCTCTTGGTTGATACATTCTTCTAAAATCTCTTAATAGCAAATGGTGATGGGGAGCCTCTTGTAAAACTATAGCATCAATAGTGTTTCCAAGTTTTAAGAACAAAGTTAAAATATTCATGAATCCAGATATTTCATTATCCAGGTAATCAAGTTAACTGAACATATCAGATTATATTGTTTATAAAGTAAAAACTTGATTTGGGACGGGAAATGACAGTATGCTTTCTTTTTTGCTCTTTTAACTGTTCTAGGAAATTATGGTCCTGGAGGAAGTGGAGGAAGTGGGGGTTATGGTGGGAGGAGCCGATACTGAGCTTCATCCTATTTGCCTTGGGTAAGTAGTTTTTGAGTTTTACAATTATTATTGTCTTGGGAGACGTAGCTGCAGGAGTAAAAAGCTTTTTAGGATCATGTTAATCTTTCCTTAAAATCTGGTTAGATGGATAATTTCATAACCTATTTTTTTTTACTCTTTACTTCTGTTGAAACAGGCTTCACTGTATAAATAGGAGAGGATGAGAGCCCAGAGGTAACAGAACAGCTTCAGGTTATCGAAATAACAATGTTAAGGAAACTCTTATCTCAGTCATGCATAAATATGCAGTGATATGGCAGAAGACACCAGAGCAGATGCAGAGAGCCATTTTGGGAATGGATTGGATTATTTAATAACATTACCTTACTGTGGAGGAAGGATTGTAAAAAAAAAAAATGCCTTTGAGACAGTTTCTTAGCTTTTTAATTGTTGTTTCTTTCTAGTGGTCTTTGTAAGAGTGTAGAAGCATTCCTTCTTTGATAATGTTAAATTTGTAAGTTTCAGGTGACATGTGAAACCTTTTTTAAGATTTTTCTCAAAGTTTTGAAAAGCTATTAGCCAGGATCATGGTGTAATAAGACATAACGTTTTTCCTTTAAAAAATTTAAGTGCGTGTGTAGAGTTAAGAAGCTGTTGTACATTTATGATTTAATAAAATAATTCTAAAGGAAATTGTGTAATTATAGACTTTTTATTTTAAATAAGTTAAGGAGTGGGTAGTATAATTAAGGTCCATTGCAAAGCTGTTGTTATATTGTATAAGATAAATTGTGGTCAGATGTAAGTGTGTTGTCTGCAATTCATCAGGATTAAATTATCTAGATAACTTAAGGGATATCTCTGCAAGGAGAAACACCTTTTTAGATCTTTTAGATGCTGCTTCTTCAATGCAAGGAAAGGAAATAACCCAGCGAGGTACTCTTCAGGGACACAGGTCTAGTACAAGAGAACTCTTGACGGCTACTAAGTTCAGCCAGTCTTAAAAAACTGTGCTGTTTTCTACAAAGTTTTAACTACAGTAGTTTATAAGGATGCCAACGAAAGCTGAGGGTGTAGAGCAAAATAGTTCTAAGCTTCAGTTAAACTTCTTTAGGTAAGATCTTATTTACTTTTCCTTTCTTAATTTTCCTCCCTAAAAGATAAACTAATAACTCTTCAATGGTCTTACAGTATAGTGGTTCTTATGTAGTTTAACATAGCTACAAATTGAGTTTAACAATATATAAACTCAAAAGAGAATAATTTTTATAAACCCTGTTTTCCAATCTGTCATTTACTTAAATTATTTTGGTTGTTTTTCCCTTTTTTCCTTCTTTCCCACCCCCTCCCTTTCCATGAAGATTCAGGTGCTTAACATATCATTTTTTTCCCTGCTGGAATTTAGCATTGATATGAACCATGGACAAGTATATTCTGCTGCCACAAAGACTGTAAAGTGCTTCATTTCAACAGCTGAGGCAAGCCAAGTGATCATTAATAAACCTTTTCTTGGTTCCTTCAGTGGTGTTGGTAGTAAAATGGTAGGTAAAAGTTAGGCTGCAAGTTCAATAAATCATGAGATTTCCCATCGTTGCACCCTTGTGTATTCACATTTCTTGGAGCAGGCATTTTGAGTGAACCTAGGATTTTTTAAATAAAATAGACATTTATGGTTCTAACTTTACATACTCTTGATGATGAGGCTGACAGAAGGTAGGACAAAATAGTTGGATTTTTTCCAGATAATACCTCATACAAGTAAAATGTCTCTCTACATTATGAATCTTGTTATGTACCCATTACTGATAGTTGGGTTAAAATGTAATTTTTACCCCATGTCCTATCCTAAACAGCTGTAGGTTGACTGCTGAAATTCATTTCCTAAAACTATTACTCAGATTGATTTCCTGGCTTTACTGCCTTTTCAGGAATGTGATATTCAGGGCTTATTCTGTATGCATCAGTGAGTCTTCTTTGATCCTAAGACCACCACTGAAGTTATTTAGGTTCTTTGGACAAACATGATAAACTTCTTCAGATACTTTTTTTTTCCTTTGGCAGGAAGGTGTCTTGCTGCAGGTAACTAATGAAGAAGTGGTCAACCACAGAGTCTTCAAGAAATAAGAAATACTGTACCATCTGAAAGTAGTTCTTGTTGGTGCCTTCATTTAAGAAGCACTCTTTAACATAAAAGGGAAATGTTTTCTGATAAAAACAAATATTTAGTACAGGTTCTTGATAAAATAATTACAAAATGAGTGTTGTTTGTAAAATAACAAAATAAGCTAGAGAGATAAATGTATCATGTTTTAAATTAGGTTTTGTGAGTAGACAGATATAAAGTTCTATTTTAAATACAAAATTTATAAAAATAAATACTTTTGTATCCAAATACTTGGTGTAATGTTTACACATAAAATGTGTGAATCTTGTTCTTCAACATTCCGTTGTCTACAAGATTTCCATCCCCTATTTTTTTAAAAGCAGTTTTCAGATTTATGCATATTGCCATTTTTCTTTGAATATTAGACAAACGAGAAAAGCATTGTGGACATTATTGGCTGTCCCTAATAAAATGCTATTCTTCATGCACTATACATTCAGCGTTTGAATACTGCTACAGTTTTCCTCTGTCGAACATTGTTGGTGTTTTAAAACCATGTTTTTGAACCAGCTCAAGTGGTGTATTGGCTTGTGAAAGGCACCAAGACAAAAACCTGGCATGCTGTAGTGTTTTGTCAACTAAGGGTCATATTGAAATCTATGCTTGTAAATGAATAGTGATGGTCTTTGAAAAATGTAGCTTTGTGGGTCAATTTCATAATGGGAACTTAATATGGACATCTTTACCTGAATGCATTGAAGAAACCAGAAAAGGGCATACAAAGTTGACTTGGTCTGATTAATTTCTTTTGCTTTTGATAATAGGTGTCTAACAGGTAAGTCAGATTAATGACTAGCTCATATTACCAGCTCTCATGTCTCATTTGAAATACTTTGCCTTTATCCTGTCATCAACTATGAGCTTGTCTGAATACTAGCCTTCAGTTTTTAAGGACAAATTTCAGAGGTTTAAAAAGTGACTACAAACAAGTTAAACACACAACCTCAGTACCAATTCTAACCAAAGTCAAGGGAAATATAATGGGGAAGATGAACTGGCACATGAAAATAACGGTTTACCCAGATAATGACAATTTTTCTATACGCTTGTATATTTCAGAAATAAACCAGGTAGCTTCTCGTAATCCTAGATGTGTCTTAAAAAGAAGGAAATTGCTCTAAGGGGGTTGGTGGCATGTTTGTCTTAGGCATAAACTTTATCATTGCAATCACTTCTGTACTTGGACAATTTGTGCTTTATCTGTGGTGGGGAGCATCTTAAGTGTGGTTATGGCTTAAACTCAAGGAAACAATCAGAAAATTTGGCTATAACTGGACATTTCACATCCATAAGAGCCTCTTAAGGACTGAACGATCATGCAACATATGTTTTTCCTGAGATTGAGGAGCAAGGAAAATCCACAAGACACAGCCAAGTATGTTGATTCCCACAATTTGATGGGGTGCCACTGACATAACTATCAATAACAAACATCACTGGGAACTACCTTTTTAGGCTTGACACAGTGCCTTGCCACACTGGGAAAGCTTTTACAAGTCTTAAGAGGATTTAGGAGGTAATTAAGATTTTAATAGTTGTATGCATTACTATCTGTAGTAATTAACATTTCTCATGTAACAATCCTGCATGTACATATACTTTCAAGTCAAGATTCAGAACTTCAAGTACCTTGATCCTTGATTGTCTTAATGCCAACACTTGGCTATTGAGCATTTTTCTTCCTGAGGAGGCCAGCAGCAAAAAAAAAAAAAAACATTCTTTGATGGTAGGTAGATTGGGGAAGAGAATTAGGCTTGTGAAAATCTCAAGACCTCATAAGCATGCTTTGAAGGTCAGTACAGAATGAGCGGATGTTGGGACCAACTGTCCTCAATCAGCATACACTTAACAAGGAGAGCATAAAGTTATTTGTCAATCCTGGTGAGTCACTGCCGGATGTATTGTGGAGATTTTTGGGAAAAAAAATCACTGTGTGGTCGCTTAATACAAAATGGTAAATCTAACAGATATGGGTCAATTCACATGAGCTGGAATTAAAGTACATTAGAGAATACCTGACATGGACATCACGGGGGCTATCTGCACATTGGTTTCTTTTTGAAGTCTGCTGGGCAAAACTAAAGAGGTAATGGGAAGAGTCAGGCTAGCAACAACTTTGTTGGTTCTATTGTAAGACAAGAATGAGATCTCTGCATCATTAATAGTAAACATTCACATGCCCCAAATCCAGGATGCTTAGGTGTAACCTGACCTATCAAAACTCATCCTTGACAAATACAGTCATTAAACTGATGCCTAGCAGTTTAGAGTATGAAACTTATCAAAGGATCTTTCAGGCAGTTTTAAAAATATTGTGCATAGATTACTTTTGACATTTTCTGGGCAAAATAATCATCTCAAGCACAATGCAGGAGATTTAACTGGTAAAATCATGTTAGTGTGGTCATCTGGCTTTTTTACTGCTAGGTACTCTGCGTTTAGTAGCCAAGGCCTTCTTGCTCATTGTTGGAGAGGTGGTTTTTTAGCTAGGAAGGAGATTTCCCATATTTGTTATCCTACTATGCCTTTATAGTTTGCTCACCAGCATTTGAAAATGTGGGTCTTTTAGGGGCTGGGGTTGTGGTTCAGTGGTAGTGTACTTGCCTAGCATGTGTGAGGCACTGGGTTCAACACCACAAACAAAGGTCCATCAACAAATTTTTAAGAGGTAGGTCTTTGTTTTTATATGAATTCAAATATAAAGTTTATTTTCACAAAAAAGTATAAGTTAAATATACAAATTAAAAGCTTACTACAGTACCAAACAATGTTAAGGCTGCTTTGTACTTATGTCCGTGGCTCCCCACCTTTTCCCTGAAGTGTGATCTTAAAAACATGTATTGATACAAACATCAATATATATATTGCCTTAACTGAGTGATTCAAGTTGCAGTAAAGACTCAGTTAAGACA
Source organism: Marmota monax (assembly GCF_021218885.2). NCBI lineage: Eukaryota > Metazoa > Chordata > Mammalia > Rodentia > Sciuridae > Marmota > Marmota monax. The sequence goes on along the minus strand of NW_026693933.1, from coordinate 11,665,989 downwards.
TACTTACACTTGAATAAAATCCCAAAGTTAGAACTAAATTTAAGCTGTTTCGATGGTCTGTGACCCAACTAATCTTTCTGAATATTAAAATGAATCCATCTTCAATTTCTTCTCACTTTTTCCTTTTTCCCTTTTGGCCTTCCTTTTTGTGGCCTGAGGTCACCAGTTCTTTGGGCACAATCAAAACAGTTCCATCATGATTGCACTGAAGTGCATACAGGTTTGGATCAACAGGCCTACCCTCACTATCTTTTAACCTACTAAAAACATCATGACAGAGGTCATGCAGTTTTTGTTTCATTATGGTAATTGATTTGTTACATTGGGCTTGTTCTCTTTTAAGGGTCTCTTTCTTTGCTTGCAAATTGCACACTTCGTCTTCTAGATTCAAAATCATGTCTAATTTGCGTTTACGACAGTTCTGGGCAGCTACTTTGTTCTTCCCTCTTCGTCTGATATCACGAATCAGCGAGACTTGTAAGTCTGTCAGATAATACCTGCTTAACATGCTGTTGAAAGAGTCAACAGGCATACGGACAATTTCATCTACTGAAAAAGGGATATGCAGAGCTTCAGCCCGTTGTTCATCACGGCTTAGATTTCTATGTGTATCATTGAGGTACCTACTCACTTTCTGTGATTTCCCAGGCCATGAAAGCGATTCAGAAGTGGGTTCTAGTTCATCTGGCTTTGTATGGTAAGTGTGGTCATGAAATATGTGAAATGTGAGATCCCCATGAAAACCAGATTCATTCCTCTGATGCATGTGGCACAGTTTACTGGATTCTGGGTAGTAGCCTCCTACAGCCCCTTCTAAGTCATAATGAGGAGAAACAGGGTCACTACTATAACCTATAGCACCTTCTTCATCACACACCGAGAGAGAAAAATTGCAATGGTGACTTGAATTCAATGAGTCTGGTTCTTCAAAAAGCTGAGAGACTTCCATGGGATCAAAATTTTCTTCTGTGACTAATGACAATAAGTTTATCTCATCAAGTATATTTGCATCAAGGTCATACAGGAGGTCTTGGCTTGTTAGATTCCACATCTGATTGTCAACAGGTGGAACAAATCCTGTTATATTAGTTCCTGGAAGGGTTTGCTCAGGATTGGAATGAAAATTCAGCTGCAAAAATTGTTCCTGTGCCTGTGAAGTCCTTGCTACGGGCTCTCTTCTAAATGTGGTGTTGGGATACAGCAACATGGCCTCATGGAGATTGACATCATGACTTATAGCCTGGGTAAAATTCACATTGTAGTGTGCTAAAGAATTTATGCCATCACTGGTACTCCCTAGAAGAGGTGGAAAATCTTCTGAGATGTTCTGAAAAATAATGGAAAGATGGCACTTTAAAAAAGAGTTCTATTACCTAATAACTTGACAATACTAACAAAAGAACTTTTCTTAGCTATCACCAATCCACATTAATAATACAGGGATAATGTTAAAAGATTCTACTAAAGCATAAGTATAAACTACCATGTAGCTTTTAATATGAATGTGCTAATTGATTTCTGTGAAGTATAAAGTTCTCTGTGCTTAATTCACAAGTTTGACAAACTACTATGTCATCCAAGTAAAAGGATGGAACTTAAAAAATCAAGATTACAATTACCTCTAGAGAATATTCAGGTTGTGAAGAAAGCAGCTGAAATAAGTCTTCTAGAGAGAAAGATGTATCTGTCCCATTTAGATGTATCTAGAAAAACAAAACAGGCACACCAGTCTTCAGACAAAAGATAAGTGGTTGTATGGGGTTTTAGGCTCAATTTGGATCTTTTATCCCTATTTTATTCCTTGGTTGAGAGCTTTACATTTTGTTTCCCTTAGTACTTAATTTTGTAATTAGAATAAACTACAAACCCCACCATTCTTGTCCTAACGAACATCTTCCACATAATTTTTAGCCACTATTTTAAGTTCCAAGCCTTATTTTACTTTGTTCCTCCATAAAGCTACATATTTATATTTGCCCTAATGTCTTTCCCAACTTATTCTTTGCTTCACTTCACTTCTGCCTTCAACATAAAGCTTCTTGTTGAAGTAACTCCTTTGACAGAAAACCTGAATAAAGTTTTTGTATCCTGGAACTATTTTGCCTTCATGTTTCAAACTCTCTAACGTCAGGGGTTAGATTTTTTTTTTTCCTCTCATTGTCTCAGTTTTTCAATATTTTGCATCTCTATAGTATATTCTGGGTATTTATCTCTTTGTGTCCACATTTTTCATGCTGAGGATTTCTTTTGATACCAGGGATTGGACCCAGAACCACCGAGCCACATCTCTAGCCCTTTTTATTTTGAGACAAGTTGTTTATGGCCTCCTAAATTTGCTAAAGCTGGCTTTGAATTTTTGATCCTCCTGCCTTAGCCTTTCCAGCTGCTGGGATGATAGGCATGTGCCACAGCGCCTATCAGATTTCAGTCTTTTTTCTCAAGACTAAGCATTTATTTCTGCATGTCATTCATGATTTTTAAAACATAAGCTTTGTTGCTGTTCTGGCACTTGACAACTGAGCCACATCCCCAGCCCTATTTTGTATTTGATTAGAGGCAGGGTCTTAACTGAGTGCTTAGCCAGCGGCTGGCTTCCATCCCATGATCCTCCCGTCTTGGCCTTCTGAGCTACTGAGATTACAGGCAGGCACCACCATGCCGTTCTGTAAACTCATCTTTGCTGGAAAATTTCTGTACGAACCTCACACAATGAAGAGCCACTAACTAAACCAATTGTGTGTGTTTCTGTCTCTCCAAAACTTGTTCATAATTTCTAAACTTTTTTTGTTTCTTGGTTTAGGATTCCTTGTGTTGGTAGTACAGATCAAGACCTTTTAGTTCACATTCCAAGCCACTCAATCTTAGTCTTGGTTCCAACTCTAGTATTCTATCTATAGAATTCCTTTGTTACTGAGTTTTCTTGAAATTGTCCACTTTATTATTCAGGATTGCTGTTTTTAGTGAGTGCACAAGGGTTTTATGGGTTTTTTTTTTTTTTTTGAGGTGCTGGGAAGTGACCCAGGGGCCCTCTACCATTGAGCTATAGCCCTATCCCTTTAGTCTTGCTAAGTGACCCAGGCTAGTTTTAAAGTTGCAATTCTCTTGCCAGATTCCCAGATCACCAGATTACAGGTGTGTGTCTTCACACCTGGCTAGATTATCTTTATGTTAGTGAATTCATGGTCCTGAATGAGGTATTCATGTTCTGTGCTTCACTCCTACCCTCCTATATATATTTTTTTTCTTCTTGTTTATTTGTTTTTTGGAAGATTCAGACCAATTGGAGGCCTGGAAGTCAAGCTCACTGGTAGGGCACTATCGATTCATGAGCTGGGCACGGTGGCACACACCTGTAATCCCAGCAGCTTGGGAATCTGAGACAGGAGGATCAAGAGTTCAAAGTCAGCCTCAGCAACAGTGAGGCACTAAGCAACTCGGCAAGATCCTGTCTCTAAATAAAACACAAAATAAGGCTGGGGATGTGGTTCTTGAGTGCCCCTGAGGCCCATCCTCACTACCAAAAAAAAAAAAGTTTCAGGGTTGGGGTTGTGGCTCAGTGGTAGAGCACTTACCTGGCATGTGTGAGGCACTTGGTTCAAATCCTCAGCACCACACAAAATTAAAAAATGTATTGTGTCCATCTACAACTAAAAAAAAATTAAATAAAAAAAAAAAATCAGTCAAGATACATAGTTTCCTTTTCTGCGAAATTTCTCAAGTTCTATTAAGTCCTGTTTTTTTAGGACCCATGATAAATTAGATTTTTCTATGTCTGTAGATGCTATAGGACTATTTAAGCTAAATTAGTGAAAAAGATTTTTCTTGCTCCTCTTTGGGAAATTACATGTTTTAACGACTGTGGACTTATTTGCCAAACTATTGTTATTAAAATGAGACCTCTTTTTCAAAAATTATTTTTATTGATGAAATTTTAATTTTATGTATGTATTTGTATGTGGTGCTGAGAATTAAACCCGATGCCTCAACATATGCCAGACAAGAGCTCTACCACTGAGCCACAATCCCAACTCCTAGACCTCATTTTTTAATACTCCGAAGTATTCTATTAATGACCCCAACTTTGGATTTTTCTTTGGCCCCAACCAAAATTTACTGATAATCACAAGTGAGAATGGGTAACATCAGCACAAATCTACTTGGATTACTACAAAAACAATTTTTAAAAAATATATTTTTAATTGTTGATGGACCTTTATTTTATTTTTATGTGGGCCTGAGAATTGAATCCAGTGCCTCACACATGCCAGGCAAGTGTGCAACCACTGAGCCACAACCCCAGCCTCTGCAAAAACAATTCAAGGATTATTTAAAAGTGAAATATGGACTGGTCTTTTAGAGTAGCCAATGTTGTGTTTTATGAGTTTTTTTTTTTGTTTTGGTTGTTTTGTTTTATTATTCCTGATAGCACCCAGGAGATTGAGAGCTGAAGGGCTAACCCCCACCAGGTGGGGTGACATATCCAACAGGAGACAGATGTAAGAGTGATTCCCTTAAAGACTAGGGTTCGCTGAATCATCAGTTCCAGTTCTCACTGAGCTGTTTGTTTCTCCTCAGATTCCTTTAGGTCCTAAAGGTGGTAAGAGCTTCATGTTGTTGCTAATTCCTCAGTCTTTTCTTTGATATAGAGGTTATAACCTCTATATCAAAAATTCATTTTTTTCCCAGAGTTTCATCATCACATACCTTCTAATTGAGCATTTTAACTATGGAAAGCGTTCTGTTGTACACAATAAGCAATACTTTTTTCGGTCTACTATACCTCAGAGGACAATTTTGAGGCATTTAATTTCAAAGAACTCCACCACTTAAAAATCAAACTACTTACATATATTTTGTTCACCTGAGTTTAAGTCTTACCTAAAAATGGATGGCTGAGCTATTTTTAAATATTAATCTGTAAGACAACTTATACTGTACTTCAGTTCAATTTAGAGTGCCAGGAAATTAAGTCAGATTCTTGTAATTGCTTCTAATCCTCATATAAAATAAAAACATACAGTTCCATTTTAGGTTAAGACCTCACTGCATTTTGAACAAAGACCACTAGGAATATTCAAAGAACATGGTGGATACACATAAGTTCAGTTCAGTTTCTCATTAGTGAGAAGAAAATGTCTTTGAACCATTTAATCTGCGTATACAATGAATTCATTAACTGCCTGCAGTGGAGCTAGAGAGAAAGCATGTGGTAAATTTTATCACTGTCCCTAGGTATTCTTCTAGGGTTGTCATCCAAATGAATGGAAATGCCAGTGATTCACTCACCTGACAAAATATCTTTAAAAATGCAAATTACTAGTTAGAGCTACCTTAACCGCCTGAAATCCTGATGACTCAGGAGGCTGAGGCAGGAGGATCACAAATTCAAAACCAACCTTAGCAACTTTGTGAAGCCCTAGGCAACTTAGTGAGACTTTCAATAGAAAGGGTTGGAGGGCTGGGGATATAGCTCAGTTGGTAGAGTGCTTCCTGAGATCAATCCCCAGCACCACAAAACAAAAAACCCCCAACCACATTCAACTATAAAGCTCTAATAAAAAAATAAATTTTAAAAATGTTGTACAACTTATAGTATACAAAGACCTCTGATGTAAATGATGAGGAGCTGAGCCTGATAGGACCTGGGGCACAAATGCCTTGCTCTTTGGGTGATTTATTTATGTATCTTTAGTTTTAGGTGGATACATTAGTTTGTTTTTATGTGGTGCTGAGGATGGATTCCAGTGCTTCATGCATGCTAGGCCAGCACTCTACCACTGAGCCACCACCCCAGCCCCTGATTAGTTCCTGCTTTTCTGTGATACCCAGTGAGGGAGTAAAGGCAAAGACATACCACATACCCAGGAGAAAAAGTACACAACAGCATGAGGAAATATACCAGGAACCATTAAATAAGTGGTGGGAGAATACTCTCCCAGGCTAGGGAAGTGGTTCAGGGGAAGTTTGCCTAACATGTACAAGGCCCTGG